>NC_141100.1:9984264-10421764 GCF_041138505.1 Cibotium barometz | reverse complement strand
AAATAACTCATCATAACTAATTTATGTTCACAATTCCAAGACAGAACATATTTGTTTTCAAATGGTTGTCCATTACATTCGTGACACTAAAAAAGAAGTCTTTAGTAAGTTTTAAACACATACAAAACACATGTAAGTATTTGAATATATGTATGTAAGTGCACATGTATGTATTTTAAAATGTGAACTTATATCTTCATGAGAGGTTATGCATAGCAGCTATGATATGCTTCTGTCATTCCTCCGGATGTATAGGGTGGACTCAATGGCATTCTAAGGATCTCCTTACTTCTCAAGTCTCGGAATTTTCTGGTTCTTACCTCTCTGTTTTCTCCATGAAAGGTCAAGCAGTGTTTCTCTACAATAAGGTTTGCATTTTGAACCCATCTACATCATCTGTCCAGAAGGTGCGTGTTGTAGGATTGATGCCTTTATGACAATACCAAAACCTTGTGCATGAAATCTGTGTGGCAAAAACACACTTATTCCCTTCTATGCTTGGTGTACTATCTCCATCAAAAAGGCCAACGTCGCTTCTACTTTAGTTAGGAGTGTACGATTTGCCCATGTTCCAAAATCCTCTGATACGCCAATTGCATTACCAGAAACGACTTGAGACCTTTGGGAAGCTGTCCATGAAAAACAGAGAGGATGATCTGAAACAGGCATGGGTATGTTATCTGCCATGGCGAGAACAGCCTCTAGATCCATGCGCGAGAACAGCATCTGAGAGAGAAATGCCTCAGCTTGTGTGCGCAGAAGTCACCCCGTTGTGCTGTTCTAGTGCAGGGATCCATATCGATCCATATCCATAAGCTTCCCCCTGGCTCTGTCTCTTGGCCACCATTGCTTCTCGGCTCGTCTTCTATGCACAAAAACAGAAGGATCTTCTTGCGAGCGACACATCTAAATTCCACCCTTCTCTCAAACCAAATTAAATAGGGGCTACAACCCTCGATTAAATATACAAGGTAAGCTAAAGCTATGCAAATACAACCCTGGGCTTCGCAACTCTACCCAGCCCGCGACCTTCGACCTCTTTTGGAGACCATCATCGCCCAAGCTCTGTACACACACACCCGCTGCAGAAAAACGAGCCTTTTAACATATACAGATCATCATCCATCTCACACTAGACAACCTTCCCCACCCACTCCGTATTACCACTGCCCACAGTAATCAATTAGGTTAAATATATTAATACGCACACTGCACGTCCTGCAACACGGTCAAGAACCATTTGGTTACACTATTGTCTCCTTCATTGTGTTGATTGTTTCCTTCATTGTGTTGAATCCTTCGGCATTACTCGCAAGCATAGATTAAACCGCCCAACCGTGAGTACAGCTCATTCGCAAGTGCATGATTAGTCTCCAGAGTAGATCTCCCCTTCAGGCTCGTTTGCTGCTCCATATCCATTATTCTATGAGTTATCAAGCATAGAGTGTACAACAAAGAGAACTCAAATTGCATTGAACAAAGACCGAAGAAGCCTGAAAAAGGTTCTGAATAATGATTTTTTTATAAAAAAGGTTTCAAATTTGGTGCGAAGGCCCAATTCCCACAATGACTGGTCCTATGCCAAATACAACAACTGGTCCTACTTTCCTGCAATCCCTAGACGCCCAAACTCTAGGAATATTGAACAATCAAGGGCCGGGGATTACAAAATTATAATGCAAGTTGGAAAGAGCCTAATCGAACAGTGAAGAAAAGGGACTAAAAGTAATTCTTTCAGGGGTTGAAGAGATTTCACGATGCTGTGGTAAGAAGGTTTGAGTCGAGTAATTGATAAATTGATCTTCTTTTGGAAAACTAGACCTTAATGCAGAGGATTACAAAACCCAACGGCAACTTGTAATCGAGAAAAACAGTGAACAAATGGGACAAATAGTAATTCTCTGAAAGGTTGAAGAGGCTTTCGTATACTGGGGTAAAAGCTGAGTTGGGTAATACTATATGATATGGGCAAACAACTGTGGCAGAACTGTACAAGGGTATAGGGCCTAATTCCAATCAAACAGAAATGAGTGAGCCCGCATGGTGTTTAGGCCAAGGCAGCTGCAGCTTCTTGAACGAGAGGCCCTGTAGCATGGACAAGCTCAGATGCTTTGTGCTCTTCATCTCGTTCAGTAGAAGCCTTTCCTGCTGCCATTTGCCTCACGAAAGCCACAAACTGTCGCCAGTTATCACCCTGAAACAAGCCTTGACTCATCCTCAGGAAGGTGAAAGCGCACATGGGTTCATACTTGGCTCCATGGGGATCGTCATGAAACATCAGTCTTGAGTTTTTGACCACCTGCTTATGTGCTCCTTCATCAAAACGAGGCAATGCATTCTCTCCAGCAACAGGCACTGCTGCTTTCCTTGCCGCTAACACCACTTGCTTGATCAAATTCTCAGGGGAACAGCGAGCTTCAGCTGGCTGCTCAAAGTCCTTCATCTCAATACAAGTGAAGTTCAACACAACACCATGCCTACCAAACATGCTAGCAATTGGTAGATACCCATCATGTAAACGAGTGTTGTAATAGCCAGCTGTCAGTTCAGCAGGATGGGACCGTGAGCCATAATGCCAGTGGATACCAGCAACTTTTCCTGAGAGTTTCACCCCACTGGTTCTGAAAATACCCTCTGCAGAAGTCAGTATCCTCTCCCCATGTGTGAGTAATAAGCTGGAATACCACTCTAAGAAGAATGCTCCATAGGGTGTATTCCATCCTCCTTCCCTTTTGAAAAAATCAGTATCCTCTGGCCAATTATTGTAACAGCCAGCGTCATGTGGTCCTCCAAGTCCCCACTCTGGCTTACCAATTGCAATGGCTGCAGCTTTCAAGCTAGATAGCATATACTGCATATAGAGAACATAAATAAGGTTCAATAACACAGTACTAAATTAATACTGCAACTCTTGCTGCCTGATATAAATGCTGCATAAGTACTAAATTAATACTGCAACTCTTGCTGCCTGATATAAATGCTGCATAAGTACTAGCATAAGCATGTGCCTCAAAGTGAGGGTAGCTCCAACAAAAACATGTGTGTGTGTGTACATGCTTAATTTGTACATACCTTATCATAGCATTGAAACTCGCCAATTCCTGGAAATCTCCAAGTTCCATTGCTTTCAGGGTAGGAAGGATATCTTAACTCTCCAGCAGGTCCCATGCCAACTTGGATTTCCTGTAAAAGCCATGCCCGATTTGCTTTAGAAGGAAGGCATAGAGATGCCTAAGCCATGACTTGAACGAGATACTACAGGTGGGTGGATGTCCATGTAAGAGAAAAAAAAATAAATTCTATGTAAACCTGTGTTTAAAAAGAATCGCCACAATAAAGTCCAGGAAAAGATGGGTATTACCACAATGGAGTCCCCCAGGTAATCCTCGAATGTGTCCCTGAAGCTTCGCATGTAGTCAGAGTATACTTGCACAGGTGTTCTTCCCTTCAAAACTGGGAGTGTGTCACAACCAAGGGACAGGTACTCATAATTCCTTCTACCTTGCTTGTCAGTATATGCCAAGTCACGATCACGGTCAATTTCTTCCACAACCCATCTAGGCAAAGGAATACTGCAAAAAATCAGGGCAAGCAAAGTCAACATAAACATGAGCAATAGCAAAAAATCCCTATTCGCGTAAGACCTCAACAGGTAGACAAATCTCTATGACTTAATATATTTTAAAGAACCCCTTACAGACAAATCTCAGATCACAGTTTTAACATATGCATGGGAACGTAGACTGGCATAAGTCTGGAAGCTAGAAAGCCCTATACCGATTAGACCTCTTATACAAAGCAAAAAACTTATCTCTATTTCCACATGAGGCAAGCAATTCAGCTACTTTCAGATGAACGAATCAACTCAATGTACCCCTACACAAACAGAGAAATGCATGCCCTACATCTATAAGACCCCTACAAAGCAGACAAATAGGTCTAAACAAGTCTCATAATTCCACATGACTCAACTCCTCTATACAGAAGATGCATGCATTTACAGATCTTGACCAACAGATGCACGCCATACCCTGGCCATAATTGAAAGCTAACCTGAGCCCTTAAAGCTTTTCATGGAATCAACAAAAGAACAAGCGGATGCTAAACACAGTGAGATTGCTTACAAGCACGAGTCTCCGACGTTGCCTCCGCACTGGTGGAAGGACATAACGGCTTGCACCTTGAGGCCATGCTTCTTGACCATGTCGATCAGCTCCTTGTACCCAGACCAATTGTAGCAACCGGGCCCCTCTCTCTCCACAATGCCCCACCACACATCCATCATGATGCCCTCCACGCCCGCGCTCTTCAACGCAAGTAAGCTAGCATCCATAGCTCGCCTTCTGTTAACTGTGTTATTGCAAGGGTTGATGCTGTCGAGGGGAAGCATGACATACACAGGAACTCCGGCCGAGGCCCCCCTACTCGAGGCCGATTCGCGGAAGGCATACTCTTTTTGCAGCGTCGAGGACTCCTGCTCGTCAAACAAAGAAGGACACTCGGTGCTCGAGGTGTGGAAAGCTCTGCACGCAGAGGCACAAGCCTGGGCCTGGCCTCCATTTTGCCTTCGCCACCAGTCTTGAGAGGTTGCTGCAGAGCGCGAGGTTGAAGCGGAGGCGAGATCGTTATCCCAGCAGGTCAGAGAGAGAAGATGCTGCGGGCGAGACACGTGAGATGAGACGATGCGCAGGCGGTAACCAGCTGAAGAATTTCTCAACGTTGGAGCAGATGCTGGTGATGCATCTGAAGGCCTGAGAGCCCGGGAAACATCCGAGTAGAAGCTTGAGAGGGAGCCGATTTGAGAGGATGAAGCAGGCGAAGAAGACAGAGCCATGGCAGAAGATGGAGATCTGGCTATGGCGGAAGGTTACGATAACGATATACAAGGGGTAGAAGAAACAGGCTAAGAAGGAAACCTAGCTAAGAAGGAAAGACAGATTAAGCTAAAGGTAAAGGCAAAGACAGAAACGCAGATTAGAGCCAGGAGGAAGCTTAATATATTGAGAGGAACTGGCTATGGCGATGGCGAGGCTTTGAGCTGTGACGAGGAGAGGGCTTTAGACAGAAGCAAGCTAAACGTAGAGATGAGGGAAGGAGGAAGCTTTATACAGAGATCTGGCTATGGCTTGCGCTGTGAGGAGAAGAGGGCTTTAAACAGGACTCTGAGTATGGAGAGGGTTTTACACAGAAGAGTATGGCTATGGCTATGGCTATGGCTACTGCTTGAAGGCACGGAGCGGTTTGAGAAATGGAGAGAGCAAGGGATACGCTTATATATCGCTAGCCAACAATTGAGTACAGGGGCGTTTAACCACTAGACCGCCCTTACGCGGAACTCATGGATTGGATGGCCTCAGGGCCCACCACGCTGCCACGTCAATTCCGATGCTTTTTCCAAAAGAACCACACTTCACAACGTGGCGGTTCCCCATTAGTCGAATTTTTCAGCCTCAAGCTCTCAGCCTCTACTATCATTATTTTATCCCCATATCCATAACCTATTTCTTTTCAAACATATATACATATATATGTGGCTCCAACGACTACCTCTATAATTTGTAGGTTTGGAAGTGGTTTTTTTTTCAAAACATGAAATCTTCTACAAACTACCATATGTGGTGGCTAAGACATGTGGCACACTTCCATGCATCTCTTTCTCTTTCTCTCTAGCCCTCGTACTTGTTTCACATTGTTCCCTTGGACGGAGACTACTTGATACAGCTTTCGTTTGCACCCAAAGGTTCCGTGGGCCATGGACGATAATATAGTTTCATTCATTTCGTCTCTCTCTCTTTCTCTCTCTCTTTCTCTAGAGAAAAAGGGACATGGCAGGGAGCAGAGGATCCAGTAGGCCCAAGAGACGAGAGGCATAGGAAGGTGAAGCGTGGGACTAGAGGGATGGGTGGGCACAAGAGAGGAGGGGATAGTACGGGTATAGGAAAGGAGGGGTTTTTTAAGGAGGGAAGAGGGGTGCAAGGAGTGATTAATTATCAAAAATATTATTTTGTCAGGTGATTGAGAAATGACTTAAGACTTACCTTTGTGGTGAAGATGCTTGTCTACCCTAAATCTTAAATCCTTAGAGAGAGAGAGAGAGAGAGAGAGAGAGAGAGAGAGAGAGAGAGAGAGAGAGAGAGAGAGAGAGAGAGAGAGAGAGAGAAGGGAGTGGCTACTTCGGCTTCTCCACACATTTGTTTCTATTATGGATAGAGGATGAGAAATATACAACTCCTAGACCATTCACCTTAGTGTGTATATGATAAAGAAATATAATATTTGATGGTAACAATGTGCGCAAATATCAAGATCTCCCTATATTTTAGACAAGTAATTGTAAATAATTCATAAAAGTTCGAGACAGCTAATATACATGTTCCTTTTACATAAAAGTTATCAAACATTATGTAAAATAATCATCCTTTAATGATAGAAGCTAGCATCCATAAAACAAGCCACACTGCATCCACATGGGGTTTAACAACCTTCAATATAAGAGATTAAGTTGATCCCCCATATTAGGGATGACATTGAGGAAAAGATCTTAAAGAGTTTGAGAATTCTAAAAAGTTTAAAGGATGTCTTGTGCAAAGCCGGAACATCTACATCTTGGTTGTCTACGTCCTTTTCTCTTTGCCATTCAGTTTACCGGTTACACAGTTTCATGTTATATGGGAAACTCTAATTGTGACGATCCTTGCATTCTTTTATACCAAAGAAATCATCTCCATGCCAACATGCTTGTCGTATCCCACCCTACTTGAAGCATGTCATGCCACTATTTGCCACTATTGTGGTCACTCACCTAACTAATCTTGCTTAGGCTTCGAGGCAAGTAAATCAGCTTGTGTATGTCAAACGACATCAACCAAAAAGTTTGCAGCACTCTAATGCCATAGATGTAAATCTTTACATGCATTATGACTTGTCGTATCCCACCCTACTTGAAGCATGTCATGCCACTATTTGCCACTATTGTGGTCACTCACCTAACAAATCTTGCTTAGGCTCCGAGGCAAGTAAATCAGCTTGTGTATGTCAAACGACATCAACCAAAAAGTTTGCAGCACTCTAATGCCATAGATGTAAATCTTTACATGCATTATGATCTCGTTAAAAAAAAATTTGGTGCCCCTTGTAAATTCTTGGGCCATGTGTAACCATGTTTAATCCACGCTTCTTGATAGAAAGAAGGTGGCTTAAACCCATTTCCTATGCACTCTATGTGGTAAAAGGAGGCCCCTCAACTAGAGCCTTGGTTCCTTGACCCAAGCCACTAATGGTGGTTCTACATATGCATAGTTCTTAAAAATTCCTTCTACATTAAGTTGATAAGAAGCCTTCTTGTATTAGTATGCCTATCCATAATCTTTGCATTCTCAACTCTATTTTTGCCATATTAGCTAGACAACACATGAACTTCAACTTTGCCTTAGCTAGACAACAAGTGAACTTTTAACTTACCTTAGTAAAATCACATGTATCTAAATCTTTAGGAGGCTTTCATTAATAAATTCATTAAACTTCAACTTTGGCTTAGTGAAATCACACTTATTTAAATCTTTAGGAGTTTTCCAATAAACAAAACTTCAATACACTCTATTGTTTTCATTAAAAACATAAATAGGTTTTGTGGGATTATGTTGGTTTTTTTTTCAACCCACCTTGTAAAATATTGATAGCTTACTTGGGAGATTCTTCCAAATTTTCAAACCTTTAAACATCATATAATAATAGTAAAAGTAAAGAACTTTGTTCATTTTTTTCACTTCCTTAGAGAGAAATCTCAAAAGAGGAACTCATAGTACTCAATTTAGAGTATAAAATGAAATTGTGATCATACATTGGTATAGCATATCCATTATCATTTCCTATAATGTTAGAAAAGTGAACATTTTTATGGCTAAAATTACCATATGAAAGTGACTCTATGGTATCACATATCATTTGGGGGAGATTTTTAAGACATTACAATAGACAAAAACGCCTTTTGATTGCCTTTCTTTTTCATCCCATTAGAGACCATAAGGAGGATGAAGCATATGAGTACACAGGGGTATAAGTGAGTTTGGGTTAGAAAATAGTGAAATGCCTAGACATTGTTCATCTTCTACTACTACTAGCCTAGACATTGTTCATCTTACTACTACTAGCCTTGTAATATCACCTCTTTATTACAATAAGTGATGGAGCCAAAAGAGTTTAACAAAAACTAAGAAATTAACTAGGTGGAGAGGATGTGTGGCACAAAAGGAATGGAGGGATGCCATGAAGAGTGAGTTGTTATCCATTGAGAAGAATAAGACTTGGGAGCTTGTCTCAAGGCTAGGTAAAAGAAAAGTCATTGGTGTTAAGAGGGTCTTTTTCAAAATAAAGTATAAATCTGCTGATGGTACTTTAGTAAGTACAAAGCTAAGCTTGTACCTAACTTTAGTGAAACTTTTGCTCCCACACCCAGGATGATTTGTTATATTTTCCCATAATGGGCTGCTAATGCTACAAATGTGTGTGAATTAGCATTAGCTGCCACCACACTAGGGAATGATCAAACTTGGACAACTTCTCGGCATCTTATCGGCATCTTATTACTACATGGATCCATAGGGGAAGAAAGGGGTTTTCATTCGGCCATCTTGAAAGCTTGAAGTACCTCCTTGCAATAGCGCTACAATAGAGTTGGCTTGCTGCCAAAACTCTATCCTAAGGAAGAAATGTAGAAGACCGAGGTACTTCAAGAAAGCTTGAAGTACCTCCTTGCAATAGCGCTACATTAGAGTTGGCTTGCTACCAAAACTCTATCCTAAGGATGAAATGCAGAAGACCGAGATCGGTCATCTCAAACACTCATGTTGTAAGCTTGCCTTCGTAGCCTACATCTTCTCACGGTTTCGTATGATGATTATATAAGAATTTTTTTGAACGAAATCTTTTTGATCCAAAAGAGCCTTTATTATTCGCTATACAAAGTATAAATGACACAAATAATCTCGTATTATGCGCATAACATAATTATATAAGAAGTACTTAGAGTGACTTGTTTGTCTACTAGGATTAGCCTCCCGACTAATACTTGTAAGGTTCACATAGAAATGAGATAATGTATCCATAAATCCACGTTGAGAGATGATGCCCATGAGAATAGCTCTTACTGCACATGAATGCAATAATAAGGAAGGGCATTTGAGAAGGGAATGAAACAAGGCTTTTATTGTCATGCAATGTATGTGTGCTCTATTGGAGTGTTGGAGTATGAAGGAGAATGAGAAGAGCAACAAGAGTCACAACCATTCCATGGACATGGCCATGATACAAAAGTGATATGGTAAAGCCATGGAAATGGGAAGATAAAGTGAAGAGGAAAGGAGAGATATAGTAAGGTGTGTTTACAAATATGAAGGGGAAGACTAACAAAGTGAAAGATAAATTTTAGGAGCAGGGGAGGTGAAGATAGAATAAAGTTTTGAGAGGCAGGAGTGGAAGGGGAGGTGAAGATAGAATAAAGTTTTGAGAGGGAGGAGTGGAAGGGAGTAAAGGAAGTGAGGATTTGAAAATGTGAAAGAAAGAGATGGGAGGGAAATTTTGAAATGGGTTGGGTGTAGCTTTTGGAGGGGGAGGGAAAGCTATGTGACATTTAAATGCATTGGGACTTGAAGCATTGACTGGGCCACCTCTTTCCCTCACCACGGAGGCGAGGGTATCATCGGCCACCTGAGTTGCTCAGCACGCGACTGCGATTTTTTAGTGACCCGTGTGAATAGCCCCCTATATGAGCCTACCCACAACTGATAGACTCTATTGTCCGACTCGTGCCTCTCTACGAAGAGGTTATGGGATCGAATCTGCCCAAAATTCTTCAAAAATTACACTAAAATGATAAAAAACGTCTGATTTTGCTTGATTACCATCAAATTTGAAGGGCAAGGCATTGGGCAGCCCGTCAAACGGCCAAAATGCCCAAAAACAAGCATAATGGGGGTAAAAAAAGCAAGCATGTACCCATGGCATGTAGGTTAGGTCCCCACTCCTAGCAAATTTTTTTATAAAAAAGAGACTCCATGGAGTCTTGTGTGGACCATATCTAGTATAAGTTAGCGCATTGAATTTTTGAACACAATAATAATATTATTACGACTAAGGTACTTTTTAACGCAATTTGCAAGCAGGTGTCGAAGGGTGGGGCGTGCTGCGAGCGCAGGCCACGGAGCCAATAGCGCCGCGTTTCTCGACAACACAACGCGGGCTCTCTTCCACGTGTCAAATTTACAATGCTCAAGTCCCATCAAAAAATCAAAAGTGAAATCCGTACGTACTCCACTATCCACGTGTCAACCATGGCCACGTCCTTTCAAGATCTTTTCCTCTCTCGCTGTTGGAACGGTCCTCTCATGCACAATGACTCAAAGCCTTTTTTAACAATGCCTCAAAACCATTTTTAACGGCCCTAATCATTCATACCGTAACAATTTTAACACAACGCGTATTAGTGCTAGGCATTTAGCACTATACAGTCAAAAAATCAAAACTTTCACATGCTATGTAGTATGACAGAGAGAGATATATTTATATATCTAATATACTATATCTATATCTATATCTATATATATATTTATATTTATTGTGACCGGTGTTGAAAAAATGCGGTTTGTAGTGTATTTTTCCTTTTAAAATCTGAAAATCCTGTTTCAATTTGACATTACCTTTATGGTCAAGGGTCAAAAGTTATACATTTTAGTTATAATCTTGACATTTATCCAATTTTTATGGCTACATCTGCATGACTTTAATTTTGATTGGTCGAAAAGAACAATTTTTATAAGCACTGATTGTAAAAGATGTTGGAACGTTTCTCTCATGCACAATGACTCAAACTATTTTAATGGCCCTATTAGCGTAATAATTTAACACAATGCCTATTACTGTTAGGCATTAGCACGATACATTCAAAAAATTACACTTTCTCATGTTATGAGAGAGAGAGAGAGAGAGAGAGAGAGAGAGAGAGAGAGAGAGAGAGAGAGAACAAAGAGCACGACATCTGAGAGAGAGGGAGAGAGCGCAAATAGAGCCTTCCGGGCTTTGCTCTTTTGCTTTCTCTCTCTCCTAGACTCCACCCTCTCTCTTCTTGTGTGTAGAGGCTGGGCTTGCAGTTTCCTCTTTGAGTCTGGTGCTGACGAGGGAGAACGTCGTTGGTCCTCGAACTTTGCGCTCTCTCTCTCTCTCTCTCTCTCTCTCTCTCTCTCTCTCTCTCTCTCTCTCTCTCTCTCTCTCTCTCTCTCTCTCTCTCCCCCCCCCCCCCCCCGAACTGTGCTTCTATTCTTCATCTACTGTCTCGAACGACCGCTTACTCTGTCTGACTGTATCGTGCGAGCTCGCTCTCACGACAAGCGCGGTCCTTGGTCACTAAGGCATGGCCGGTACCTTAGTGTATGCTAAGGTATTAATTAAAGCTTTCACATGCTATGTAGTATGAAAGAGAGAGAGAGATATATATATCTCTCTCAAAAATTAAAACTTTCACATTCTATGTGTAGAGATATATATATATATCTAATATTATATTATATATATGTATATATTTATTTATTTTGTGATCAGTTGTTTGCTGGAAAAAACGCGGTTTATAGTGTATTTTTCCTTTTAAAATCTAAAAATCCTATTTGAATTTGACATTACCTTTATTGTTAACAGTGCTGGAAAAAACGCGGTTTGTACGGTATTTTCCTTTTAAAATCTAAAAATCCTATTTGAATTTGACATTGCCTTTATTGTGGATCAACGCTGGAAAAAACACGGTTTGTAGTGTATTTTTCCTTTTAAAATCTAAAAATCCTATTTGAATTTGACATTACCTTTATTGTGTGAACAGCGCTAGAAAAAACACGGTTTGTAGCGTATTTTTTCTTTTAAAATCTAAAAATCCTATTTGAATTTGATATTGCCTTTATTGTCAAGGGTCAAAAGTTATATATTTTAGTTATAATCTTGACATCAAGATAGTTGTCATGGTTTCCACATCAAGATAGTTGTTATCAATTTTAATTTTGATCGGTCGAAAAAAATAATTTTTATAAGCACTGATTGTGAAAGATGTTGGAACGTTCCTCTCATCATGCACAATGACTCAAACTATTTTAATGGCCCTAATCATTAATACCATAATCATGCACAATGACTCGAACTATTTTAATGGCCCTAATCATTAATACCATAATAATTTTAACACAATGCCTATTAGTGTTAGGCATTAGTAGCCTCACCAGAGTATCAAATTCAAATTCATCAATCTCTCTAGAGTCTATATCTCTCTCCTTGGCTACCATGTGGCAAATAGTCTATATCTCTCTCCCTGGCTACCACATGGCATACCGTCTCCTTTGTATAATATATAGAGAGTGGCATAGAGTCTATATCTCTCTCCCTAGCTGCCACATGGCACACACCTTCTCCTTTATATAATATAGAGAAGGCATTAGCATGATACATTAAAAAAATAAAACTTTCTCATGCTATGAGTGAGAGCAATACATACATACATACATACATACATACATACATACATATACACACACACACACACACACACACACACACACACACACACACACAATTGTGACCAATGCTAGAAAAAACATAGTTTGTAGTGTATTTTTCCTTTTAAAATCTAAAAATTATGTTTGAATTTGACATTACCTTTACTGTCAAGGGTTAAGAGTTATACATTTTAGTTATAATATTGACATTTGTAATTTTGATTAGTCAAAAAAAATAATTTTTATAAGCACTAATTGTGAAATATGCATGCATGCATGTGTGTGTACATGTGTGTGTATTATAAAAATATATATACATACTATAAGCACCAATTGTGAAAGATGTATGCATGTGTGTACGTACATGTGTGTTTATTATAAATGTATATATACATACTATATGCATATGTGAGTAGTATACATGTATGTATACTAATGATTCATGACACTAAATCCATGTTTTTCAATTTAATTTAGTAGATCGACCAATTAATGTAATCGAGAAATCTATGTGTGGAAACCCCTCAGGGCTTGTATGACGTGTTAAATCGCTTTGGAAAAAACATGAGTATATTAAAATGTTTTCCTCTTTATTGACCATATTGACCGATATCATTCCATTCTTGTAGAGATTCTCACTATGGCATGTGTGAATGTGTGCAACTCTACTCAAACATGGTCTATACAAGTGCATGCCTTAGTGTGCTCACCATACACATATGCATACTTCAGTATGCTCACCAATGTATGCTTAATGCATGCATGTGGGTGTGTGAGCATGTTTGAGTGTATGCATGTGGGTTTGTGATTGGAATTTGGAAGAACACAATAATCATTGTGAGCTTCTTATGTGTGATGTGTGATGCAAACATACATGTCTACATTTGCTTGTTTTAGATAATACACTATACATTTGCATTATCACATGGTTTCCACATCAAGATAGTTGTTCTCTCCAAGAAGGGTTGTCAAATGTGATGCACTAGCATAGTTGGTTTAGAAGAAATACACGTAGGAAAATGGGATACGAGCAACTCCAACATGATGTGTTATATACAAGCATAACCTCCTAAATATTTTTTTTCTAGTCATGTGTTCTCTTTCTATTATAAGCATTTTATACTTTAAGGGCATCAATTGTTCAATAAAAGAAAATAAACCACTATGGTCGATGGGCGAGTTAGTGCAGCAGGTTAGAATGGAGTTTGGAGTCCCTAGATTTCGAATCTCCCCTGTGTGAGCAATGCCACTTGTGTGTGTGGGGGCGATAACATATATACTTTCTACTTTTAAGCCAAGATCAAATAAAGAAAAGAAAAGAAATAAACCACTATTTTTATATTTGGTGAAGACTAAAGGATTGATTTTCAGAACATCTATCTCCCCAAGTACCATACCATTCATTAAAACACATGCAGCAACCTCATTGCTATTATGCTACTAAACTTGTAGGTCCACAACACATGATGATGAATGGTACTCTATTAAGTTGGAATGTGTAGATAATTCATTTAATTTTCCCTTGTTTGTTGTTTTCTTTCAATTGAAGGTTTTTAAGTGCTCATAATATTACCAAAAAGGGGGAGGGGTTTTAAAATTGAAAGGAGGGGCTTTTTTCTTTAAAAAAGGTGCGTGTGTGTGTGGAGGGGCGTGTGCACATGGAGGTGTGTGTGTTTAGAGAGTGTGCATGTGTGGAGAGGTGTGTACACATGTAGGTGTGTGTGTTTAGAGAGTGTGCATGTGTGGAGAGGTGTGTACACATGTAGGTGTGTGTGTTTAGGAGTGTACACATGTGGGCATTGTTGAGATATCGAGCTCATCTAGTGAGGCGGTGGACACTGATGACCCGCCTGGGGGATAGGCCCCACACTTACACCATTGGCATGGTTGGTGAGATCATGGGGGGTGATATGCGGCCAATGGGATGACAGGCTGTGTGACAGCCTCTCTAGTGACTGGCATAGTTAGCGCCATCTCATTTAGTTGGGTTCACACTATAGAGAACCCCAATATGTATTTGGTTGAGTACCTTTTCATTGTGTGTACTCTTATCTTTGTATATGGTGTGTTGAGTGTTGTGTGAAGAAGAAGAAGATTTTCAGCTTCTCACCTTGTGTGTTCTCTTTTAGGGTTTTGTGAGTGTGTGTGTTACAAGAGCTCAAGACTGATGTGAGTGGAAATGTGGTTGCACAGAATGCAAGTCAGCACTCACAGTCTTTGAGTGGACCAGGAGAGTCCTCATCTAGTGGTTCAGTTGATAGACCATGTAGTGGCAGGCTGCATCATAATACCAGTCCTGCAAATGTGATTAGTACATCACATAAAGGCAACAAAGAGAATGTGATTAGTACATCACATAAAGGCAAAGAGAAAGTGATTAAGCCCCTTAGTATGCCTGACATTTCTGTTGATGGAGAGACTAGTGGCTCAGAGATGAGCCTTGATGAGGATCTTGGGATACCAGCTACTATGAGAACACCTGGTGTAAAGAAGGCTATGGAAGCCATGAATGCAAAACTGCGAAGATCTGGGAGAGTGAAGAATCCTGTGCAGAGGTTTACCTATGATGGTTATGTGGCACATCACTATGCATACATGGCAAAAGTTGTGTAGGTTGTAGAGCCCACATGCATTGATGAGGCTATTGGAAATGTGTGTTGGGAGAAAGCTATGGATGAGGAGATGGATGCACTATATGGAAATGAGACTTGGGATTTAGTGTAATTACCTAAAGGCAAGAAAGCCATTGCATGCAAGTGGGTGTACAAAGTAAAACATAACAGAGATGGAAGCATAAGCAGGTACACGGCTAGATTGGTAGCTAAAGGATATGCGCAGACATATGGCATTGATTATGAGAAAACTTTCAACCCAGTTGCCAAGATGGCAACTGTGAGAGTTGTGATAGCAGTGGTTGCGTCAAAGCAATGGTCTTTACATCAGATGGATGTAAAGAATGCATTCTTGCATGGGGATTTGCAGGAAGAGCTGTATATGTTGCAGCCACCTGGTTATGAGGATGTGAGTCACCCCGAGAATGTTTGCAGGTTGAAGAAAGCCTTGTATGGCTTAAAACAAGCACCAAGAGCATGGTCTGACAAGGTTTCTGAATATCTTGTCACTATTGGCTTTCATGTAGCCAATGCAGATTTCTCGCTATATGTGAGACACAGTGATAGAGGGGTTGTGCTTGTCATCTATGTAGATGACCTGATCATTATGGGGGGCCATGATGCAGAGATCTTTGATGTAAAGATCTTGCTTAGACAAAAGTTTGAGATGAAGGATTTGGGGGAGCTCAGATATTTCTTGGGCATTGAGGTGATTAGGTCACCACATGGTATTGGATTACTGCAGAGACAGTATGGCTTGGACATGTTGTCCAAGTATGGTATAGGCTGTAACCCTATCTCAGTGCCATTGGATCAGAATGGCAAGTTGAGTGCACATTCAGGAGAGATTTTGGAGGATCCTACTATGTATAGGCGCATAGTAGGAAGCTTAATCTACATGACGATCACCAGGCTAGGTGATTTGAGCTATGTTGTTGGGTTGGTGAGTCAGTTTATGTAGGTTCCTCGGAAGCCGCATTTGGATGCATTGAGATGCATACTGAGGTATGTGAGGTCTACTTTGCATTGTGGACTATTTTATGAAAATGGGACAGAGATATGTGTACATGGGTACACAGATGCTGATTGGGCTGGTAGTATCTCAGATAGAAGATCTGCTAGTGGCTTCATGTTTTCTTTGGGGAGTGTTGTTATGACTTGGAGCAGCAAGAAGCGGCCTACGGTTGCTCTATCCAGTACAGAGGCCGAGTACAGAGGTGCTGCTATAGAGGTGCTGCTATGGCAGCATGTGAGGTAGCTTGGTTGAGAAAGCTACTTGTAGATTTGGGTCTATCAATGGGATAGACAAGTTGTCATTTTCTGTGACAACATTAGCAGTATACAGTTGGCTAGGAACCCAGTTTTTCATGCTCGCACGAAGCATATAGAGGTCCACTACCATTTTGTCAGAGAGAAGGTTTTGGTAGGAGACGTTGACCTTGTTTATGTCAACACATAGGATCAGGTCGCTGACATCTTCACCAAAGCATTGGGTACATAGAAGCTTCGTAGATTCAGGGCTTTGCTTGGTGTACATGAGATTGAGTTGAGCTCGAGGGGGAGTGTTGAGATATCGAGCTTATCTAGTGAGGCGGGGACACTGATGACCCGCCCGGGGGATAGGCCCCACACTTACACCACTGGCATGGTTGGTGAGATCATGGGTGATATGCGGCCCGTGGGATGACAGGCTGTGTGACATCCATTCTAGAGACTGGCATAGTTATAGCGCCAGCTCATTTAGTTGGGTTCACACTATAGAGAACCCCAGTATGTATTTGGTTGAGTACCTTTTCATTGTGTGTACTCTTATCTTTGTATATGGTGTGTTGAGTGTTGTGTGAAGAAGAAGATTTTCAGCCTCTCACCTTGTGTGTTCTCTTGTAGGGTTTTGTGAGTGTGTGTGTGCTTGCAAGAGCTCAAGCTCTCTTCTCCCCTGCATCTTTTCAGGTATAAGATATTTTGTATGGAGAAGATTTGAGAAATATAGAGATTAGCTTATGGAAATGAATAGAAAAGAGATTAGGATAGAGATTAGAGTTAGGAATGAGTAGCTCAATGGAAACATGGAAGAGAAAGAACTTAGCTTTGATACCAATGCAATGCTCCTTGCATTATAAGCTTGAGGACTTGTAAGACTAGTACTTGATTCTCCACCCAATCATATCCCAAATAGACCCTAAACTCATAGTTATATAGGCCTAAGTGGTGCATGACCTTCCAACTTTAGCCCCTTGACCTTTCATTGGCTAGACATTGCCTTTTCCTTGTCTAATGCCTCTTTAACTCCTAGAAGGGGGCGCCTACTTGTGTGTCCCTTGGGCTTCCATTGTGCACCATCCACTCCTCTTTTACTTTTACTTTAATGCCTATTAAACCATTGCTTAGTATTTCCTATTTGAAATCCCTTGAACCTTATTTATATGCAAACCTTTTACATATACATAATCTTTCCTAGTTTCAGGAAAGATTATGTATATGTAAAAGGTTTGCATATAAATAAGGTTCAAGGAATCTCAAATAGGAAATACCTAAACAATGGTTATTGGGCATTGAAGTTAAAGTAAAAAGGGAAGTAAATGGTGCACAATGGAAGCCCAAGGGACACAAAGGAGGGCACCCCCTTCTAGGGGGGCATTGGTGATTGAAAAGGCAATGTTTAGCCAATGAAAGGTCAAGGGGCCGAAGTTGGAAGGTCATGCATATACCCATGAGTTTAGGGTCTATTTGGGATATGTTTGGGTGGAGAATCAAAGTACTAGCCTTACAAGTCCTCAAGCTTATAATGCAAAGAGCATTACAGATACAATATATTATCACCTATAAAACCCGATTTTTCTAAATTCTACAAAACCTGGTTTTTTAAAAGTCCTTAATTCTCTCAACCATTCACCATGGCTAGTCATATGGTTAGCGGCACCCAAATCAACATACCATAAATCTAATGAATTTTTTGTATCTACAATTATGGAACTAAGCATATGCTACGAGAAATGGAGACCACCACCTCTCAAGCCTCAACCTCAAAAACACTCAAGGGGGTCACTAAGTATATGCTACGAGATGGAGATCATCGCCTCTTAAGCCTCAACCTTGACAACCCACAGGGGGTTCACTAAGCAAGAGATGATACCCAAGGGCTGTGTATGATGCTTTGGAACTCTTAACTTGATTATCTTTTTATGCAATCTCTTTGACTATGGCTTGTTTATGGGTAGCTCCATGATAGGATCTTTCTTAAAAGGAGTGGTGGAGGAAGTTTTTTTAATCAAATCCACTTCAAGGGTTCTTTTAGCATTTTTAACAACCTTCTTCACCCTTCTTCTTCTATTCTCATTTATCTCACAAACATAGCATTTGCATGCCCTGCTTATTACAACCGTGTAAGTGCTAGCAAAGGAATTGTAGTCCATAGCATTTGCATGCCCTGCCGTGTAAGTGCTAGCAAAGGAATTGTAGTCCATGTAGTAAGCCAAAACCTTAAACCCCAGTTGTATATATGTAACATAGCACCCTAGCAATTATACATACAAAAATACCCAAGAATGATTAAATTCTTGAAATCCAAAAAATAATGAAGCAAAAAAAAGGAAGTGCGTAGCCACAAAAACAATACACATATGCATGTACATGCTCTCAAAACACACAAACACATGCACGTGCACACACAAAATGCTCAGACAAATATACCTAGGAATGAGTAAAAACTTGAAAGCCAAAAAAATGTGCACACCCACAAAAAAATGTGCACACCCACAAAAACAATACCCACATGCATGTGCACACTCTCAAAACACAACTGCACACAAATGCATACAAATAAATATATGCGCTCATGACACACACACAAGATGCTCATACACACTCCTTAAAATTAAAAACTTGCACATGTGCATCCCCTACCCACAACACACATGTGCATGCACACTCTCTACATACACATTTACATGCATGCACATGTGCACCCACACACACACACACACCTATACCCACTTGTAGTCACACGCTCAACACACACACACCCACAAAAATATTTAGTTTGATGGCCATGAAAGCTTGCCATTGCACCTATCCAGATGCGTGCCCATCTGATGGCCATTAATAGCTCTTTGCCCACTGCACCATCCAACTACGAGCATAAGCCCCACCATTGTGCTCATTAGATAGCCTAGTCTAGCTTTGTCCTATGCCCATCCAACTACACGTCCTCCAAAGTGCCTTTGTGTGAGTGAGAGACTGAAGATAAGAAACACTAAGAGCTTCTATCCACTTGGTGCAATAGTTTGTTATGACCAAGATGTAGTAATTTCCTATCTAGTAAGCTCTATGCAATTGACTTTGCCAATGAAATCTAACCCCCACTTCATGAATGCTTTAAGTGGTGCCATCGGATTGTCACTACTACGCAGCCTCTGACGACATACATCACACTGCTTGTTTGTCACTACTACGCAGCCTCTGACGACATACATCACACTGCTTGTTTGTCAAAATCCCAAGCATCCTTTAGCACATAGCATAGTTGGATGTCACATAGCCTCTGACATACATCACACTGCTTGGCAAAATCCTAAGCATCCTTTAGCACATAGCACAGTTGGCCATAGACAACTTGCTTTATCTTTTTACCTGTGATGTCATCTCCAAAGTGACCACCATTTAAGCCTTGATGAGTTTCCATCAGAATGTCTTGTTGCTCATGATTTGGCATGCATCTACGGCAGAGTATTTGATCTACTCCCATTTTACACAATTGATCTACTACTAATTTGAACATTCTTCTTTTGGTTCTATCTTTTTGTTTTAATTTGTGCTCTACTACAAAAAGGTCAGCATATCATAATACCATTTTCCTTCTGATATATTGTTACTCTACAAATAGGTATGCATCTATAGGATGATATGGTACTCTAGATTATGCAGGCTCTCCATTGTTTAATATAGATAGGATGTCTTCCACTACATGCTTCCTTCCTATCTAATCTAGATAGGAAGTCTTCCACTACATGCTACTTCCTAGGGCGCAAACCAATGTGTAATCAAACTCTTGTAGGAGCAACATTCACCTAGCCAATTTGCCCATGAGATTTGTCTTGTTGACAAGATACAGTAGCATTGATCCACATGGAGCACAAACTTTTCCCCTAGCAAAAGTAGTGCCTAAATTTGTTGGCTAATTATAATGTTCTAAGGACTTCCCTTTCAGTTGTCTTATAGTTTCACTTCCCTTTTAGTTGTGTTACAGTTATGCTTTGCCTTAGAGAGAGATTTTGCTTGCATAATAGATTGGATGATACCAACCTTCTTTTGATTTTTGCATTAGCACACTACCTATCACCACCATGTTACACGCATCCACAAATACATAAAATGGTTTATTCTAGTCCCAGGCAATGAGAACAAGCTACTATCAGCATTTTCTTGAGCCAGCCAAATGGTTTATTATAGTCCCATGCAATGAGCACAGGTGCTACAGTTAGCATTTTCTTAAGCCAGCCAAATGCTCTATCACATTCCTTTAACCATTTGTAAACTACATCCTTCTTTACAATCATTATATTAAGTGCTACTACATGAGCTAGATATCTTTAAAATCTTGTATTCCATTTTAACTTACTTAGGGACCTTTTCGATTCCGTCATATTTTTTGGTGGAAATATGGTGTGGATTACCTTCACTTGTGGATCTATGACCAAACCATCTTTTGATATAATGTGGCCTAACAGTGTTCCTGAGAATATTGCAAAGGTGTACTTTGTTGGATTTAGTTTGAGTTTGGTCTCTGAGCATCTATGCAAACATAGCCTCAAGTGGTGGATATGTATCACTCTTTCTGATCTTCATATTCTTTTTTGGCACTATCATCATTGGTGATATCCATGTGGCCTCCTCTATCAAATAAATGAATCCAACTTTGACCAAGTTGCCAATTTCCTCCTTTAGTTACCTAGCATAGTTGGGGTTCACTCGATACCTGTACAATTGGATCGGTACTGCATCTTCTTTGAGGTTGATCTAATGCTGGTAGAAACTGGGGTCATAATGACTTCCATGTCAATTATTATATAACTCCATATGCGAAGACATCCTCGTACTCAATATCCCTTCCATGTTAACAATGAGATTAGATCTTCTCATAATTTTTTCTTCTAGCTTTACAATGATCCTAACATTCCTCGGATCATCATGCAAACCTGGATTCACTTGTAAATCACATCTTCTTGCACTCTGAAAAGCTATTACTTCTCAATTATCTTTCAGTTTTTTGTTTTCCAACCACTTTTTCATGGGATATTCTGTTTTTTCTAGTTTCTTTTTCAGTCCCAAAGATTGTCACAATATACTGCTAAGATTATCACAATATATGATAACCTTTCTCTCCACATGCAACCCCAAATCAACAAGTAGCTTGCCTAACCAAGCTACACACTGCCATCGCAGCTCCTTTGTAATCTGCCTCTATACTCAACAAGGCAACTGTGGGTTGCTTCTTGCTGCTCCATGTCACAGCAGCACTCCCTAATGAAAATATAAATCAACTGGTAGATCTCCTATCTGAGATGCTACCTACCCAATCTGCATCTGTGTACCCATATATCTCCAATGGTACACTTGTTGCATAAAACAATGCATAATCAACAGTGGCCCTCAAATATTGAAGTGTGCGTTGCACACTATATTAAGATGTGGTTTGCGCGAAACCTGCATAAATTGGCTCTCTCAGCAGCCAATGGTGTAACTCAAATCTACCCTGCTGATCGTGACATAGATCAAACTCCCCATAATCTTCCTGTACATAGTGGGGTCCTCCAACACATAACCTGCATCTGCACACTAAGCTTGCCATTTTGATCTAATGGCACCGAGATTGGCTTACAATTAGCCATCCCATACTTGGACAACATGTCCAATACATACGGTCTCTATGACAACCAAATACCATCAGGTGTGCGAATGACCTCAATGCCCAAAAAGTAGCGTAGATCTCCCAAATCCTTCATCTCAAACTTCTTTTTTAGAAGACTTTTCACATGCTCAATTCTTCCAAGTTGTCACCCCCAAGAATAAGATCATCTACATAGATGGTGATAATCACAATACCTTTATCACTCTTGCGCACATACAAAGAGTGATCTGCATCTACCACATATGAATCATCTACATAGATGGTGATCATCTACATAGATGGTGATAATCACAATACCTTTATCACTCTTGCGCACATACAAAGAGTGATCTGCATCTACCACATATGAAAACCAATAGTGACAAGATACTCAACAATCTTGTCATGCCATGCTCGTGGAGCTTGCTTCAGCCCATGCAAGGCCTTACAAAGCTTACATACATACTCTGGGTGTCCTGTATCCTGAAAACCAGGTGGCTGATCCAAACACACTTCTTCTTGTAAGTCACCATGCAAGAACACATTTTTTACATCCATCTGATGTAAAAACCAGCCTTTAGCTACAGCCACCACAATCATAGCTCTCACAGTTTCCATCTTTGCAACTGGGGTAAATGTCTCCTCATAATCAATCCCATGTGTCTACGTATATCCTTTGGCTACCAATCTAGCCTTATACTTGCTTAGGCTACCATCACTGTTATGTTTCACCTTATACACCCACTTACATCCAATAGTTTCTTTCCTTCAAGCAATGGCACCAAATCCCAAGTCTCATTTCCATACAATGCATCCATCTCCTCATCCATAGCTTTCTCCCAATACACATTTCCAATAGCCTCATCAAAACATGTGGGCCCTACAACATGCACAACTTTTGCCATACAAGCACAGTGATGTGCCACCACATAACCATCATAAGTCAACTTCTCCACATAACCATCACAAGTCAACTTCTCCACAGGGTTTTTGACTCTTCCAGATCTTTGTAATTTTGTATTCATGGCTTCCAAAGCCTTATTTACACACCAGGTGTTCTCATTGCTGGAACCCTAAGCTCCTCAATCATCAAGGCTCTTTTGTGAGAGCCACTAGACTCTCCATCAACAAGAGAATGCCTTGCATAAATATCAGGCATACCAAGGGGATCAACCACTTTCTCTTTGCCTTTATGTGATGTACCAACTACATTTCCAGGATTGGTATTATGACATAGCCTACCACTCCATGGTCTATCAACAGAACCACTGCATGAGGACTCTCCTAGTCCACTCAATGACTGTGATTGCTGACTTGCATTCTGTGTAACCATATTTCCACTTACATCAATCCCAACAACATCTTTTTCAGCAACATACCAGCTACTCATCTCATCAATACAGCATCCCTGCTTACCCTCAATTCACGTGTAGCAGGATTATAATATCTATAATCCTTTTGCTCAAAGGAATACCCAATAAACACACATTTTTCTACTTTTGGATCTAGCTTAGTATATGCAGCTCATCCAGCACATGCAAATATGCAATACATCCAAAAAATTTCAAGTGAGACAAATCAGGTTTCTTGCTATTAGTAAACTTCTCCTCTAGCGTTACATCATGTATGGTTGTAGTAGGAGTCCTATTCATGATATAAAATGTTATAGACACAGCCTCAGCCCAATAGTTATGCGGCATATTCTTCTCTACCACCAATGCTCACACAATCTCAGCAATGTGCTTGTTTTTTCGCTCAGCAACTCCATTTTGATGCGGAGTGTATCTATAGGTAAACTATCTCTGAATGCCATTCTTCCGTAAGAAATCAAAAAACTCATTAGAGAAGTAATCTCCCCCTCCATCTGACCTTAGGCACTTCACATGCGTCCTTGTTTGCTTTTTAATCATCACTCTGAAATTCTGAAAATGAGTGAAAACTTCACTCTTCTCCTTCATGAAATACACCCACACTTTCCTCGTGTGGTCACTCATCAATGAATGTTGCATAATACTTGCAGCCACCCATGGATGACGTAGTTTTTGCAAGACCCCATACATCTGAATGCACAACATCTAGTACATTCTTACTCACATTTCTGTCATGTGGAAATACGTGCTTTGTTTGCTTTCTAAATTAACATGCTTCACATACTTTCTACATACCTTCAACCTTAAATTTAGGCAACCCTATCACAATTTCTTTAGTCTGCATAGACTTCATTCTTTGCACATTTACATGCCCAATTCTCTTATGCCAAATGTCTATATCTATAACAACTCGTTAACTATTTGCAAACATTACAACACTCACTTCAGGCATATTTACATTTAATGTAAATATTCTGCCCACTTTGTTGCCTTTTGCAACTAACCTACACTTATCTTTAAAGTCTTCTACATAGCAACCATGAGGGTTAAACCGAACTTGCAAACCTTGCTTAATCATCTGGCCAATAGAAATCAGATTCTTTGTAATGTTCGGACCATGAAGTACATCTACAAGGTACTTCACCTTACCATCCTGCATAGACAATGGCACCTCCAACATGGGCAATCGGATGAGCAATGTCATCCCCTGTTTTAACAAAACCTGGTCTTTCAAGACTCTTCATTTCCTTGAACCACTCACCACGACTTGTCATGTGGTTTGAAGCACCTGAATCAACATACTATACATCATCCTTACATGCTGCTACATTGTTTCCAGACACAGCATTAACTACATGTTGCATAACAAATAACCTCACATTATTCTCATTATTTCTACTAGGTCAAAGGAAATTTTAGCATTTATTTTTTTGGTACCATACACCTCTATAATAACAACAAGCATCCCTCTCCACGGGGTTTTATTTTCCTCTTCCTTGACCTCTATCATAGAACTACCTTTGTGGGATTATCCTCGTGGTGGCTAATTCACTATACAAGGGCTTTGTTTCAATCATTGTATGTGTAGTTTTGTGTTAAGTGATTCCATACTAGATAGATCTAACATGTCAGATCAAAGGTGCACCACCCTTCTACCTACATCTAAGTTCAACTCCTCTTTTAAGCCATCTACGTCTGATCCCTTTGACTCACTATCAAATTGTACTTTCTTCTTCTTTTTGGACTTTGTTTCCTTGTATAGATTCTATATGGCTCTCTTGGTGGCTGCTTTTGATAGCTCATCAAATCCAAGACCTTCACATTTATAATGGAGATTAACAATGGTGATTAACTGTCAAAGCCCCTGATTCAACCCTTTTATGAACCATTTGCCCATCAGTACTTCAAAGGGTTTGTTGGCTTCATCTAGACTCTTCCTTAGGGATTTGAATTTTGCTATATAAGCCTTAACATTCATATCTTCTTACTTTAGTTCCCTCATAAACAGATTAATCTATATTATACTAGCGCACATCGCTGATTAAACACATTAATCATGGTAGACATCATATCAGTGGCACATAGCCTGATTAAACACATTAATCCTAGTAGATGATATAAATAAAAGGTGCACCCCAAAATGAAATAATGGGCATTCCCATAGAGGTTACAATCCTTCTTGCTCGGGTTGCAATTGACCTCAATTGCATGGATGGTATGAGTGGATGAGATTTTAGTAAGAATAGGAAAACTTTTCTAGCATCCATTGGGCATGTTGATTAAAGATATTTGACATAAGTGTTGCCAGTGCATGTATTGTTGGTCTCATGGTCAATGATAATATCAGGCATAAGATGTTCTTCTTCTATAATGTTGAAAGATGCATAAAATCTAGGAACTAATTTTACTGTAGGTTACTTCCTTGTCCTTTCATTTTTATTTTTTTTAAAAAATTAATCAATTAATTTATATTATTATTTCTTGGAAGTATATGAGGTGGAAGTATATGTTCAATAAGTTTACGCATACCTGGATCATCAAAAATACCTTCATGTGCAGAATTACCCTCTTGCTCTCTCTCGAGAAGTTGTGATCGTCATGGTTGACTCATGAAATATAACAATCCTTGATGAAATCAGAAAAAGCAAACATTGACAAAAGCTTTGAAATTTTGCTCTTGGTTGATGCTCAATTTGCTAAAGGCCTTGCTCTTTGTTTGTATGCCTTTGGAAGCTTCTGAGAAAAAAGTGTTGAAGAAGCCTGAAATATGAAAATTCTTGACGCCCAAAGTGTTCTTGAAAAGGCCTTGATTTAACTTTGCTTAAAGTAATGCTAGAAAAATCATGAAAGTATTTGTTTGCCTTGTAGTCAAATTTGAGGAGTAAGACTTGATGAAATCGATTTGTAGATGCTTGAGCTCATATGCGCTTTTTCTTGAATGCAATAGTGAGGTCGCCCCATGAAAATAGTGTGGTAGCTTTATAATAAGGTTTTGATCTTTATATGGCTGAATTAAAAACCTTAAACAAAAAAGGTGACATTTTTCCAAGCATTAATATAAAGCCTTGGGCCTACCAAAAGTATAAAATACTATTTGGTATGTACAAATGTATGAGGCCTTAACCTTACAAAAATATTGATGCCTAAATATGAAACCATAAAAGGTGTTCACATGTCTTCCAAAATATCCCATAGTAGTCCAACATAGTGTGATTAACACATATTCCACCACTCATTCATTGCCTTTATCCAAAATAGTATTAGTTAGTGTACACAGCTGATTAAACACATTAATCCTAACTATATCATACCAGTGCACACAGTTGATTAGACACATTAATCCTAGTAGACATCATACCAATGCACACAGCTTGATTAAACACATTAATTCTGGTAGATGATATAAATAAAAGGTGTATCTAAAATAAACTAATAGGCATCCCCATATAGGTTACAATTAAGCAAATGCGCAAGACTATATCATTAGTTGTAAGACAAGTTTACAAGTGAACTATTATACTATCTCTCTGAATACACTATGGAGTGAGTGTCTCTGAATACACTATGGAGTGAGTGAGTGAGTGTGTACTTCTCTCCATTGAACGCTATTCTCTACTCATCACTAACTATCTACTCCTTTAACTTAATGTATCTAAACATGTAGTGAGCTCATGGATAGTTACTACCAGTAGTGGCTTTATAATCGGTCATGTGGTAGAATGACCACCTTTATGAGGTCCGGCGCAGCACTTTGGTTAAGGGTGGATCCCATAGATAAACACAGGCGCACTAGCAAAGTCAGTAGTGGTGGCATCAAAGCTTTCATCATGGATGGGCAAGCATTTCTTGCCCTCACTCATCATGGATGGGCAAGCATTTCTTGCCCATACAACGTGGGAAGCAGTCACTGCCAATGCAATCCAGTTAGAAGACTTGATGATTGCAGGTAAAAAGGTGTCTTCGGAAACAAAATCCGTTAGTTCGCAAGTATCTGGGCACGAGCCAATGACGGTGAAACCTATTGCCAAGGAGCCCAAGATATCTGAAATGTCTGTGACCGACCTTACTAAGGCTCTCCAAGAATACTTTAGGGGTAATCGAGCTCCTCAGAATAGCCATATGTACCCAAGGAGAGAGCAACAATGGTGTTCGGTTTGCTTAGGACCACATAGCACGAGTGAATGTCCCACATTCAGAGTCAAATTCAATGGGAATTGCAATGCATGTGGTAAGTACGGCCATCAATCTAAAGATTGCCTAGTACTTAAGCAAATGTTGGCAAATCAGGCACCACTAGCCTGGTCAAACACACCTCAAGTACCTGCGCTAATGCCTGCACAACCTGTCGAGCAACCGTCACAGCACATAGTTCCAAGGAATCCGAATGTAGTCCAGTCTGTGCCGTTACCACCGCCAGTGCTAGGACCACAACCTCCACATCCAAGGATTACCCCTGTAAACCAGATGGGTTGTGAGTCACATAGTGCATGTGGGGATTATGAAGAGGAGATAGACCACACTGCTCCATATACGGGATTGATACGTTTGAAATGATTCCCCAGTACTACATGGAGGATCATTTCGGGCAAGTTAAGCCTGTATATCAAGCGGCTGCTCTCGCCACAAGAGGGCAAAACCTTAATACCTTGGCGAGGAGACTACCTCTTCAATGCTACGAGTGTGGTGGACCGCATCGTGTAGCAGAGTGCCCTAATAGGCTACAGAAGATCGCTACTCATATGCAACCAAATCAAGGGAGCACATCAGGAATGCCGGTACTTACATGTAATCGTTGTGGCATAGATCATTTGATTGCTCAATGTCCACATAATCCTAATGCACCCAAGATTACGCCATTGAATTTGGTTGAGGTCACCAACCAAGCACGAGGAACCACACCCGTTGTACCCGCGAATGTAGTTACACGGTCAATGCTTCAAAATCAAAACTACATTCTTGAAGAGAGGGATACTGCATCAATCGCTTAGGCAAAGAAAAAGAAAACACGGCGGAAGAGATCGCTTAATGCCACGAGCTCCAAGCCTAGTTCAAAGACTAACATAGGGACAGGAGATGACCCCGTGTATATGAATGATCCTGAAGATGATTCCGATTCAATAGAAACCATGGGGACCAAAGCCACTACCTTAAGGGAGGAACCCACTCGGGAGCTCAATGAAGGAGAATCTAGCGAGTACATAAATAAGGGGAAACAGAAGGAAACTTCCTCGGTCCCACAACCAAGTCAGTTAATGCCCTCTCGACCACCCAAACTGACTGAGACTCCCCAAGACAAGCCACGTGGGCCAAAAACCCTCAAGAAAAAGATTGGAACTTACCCAAACCCAGTTGAGGAGATTGAACAAGTGCAACACTTAAGGGGTTTGGTGGAAGAAACACAAAGAGAACTGGAGCCAAACCCGAGAAAAATCAAAATTCCAGACACAGTGTTTCCTACGCAAGTTCAGCCTCACCGGAACCATAAACCGTTAGCTATACCTAGTATCATTTGGGAAGAAAGTGAGGATAGGACATCCGAAAGTGGGCAAACACCCTTCTTGCTGGAAAGAATGTTTAGTGAGGGAATGCCTGACCCCATCGAAGAGGAAGTGATTCCATCTTCACCAGTCCCTAGTCAAGGGGCGATATCTGGAAAAGTACCATTGAATGTGTCTAAGCTAATGGATTTCATGTCCTCTGAGATCAGAACCACGATCATATCCAAATTATACGGAGATCTTGAGCTATTCTTAGCTCTTCGGGCATTTCTCAATGGAGAACTAAAGGCGGGGCTACCACAATTTGCAAATATGGATAGACCCGACACGCTTCAAGATGAAGGGGAGCATTCGGATCTACAACCCAACTTTGATGAAGATTCGGTCGTGGAAATACCTGTGAACAAGTTGGGACATTACTTTGAAGGTGACGAATCTAATGCCACCCTCCCCATTACTACCAAGGGATTAACTCTAAAGGGAATCCTTGATGGTGGTGCTGGAGTGAGCATTGTGACTAAAAACTGTTGGGAATCCATGGGAAGACCTCACCTTGAAGTCACAAACATAGTGGTTAAGATGGCAAACGGAACCATAGCTAAACCTATTGGAATGTTAAGGGACCTTAAGATCAAGGTCCTGGGATACAAGGTAAAACATACCTTCATTGTAATGGATTTCTCCAAGCATCCTATGTCATATCAAATGATGTTAGGACGTCCTTTCATGAGGGAAGCACAAATGGTACATGACTGGTCGAAAAACCATGTCTACCTACAATTCCAGGACTCTGTCATTCGAGTTGATCTTGAGAATGGTCGTGCACATCCTTTAGAAAGCAAGGTTATCATTGATAATCGATCGGATACCACTATTCACTCTGCCCCATTAAGGTATTGCTATACATGCAAAAAAGAGACTGATGATGGGAAAGATTCTCCTTATATGGATGTCCTACTGGGTATGACTGAGTCGGATAACGTGGATTGGGTACACCTAGCGGCAACCATAGACACATGGGGGAATAGAGGCACAAGATGGGTAACACCTGAGGGGCAAGATATGCCACCGTTAGTGCCAATAAACATGATAGGTGTTATGCACTTGACCCCTGATGGCGAGAAAGTGGCAAACTCCACCGACACTGAAAGTAGCGAAGACTCTGACCAATGCAATTCTGAGTATGAATCTCAAGAAGAAACTGACCCTGAGCCTGATGGGAAAAATGAATCAAATATTCACCCAAAGGTGGAAGCAAGGTGCTCAAGGCCGAGGACAGTGACCTCCTGCAGTTCATCCGAAATTGAAGATCGACCAAGTGAGTCCGAATCTGATAGAAACAAAAATCAAAAACTTGGTAAGAAGAAAACGAAACATAAGTGCCAATGCTATCGAGCTAATGTACGCACTGCAATAAACAAGGAAAGATCCACTGCAGAATGGCTTAGTTATGTAGGAGCCATTGATGCTCATCGGAAGATAGCGGATAATTGGGGACAATACCTCCAAAGTGTCATGTGGTGTATTCCGCAACCTCACGACGTCGCCCAATTAGAAATCGAAGAGAAGCCGAAACTAAGTCGTACTGCAAGAAGGCGGCAAAACCAAGAGTTGGCTCAACAACAAAAGGAAGCGGAATTGAAAGAAAAAAGCCTGGCACAACAAGAACCAGTAGACTTACACCCCGCACCCGAGCATTTCAAATCATTCACCACAGGGGAACGTAAAGTAGTCTACACAAAAGCCCAACGAACGCCTACCAATGGGAGTAGCAGTGTCTACGATGGCCCTCCTGCGGTAGTTAAGGAGATAGACTTAGCAGATCCGGGTGAGGAGTCTAAACCAGTTTTTATTGCTCAAGACCTCACCAAGGCGGAAGAAGCTGCACTTACGAAGCTTCTTAAGGAATTCAAGGACATATTTGCCTGGACATATCATGATATGAAGGGTGTTCCACCCTCGGTGGTGCAACACACGATTCCAATGATTAGCACTGCTAAACCAGTCCAGCAACGTCCCTACCCAATGAATCCTAAGTATGCAAAGATTGTACAAGAGGAAATTGAAAAGCTTGTAAAATGTGGATTCATATACTCCATTGAGCACTCAGAATGGGTTTCTCCGATAGTCATCGTACCAAAGAAGAATGGGAAACTCAGAGTGTGCGTTGATCTCAAAAAGGTTAATGCAGCCACCAGAAGGGATCATTACCCCTTGCCATATTCTGAACATGTGCTTGAAAGAGTAGCAGGCAAGGAGGCATATAGCTTTTTAGATGGGTACTCGGGTTACAATCAGATCACAATTGCAGTCGAGGACCAAGCTAAAACAGCATTTATCACGGAGTTTGGAGTGTTTGCCTTTCGCGTCATGGCTTTTGGCTTGACCAATGCACCTGCAACATTCCAACGATTGATAAACACGGCCTTTAAGGAATATCTAAGGGACTTCTGTGAAGCTTTCTTAGACGATCTTTGTGTTCATTCCTCTTGGGATGAGCACTTGATGTGTTTACGAAAAATATTTGAAAGGTGTAGATTATATCGCATCTCCTTGAATCCTTTCAAATGCCAATTTTGGGTTAAACACGGAGATATCTTAGGGCATATAGTGTCCAAAAATGGGATTTCCACTGACGAGAGTAAAATAAAGGTCATTCTGGAATTACCCCCACCCACCAACTACAAGGGAGTCCAACGCTTTATGGGCCACGTTGGTTATTATCGAAGGTTTATTCTCTTCTTCGCCGAGATAGCTCGACCATTTTATAAGCTTCTCATCGAGTTTATTTGGACCGAAGAATGTGACCGTGCCTATGAGCTATTAAAGAAGGCCTTGGCGAGTGCTCCAATCTTGAGAATGCCTAACTGGGATTTACTCTTCCATGTGCATATTGATGCATCAAACTTTGCTATTGGGTGTGTGTTGACTCAACCTGGAGAACACAAGCTAGACTACCCCATTAGCTTTGCCAGTCGCCAGTTGAACGATGCTGAGATGAACTACACCACTACTACGGAGCGAGAAGGGTTGGCAATGATATATGCAGTAAGGAAATTTCGTTATTACCTCCTTGCCACCAAGTTTGTTTTCTATGTGGATCATCAAGCATTGTTGTATCTGGTAAACAAACCATGCTCCACAGGAAGAATCACACGATGGCTATTGATTCTTCTTGAGTTTGATTTCACGGTTGTTGTGAGACCTGGCAAAAAACATATTATGGCTGATCATTTGTCTCGCATACCTAATGGTGAAGCTCCTACGGGGGTTGATGATGACTTACCTGACACTTCCTTGTTCATGGTGGAGACAATGCCTGAATGGAGTGAGAAGATTGTTAACTTTTTGGTTAATGGCTTTCCACCCAAGGAGCTTCGTAAAGATCTAGCTCGAAAGCTAATCAAAGAATGCGAACCCTATTGCCTGATAGCCAGGACTCTTTATAAAAGAGGAAAGGATGACGTTCTTAGGCGTTGTGCCCGAGAGGATGAGTATCTATACATTTTACAAGAGGCACATATGGGCGTAGCCGGTGGTCACTTCTCAGGAGACTTAACTGCGCGAAAGATCTTACAATCAGGGTATTGGTGGCCCACTATGTTCCAAGACGCATCACTCTTTGTGAAGGGTTGCGATGAATGCCAACGATATAAGAAACCCCAGAGGAAAGATCAGATGTCCCTACATCCGATCAAAGTAAACCAACCATTTGAAAAGTGGGGTTTAGACTTTGTAGGTCCAATTAGTCCGGCGGCCCGAAACACACAATCTTGCTATATTATTGTGGCCACTGACTATATGACCAAATGGGCTGAAGCGAAAGTGACACGTAAGGCAGATGCGAGGACAACAGCCAGGTTTCCTCTTTGAAAATATAATCACACGATTCGGTTGTCCTTTCGAACTTGTGAGCGACAATGGTACGCATTTTATAAATGAAGTGATTAAGGAGCTCACAACAAATTTCATGATATCCCATCATAAATCTACTCCTCGCAAGCAAATGGCCAAGCCGAGAGTACCAACAAGACTTTAATCTCTGTTTTAACAAAGACAGTTGAAGCTCATCGCACGGATTGGGATCTAAAGCTTACGACAGCTTTATGGGCCTATTGTACTGCGTACAAAGTGGCTATTAATTGCACACCATTCAAAATGGTATATGGCCAAGAAGCAGTCATGCCGTGGGAATTTGTCATTCCTAGTCTTCGTGTTGCTACTCAAGAGGGTTGGGATGGTAATCCATTAGTGGAGCGTCTATATATCCTTGAGCGGCTAAACGAAGAAAGACAATTGGCTGTATACAATGCCCTTGTGGAGAAGGATAGAAGGAAAAAATGGTTTGATCGCCATCTAAAGGACAAGGACATCAAGGTTGGGGATAAAGTCCTGATGTATGGAGTGCGAAACGAAAAGAAGAAGCTCAAATATGCTGGTAAGGGACCATATAGAGTATGTGAAATTACCCCGCAAGGTACCATTAGAGTGGAGACTCTCGACGGAGTTGAAACCATTGGATTCCTTAATGGGAGTAAATTCAAAAGATACTATGACCCCCTGAGCCAGGAGGAGTTACATGCAATCCATCAAAAGAAGGCAGCTAAAGAACAAGCTGAGCTTAAAAAGATACAAGCGAGAGTCGAAGCCAAAGAACGTCAACAGCGTGCTAGGCGACAACGAGAAGCCAACTTGGAAATTACGCAAGTATTTTTCGAGGAAGCAGAGGAGGATGCACTGGAATCTGACCCACCTCTAAGATACCCAATTGAGTTACAGAGTCCTTACGGCGGGGAGGTGTATAATGCATTATTGGATACAAGAGCTCAACATAATTTGCTATCATATGGCGTGTGGTGTCAACTGGGAAAACCACCTTTAACCAAGAGTTCTATCCAAGTTCAAGGAATCAACAAGAAGAAAACCCCTGTCTCAGGAATTCTACACACTCCGGTTGCTTGGGAACCATAATTCAAAGCTTTTTAGTTATGCCTGCTGGTACCATGGAAGGGACTGTAATCTTAGGGCGCAAATGGATGATGGCCACCAAGTGCAATATCGATTGGGCAACCAGACAAGTCACAACGCAAGAACCAACACTAGGTCTGACCGCTCAAAATCCCGCACCTAAGTCATCCACTCAAATATTAGATAATGAAAAATCACAAAGTCCAGTGGCAAAACCATCTTCGATTGTTGGCCACCCCTCTAACGCTTCAACGCCAAGAGTGGAAACAGGCAAGGTGGTCCCTAAAGCTTCGCTTACTATGCCAAAGAGTACATACAAATGGGTCCCCAAAGCTTCGTTAACAGCTACTTCCCCTGCTCAATCTCGTTCAGTCACCAAGAAGCCTCGTAAAAGGAAAGCAGCTACCCACCCGAGAAAGGGCAATGTAACATCGCGATGGATCCCTAAAAAATTATTAGTAGCCCAAGGGTACTACGAGGGAAATGATCAGATTTGGGTCCCTAAACATAAGCTGAATCCCTCTACATCACCTGTCAAACCTTGCAAACCAATTGTTGCCACCCCAACGATAATTCAAGATCGTGGTAAGGGAAAGGTAACAGAGTGCTCCACACCACTTCTTCCAGAATTCGTTTGGATTCCCAAACGATATCGATCATTACCACCTAGCTCAGGAAGGGGGGAGCCACATGAAGCTTCTAGCTCCTCATGCCAGGCACACGCTGATATAGAAGTTTCTACATGCTCTACACCTACTCTTGCCAACACCCAACAAAAAACCGATGAGTCTACGTCTCCCCTTGTAATAGTATCATCGGAAACCATTTCCTCCATTCGTCAATGGGAGCGTACACTACCATCTCTGCAATTGGATGTGGCCACAAGGGTCATAAAAAGCTATCTGCCCATATCACAACCTATGACCCGCTGGACAAATTGGTTCCAAGAGGCTGCAACATCATTGCAAATAATATGATCTACCCAAGGAAAGGGGGAGCATGTACTCACGCTCGACATTCTAATGCTTCCTCCTTATAAGCTTCTCCCCTGACCATGTAATTGCCAAATTCAAGGGGATGTATATATATAGCTTCATACATTTAAAAAAAAAACAAAGAAAAGAAAAACAAAAAATAGTAAAAAGAGCAAGAGCACAAAAACAAGAGAAATATCCGTATACAATCAAGAACTAGATTGTCCTGTCACATAAACCTACTGATGCTATATCTGTGTTTGCAGATATGGCAGATGCCCGATCATCATACACTTCATCCACTCCTACCTTTGGTGAGAGGTATCATCTGTACCTTTCTCAGATATTCCACATGTGCTATCCTGTAATTGAAACTGAATGGGATCATATCGATGTACTAGCCAGAGAGGAAAATATTGAGGAATTAGAATGGCTAATTCGCCTATTGACCATGACTGACCCCTACTCCGTAGAGGACATATCCCCGATAGCCCAATGCTTTCCTTTTCCACAAGATGACTATCCTCGCATGGTTACATTTTTGATGAGTTTATGTGGATGGGAAAATGAAAAGGAAATATCTGACAATGATGAGTGGACGGATGAAACTCATGGCACTACTGAGGTTGACTTTATTTGTTTGGATGATGTGGATAGAGGCTTAGCCTTAGGGCTAGAGCCAGGACTCTACAACATCCTCTTACCGTATCCTCAGTAGTAGTGTGGTGACTGGTAGGTAGGTTAGCGTTTTCAAGTTTTTTCTAGTTTAGATTCCTTAAACAAGTCTTGAAATTTTCACACTGATGTACCTCTCGAGGAATAGTGCTTGTTAGTTGATTGTACAGGTTGAAAAGTTTGAGGTGGGTTCGCTTTCAAGTCCTGAGACTGCCGCAACGTTCATCAAAATATATCTACATCAAATTGCAAGCTGTCTCGTCAAATCAAGGAGATCTCCAATTACAGGTGTAATTCTTCCATACCCACTCTCTTTCGTTTTTACTGTTCAATCAATTGCATAAACTATAATGCATGACCACATGGAAATTGTCAATGTACTACTTAGTTTTTGAAGTTGCTTGCATGCTAGTGTAAATCATTAATGAGCTTAACTTTATTGGAAATATTCCTAGGCAGCATGACGTCTTTAGTTAACCTTGGAATACGATTGTCTTAGGTCTAGGGTCAAACCATCTTTTTTGACACCTGGCCATGTGTGTGTTGACCTCTAGGACATAGCTATTACCCCTTTGTCGAAAGGATGCAAGACAAATCATAGTTCAGGAGCGAGGATCAAAAGAAATGGATTAAAAAAAAAGCCTACAATAAATGGCAATACAAGTCTATGATGTGCTTTAATGTTGGCCTATCGCCTTATTGGGCGAGGAGTATTCTACTCCAGACCGATGCCTTGGTTGGCAGGGGGTAGCCTTGCCTAAAGTGAGCTAATAGATTCCTGGATAATGCCTTGTGTTAAACATGGTACCAGGATTGATGTTAGTTTTGCCTTAGGAAGGTCGCCATTGTGTGTAAAAATTGTCACGTGCATAAAAAAATAAAGGCAAAAGGCTCCTGTAACTCTGATGTTTCTTGTGTCCCTAGGCTCGTGGTATTAACTTGTTCATAGAGTAGACACAGTGTGGTCATCTATTTATTTATTAAGCTTGGTTATTTTCCTTGACTTAGGCCAGTTATAAACCTTGATTAACCTTTGACACCTTGCTAACTCTTGATTTCCTTTCAATAATTTTAAACTCCTGTTAATTTGCTACACTAGCTCATTCATGTGACCCTTAAACTAAGTTCTCATAGCAACATCCATTGTGGTCTAACATGCTTGAATTTATACACTTTATATCTTTTGAATTCCAGCATACTTTCACTCTACTTCCCTGTTTTGTAGACGGTAAACAACAACCCTCTCGAGCTTACCATACCATAGCTTCCGAGGATGGAATCTACATCAGGAAGGGGGGCATGTTAACCTATGACGGACATTGAGACGTACTATGTTTTACGTCATTAATTTAAATATTCTGAGTCATGGGCCGGGCTTGTCGGCACCATATGTTAAGGATGAAGGGATTGGGTGATCGTCGATGAGAGGCGCACCTTGAATATTAGTAGGATAAGGGTTAGGATCGGCCGGCCATGTATGGGCGCCCAAGTGTGAACGGCCAAGTCACCTATAAGAGTCAAATGTAACCCTAAAATCTTCATTCTCATGTGTTGTGAATACAAGAGTGCTCTTGCCTTATCTCTTTGGTTTCCTTCTCCTGCGTGTGTGTGAGAGAGAGAGAGAGAGAGAGTGAGACAGTGATCGAGCACTGTGTAGTGGCACGGCGGCGGAGAGGCGGTAGAGCGGCGACAGCGGCTCCTTCTTCACGGCTGCGACGCGGGAATCCTTCAAGGCGGCAGTTGAGCGGTGAGTGACACACCCTTTGCATTCTGTTTGAGCTTCCTTCCCTGGTTGTATGCTTGCAGCCATTCGTAGCTCGCATACTACGACCTGTGCGGCAAAAGCGCACACCTAGCAAGTCCTAAAAAGATTTGTAATTCATATATATTGGATGGGGTCTTCCATCTGAATATAGCGTTAACTTTATCAAGATCCATATAAATTCCTTCCTTGAATGTTATGTGTCCAAGATAAATATTGCACTTCTTTTTTAAAGAAATCGCATTTAGACTTTTTAGCAAATAATTTATTTTTTCTCAATAATTGAAATACTTTTCTAAGGTACTCCATATGTTCTTGTTCATTTTGATTAAGGACTAGTATATCATCAATAAAAACCACCACAAATTCCTAAATAAGGATGAAGTATAGTGTTTATCATGGTCATAAAAGTAGCAAGAGCATTAGTTATTAGAACAAAAGGCATAACTAAAAACTCATAGTGCCCAAAAGATGTCCTAAATGCTATTTTTGGAACATCTTTAATTTTGATTCTTACTTGATGATATCCAGACCTTAAATCTATCTTGCTAAAATATTTAGCATCTTTGAGTTGATCAAACAACTCATCTATCCTGGGAATAGATTTTTTTTTCCTATTGTGATTGCATTCAATCCACGATAATCTATGCTACCCTGGTCTCTAGTTTTGGGACCTTCTTCAATTATGGTTTCATTCAACTCCTTTTCTAGAGTTTTTTCCCTTCTCTCACCAATATTTTTAGATCTTTCTTTTACTCCCAATCCTTCCTGTCCCATTAAGGAGCTAAGAAGATCGATCATTTTCTCAAGTTTATTTTTTATATTAGAGATTTTTTCTTTCATTTCCATATCCTTTTAATCATTAAGGTATAAATCTTGCATATCTATTTCATTTGGTTTTGTAATACCCTCTTCCATGTGGAAAGAGGAAATTGGGTTTCCCCCTTCTCACCATTTTTATCCTTCCCCCCCAAAATGAAAAAATTATTACAAAGTAAAAAAAATGTAACACAATGACCTTACTTGGTAGGGTAATTATGAATTCTCCCCAATGATGTGAAGAACAATTTTGTTGATTCCTCCTTGTTGATATTTGCTTCAAAGATCCTTCAAGGTTGCCTTGTACTCCACTTGCTCCATGTAGAACTCCAAAGTATGCCCAATTTATTAGGCAAGAGGTATTTTGTATGGAGAAGATTTGAGAAATATAGGGATTAGCTTATGGAAATGAATAGAAAAGAGATTAAGGAGTAGAGATTAGAGATAGCAAAATGAGTAGCTCAGTGGTGAAGAGAAAAAACTTGGCTCTGATACCAATGTATTGCTCCTTGCATTATACGCTTGAGGACTTGTAAGACTAGTATTTTGATTCTCCACCAAACCATATTCCAAATAGACCCTAAACTCATGGTTATATAGGCCTAAGTGGTGCATGACCTTCCAACTTTAGCCCCTTGACGTTTCATTGGCTAAACATTACTTTTTCATTCACCAATGCCTCTTTAACTACCCCTAGAAGGGGGTGCCCTCCTTTGTGTCCCTTGGGATTCCATTGTGTACCATTTACTTTCCTTTTTACTTTAAATCTAATGCCTATTAACCATTGCTTAGGTATTTCCTATTTGAAATCCCCTGAACCTTATTTATATGCAAACCTTTTACATATAAATAATCTTTCCTAGTCTTACCTTTCAGTGTTTCCTGTTAGTCTCATAACATTTTCTCCACCTTGAAAAAGGTTTCATGAGTTTGTTTTCGAGTGCATGGAAATATTAAAGATAAAAAAAGTTAGAATTCGCATAGATGATAATGTCCACGGGGAGGAAGGAGAGCAAATGGAGATGCCCAATGATGGGCCAAGTAGGGGGACCTGGGGGGAAGTTCCACGATGGTGATCGGTGAGTACCTTTGTATAAGATCAATAGAGAGGAGACAAGGATCACCACACCAAATTCCAAGCACCAACTAATGCCATATCCATGTTCAAGGAGATGAGAATTGGCTCAAAAATCTTATTTAAGTGAGAAAACAAAAGTGACCACAACCAAGCATGTGGACACAGTCAAAACCCATGTTGATCGTGTCCAGCAGACCGTGTCCAAATCTTGGTTGTGTTCACATTACTTTTTTTCATATTTTTTACACTTATTCTATATCTTAAGCTTTTCTTATATCGATTATTCTATTTGATGCAACTTAAGATCTTAATATTGAAGGTATTTAACACATATCATTTATGTAAATTATATTTAACACATATCATTTATGTAAATTTTTTTCATTGTTTTAAATAGTTTTCTATTAAATAGTATAATTTTTATCTTATTCAAGTGAAAAAATGAAAAATACCACAGCTAAGTGTGTAGATTTGGAGCACACGATAGCATATGTAGAAGCCCAAGCATGCACAAATTTAGTGCTACTCAAGAAGAGTTCATTGTCTACATGGGGAAATTGAAGGAAAGAGAGTTTCTTCTCTTGATGCATGCTAAAATATATATGAGAGAGTGGTGGGCATGTAAGATAGATCGATCCACAAAGGAGCGCTTTATAATGATTAAAAGAAAAAATGCCTACAAGGAAGTCCCCCTATTGGTCAAGGTAGATGGTCAAAGAGCTAGAGATTCAAAGATGATGTTGACCCTATACTTTGCTGATTCATTGGGGCAAGAGAGGAAGTTGACTTAGCAAGATATTAATCCAAGGCAAGAATGCACTCATGCTCAGAATAGGCCATTGTCTACTCTTCAAGCACTACAATTTCATGACACTACCACTAGAGTTTGTATACTTTCCCAGACTAGAGCTAGAAGATGCAAATGACATGGAATATATTTAAACTCTAGGAAAGGTTGGGATGAAATGTTAAGTTCTAGAAATGCTTTTGGTACCTCATTGATCCTAGGTTTCTCTTATTATGGAAAGAAAGCCTAGCCCTTGAATATTTACCATCTCAATGAAGGCATTATCACATTATCAAGCCAATTTCTAAGAAAGGGGAAGACATGTTCAAAATTGGAGACCCCTAACAATGTTGATCCATAACTATAAAGATTTAACTAAAGAATTGGTCCTAAAAATAAAAGACAAGATGGAATTTCAAAGCATATAGAAACAAAGGGATTTTATAAAATGGCATCATATTTGGATGCCATCATCAATTAGTGAGAAGGTATGGAATATGCTAGGGAATTCACGTAGGCTATTTGATTTGTCAAATTTGATTTTAATTTATTAGATTTAAATTTTAATTTATCAAATTTGATTAATCTTATGACAAACTAGTTAGAGTTTTATTCCACATTCTTTAGGTGACATGGGTTTTGGAAGCACTTTCAAGAGATCTAATTCCCTACTACCATCTTATGCTACAACTAAGATGTGTGCGAATGATAAGTTGTCTTAAACTTCCAAATTAAAGGATCAATAAGGCAAGGTTACCTCATCTCCTCACTTGCTCTTAGCTATTGAGACTCATGCTCTAGGATGGTTAAGACATAAAAAGATTGATGCAAGATAACTTATTGGGATTAAGTTTTTCTTGATAGGCAACAAATAGTAAATCAACAATTTTCTACCGAACCCATAGCAACAAACTTAAAGACATTAAGGGTGGCTTGCTACACTTTGCTTTGCCTTAAGTTCTATATGTGGCTACAATTTGTTTTGCCTTGAGTTCTATAATTAATCCAATTGTTCAATTTTGGGAAATGGGGTCCCTTATTTGGAGCAATTGAAATGCAAAGAGCTCCAAAGAGAAACATCCTTTTAAGACTATGGCATCTCCCAATGGACAAATTTTGTAAGAAACTTTATATGGGACTATTATGGGCTACTACACCTCCAAGAGGGAACTCAATGCGTTCACTTAAAGGAAGAGCAATAGAACACAACTATCGTAGGGCACTTACCAATGCTTCGAACTTGAGACCCTTGATGCCTCCAAGCTCACTTGTTAAGCTCCAGACCTCCAAGCTCCACCTCCATGCTGTCATCGTAGAGTTGCTCACACAGTCGCATAAGGCAATCACTCTCTCTCACTCTCCCACACAAGCATGAAACATACAAGCATAGAAGAGGCACAAATGCTAGAATGCTCTCTCTCAATCTCTCTCAAGACAAAGAAGAGCTCTCAATAGCACAAAGGGGGATTGTGTATTTTCATATAAGAAAATGCCTTATATACGTTTGGCCCTTATATACATTTAGCCCTTATTCACACTTGGGCGCCCAAAACTTACTTAACTAAGGCCTTGGGTGGGCAATATCTCATAATGTACAACTTTTATAGTGCCTTTTCATGACACTTATTAATGTCCTCAATTGGAGGAGCATACTTGTTAATCCAAAATGGCATTAACTTCCCCCTTACTTGATGTAGGTTCTGCCCTCAGAACTTGTTACCGAGGTTGAAAGACCTGGTCACCGAACTCGTGATAGTAAAAGTTTCGACGTGATTGAAGCTTTTTGAGGGTCTTCTGAATGTTGAGTGTGATCGCCCTGGACATGCATGTATGTAGGAAGACATCGCAGGCGATGATAGTACAGCATCATGCCCCTGTGAGATGGACCTTGATTCATGTCAAATTGCAGTTGATTAGCTTTATATCCATCATATGGCTCCTTGGGTTGATCAATCAAGACCCATAAGCAATTTTAAGAATCTAACACTGGCCACTATTGCTGCATCCAGGATACGGCGCCATGCCTATATCCAAGTTAGCATCTGTTTTCTTTGCTCCCTTTTGTCTGTAAAGGTTGCTGGCCTGAAGATTAGGAAGTTAGACATGCGAGTTGCACTGCTTGGCCTCTTGAAACTCCAGCGGAGTCCATCTTCTCTTTAGTGGCATGTACAATGGGTCAACTCTTTGAGTTGGTGGTGCACACATATAGATATGGCTGTATTTTGGAATTGTTAAGAATTCCTTTCTCAGTCTGGCTATATTCCAAAATCCTCTATCTTGGGATGTGCATCATCTATGATGATTGTTGCATAGCCCCCTCGTGTGTGTACTGTGGTGGGTGAGCTTTCCTCCATGTGCGAAAGCAATAATTGACCACCATGAATGTAGCTATTCAGATTTCCAGTAGGTTGGCCAATTGTGGATTGGCTAATTGTGGATTGGCTAATTTTGCTTGCCGTGCCACGTTAGACCATAATGTACCCTCTCTAGCCAAAGGGAGTAGCGAGGTGCTCGTAGAGGGTATGGTACATAATGTTGTTTTGTTGGCGTGACCTCGAAGTAGGCCTTGGGTAGAATCCTTCGAGTTGGATAAAATGCTGTTATTTACATTAATACCTTGAACATTATCTTTGGCTTTAGTAGTGGATTGCTAGCTTGAATGAAGCCTTCATATTCTGCACCAGACAATGACTCCAAAACTGTATCATCAGTAAAAGCTTCAATATTGTCTTGGGGGAGAGTATGGTGTACCTCCTGAGGTTGCCATGGGGGAGATGGGTGAGGTGCCAATATCTCCTCGGGGGTGATAGGGTTAGTGGAAAAATCTATATGTTGAGGAATGAGAGTAGAAAAAGATGCAGTCGACTTGAGACTTGTTACTAGGTGGGGGATTAGGATATGGATTAAGTAGTTTACTAGTGACATTATAATATACTGGGTAAGTGGAGATGGAAGATGAAGATGGTGTCTCTTCCTGACCATGACTTGAGCTGGGGGTGGGTGGATAGGTTTGTGTGAGATTTCATAAAATCTTGAAGTTCAGGGATATCCTTAGGATTTATGCTAGGATTTTTAATATGGGTGGCATCAAAAGTTTTAAGTACACTGGTTAACACAGATTCTAAATGTATGTAGATATTATAGTATAGTTTTAGAATTCCAAAAGGGTGATATAAAGAAGAATCACATAAGTTTAATTGATGGTAGTATTGTAGACTTCTAGCCACCCATGGTTTATAATCCATTGATAACTTTGTGCTACCACCTCGTAGTTGGCCGGTGTTTTGGGAATATCATCTGGAACAAACAGGTCTAATTTTTTGACATTGTTGTCCAAGATTTTAGAGTTTTTTAGTACCCGACACCAATTACAAAGGTTTAACACAATAGGGTGTAATGGATAAAAGTAGATATCCTATGGATTAGTTAATACGATATCTCCTCGCAAAATTCCCATTAGAATAGTGGGGTCAACATCACACTCAGTATTCTGCTTAATGAGGGTTAGTTCACCTAGACCTAGGTCCTTAGACAGATTTATATCGTATTGAAGTAAGGAGAGGGTTAGTGTAGACAAAAATAGAGTAAGAGTTTGAGGAGGGGCTCGAGGGGTTACTGGCAAACTCTCCGAGGCTCGCTCAAGGAGTAGGCACATTTCATCTGTAGGCTCTTATCTTTGACTTCGTTCCTATATGGCCAATTGGCATTCGAATTCTTGTAGACAAGAGTCATTGGTGTTGAGGAGGTTTGATATGGCTATTTCGTGGACCATCCGTGCAGCATCCAACTCCTCGAAGCGCCTCCTTGCGTCCTCCTGGCACGTCTGGCGGTGCCCTCTCTTTCTTGAGCCTCTGTGATTCTTTGAAGTCTTTTGGCAGCCAGTCTTTGACTGTCTTGTATATGTTGGGTGACTTGTGCCATTGCCTCTTGGTGTGCTATCTCCATTCTTTGCATTTCAACTTGATTGGTACTAATGGTATCATTAAGGACTCTCACCTTCTCTGCTTGTGCCTTGTTTATCTGTTCCCTTTCTTGTTGCAAGTGAGTAGCTCTGCTTTCTGCTTCCTTCAGACTGAAGGATAACTGGCTTTGTAGCTCCTCTTCTTTGGCCATGGACATATGCTGGAGCTCTTGTACCTGCTAGGCATGAATGGCTGTTAGCTCGTGGTTGTGGTGGGTAACCTCCTTCTAGAGTTGCTCCTTAGCCTGTTCCAGCTTTGCCTTAAGATTTGTATTCTCTTTAATTCTCTGAACAATAGTTTGGCTCAGAACCAAATTATTATTTTCCAGTGCTTTGTACCTGGCCTCTTGCTCCTCCTCTTGCTCCTCAGTGGCCTTTAAACTCTTCATGATCACATCTCGATGCATGGCCTCTGCTGCTGTCAAGTGTTCTTTTAAGGTTTGTACTTGTGTGTTAGACTCTTGAATTTGCTTCCAAATTGTAGCATTACGATCATGAAACATATGTGTAGTGAGGAGATAGCAGTGCCATACGCATTGCTCTTGCTCCCATAGTGGTGCACTTGTGCTCGCTACCCCTTCCAATTTAGCATTCAGCATGTGGCAGGTTTAGTAGCCCATCCAATCCTTCCATAGTTTCTTGCATGAACTGTTCATAATCTATATTCTGTAGGAATGACAGTTGTACTGGTATTCTTTCTTTGTCCTCCGGACGCCTTCTTTTGCTTGGACTGGATGTATCTTTACCTTTTGGTCTTTTACTTGTATCAAGTGGCGCTGCTGGACCTTGCACTGGGATTGATGTTGCTATTTCAAGCTCTTGTGATTCTTCAATTGGCATTGCTTCTAGTGCTGTCTCTGGCTCCATCTCTGTGTGTGCAGGTGTGTCTGTCATAGTAGAATCCTTGAGCGAAGACAGGTTTTTGAATATAAGCTGAGCTAGGCTCTAAGAAGGACTCATTTGTTGTGTTTGTTCTTGTGTGGCCTGATTGACAGTGGCTTCTTGCAGTGTTAGTACTTCATGGTATAATTTACCGGGAAAATTTCCCATGCCCGGAAAGTGGGGATGATTCCACCATTTTGACTTTCTTTTTTTCTAACGAAGTCAAGGCTGATCTAACCTTTATCTGAATAAACTAGATAGAAGGGAAACTATAACAGAATCAACACTTTTTTCCTAATTGAATTAGGCATAGCCGTTGATCTATTCATTTGAGAAGTCTTCAGGCTTTAATTAACTAGTCGAGTTCTAAGCGTAATCTTATTAATCAATTTTATTATACTCTACTGATTCCAGCCTAACCCCATCCGGCCCATGGGTTAGCCACCGCCCAACCACTGGAATAGTAGAACCAAACAAGTACTCATCTACCCACAATTGAAAGCCTTTCTTAACTTATGCTTTAGAAAATAGATACTCACACACTCCTCTTTAAACTTTAATTTATAAAACAATCCATTGATAAACAATTACTGGGTACAGATGTCAACTCAAAATTTCCATTCAATCCTTGTTTCTCACAAAACAGTCACTCTGGACTCTCCATTGAGACTAGCAGGTCAACAACGAGATCTAGTAATAACAGATTACAATAAGTTTCTCGTCATCATACATATATATCTTCCACGACATACGCATGGGTGTCCTCGGCACCGTGAGCCCGTGCATCGCATGGTCAGAACCCTCCAGGATCCTCCTTAGGTGTCCTGGCACTTCACTCAGGGACCGCTTCGTTGGCCCTTGTCCATCGTACCCGAAGCGCACCATTTTAACCATACCGAGGCTGGTCAAGACCTGGGTAGGCTTTGCCGCGTGAGCCATCCTTTGAACACTCCCCGCTATAGCTGTTGCAACCGAACTTCCCTTAGAACACACATATACCAAATGCTCCCTCCAGCATTCTGGCGTAAGACAATCCTTTAAAAAAATAGGGTTTCTATGCAAGTTTTTAGTTTTGATTTTCTTTTGAATTCCGTATCCTAAGACTTCTAGATCACAGGTTTGGATTCCCAGAATTCCTTGAATTCTAAATTCTTGATCCTCATATCAAAATCAAAGGTTTCAACTTAGTTTCAATTTCGGTGGGTGATTTGAGTGTAGATTACTGAATTGGTTACATCATCGTTTCTTGAAACTGACGAAGGAGTTACGTCTTGGTCATAGTCTGATTGAGGGTTTGAGTCTGGAAAGGTTCTCCTTGAACTATCTTTCTCGAAGGTAATATTTCAATTACTACTTTACTGAATTCAAAACTAAACACGAATTCCTATGAGGAATAAATTAGTCATTTATCTAAATTCTGACTTTGATAGTTTTTTTTTGAATTTTATTTTTTTTCATTACCATCCTAGAGAATATGAAACGGTACAATTTTTCTTCACTGAGTATTTACTTATTCATTTTTCCAATATTCATGGGATTTAACATAGGATTAAAGTGAACTCTTGTTTTGATAAAAAAAATCTTTTATGCATCATTTTATGCATAAAAATCAATATTGGTGAAAGCAACACTTTTGTGATAAAAACATTCTTTTATGCATAAAAATCCATAATGATAAAAGTAACACTTTTATAATAAAAATATATTCTTTTATGCATCTATTTATGTATAAAAATCCATAATGATGAAAGTAACACTTTTATAATTAAAAAAAAATCTTTTATGCATTAAAATCAATAATGATGAAAGTAACACTTTTATAATAAAAACAATTATTCTTTTATACATATATTTATGCATAAAAATCAATGATGATGAAAGTAACACTTTTATAATAAAAAAATTATTCTTTTATGCATCTATTCTTTTATGCATCTATTTTTATGCATCTATTTATTTATTTATGCATCTATTTATGCATAAAAATCCATTTTGATGAAAGTAACACTTTTATAATTAAAAAAATTCTTTTATGCATCCTTTTATGCATAAGAATCAATAATGATGAAACTATTTATGCATAAAAATCCATTTTAATGAAATTAACACTTTTATAATAAAAAAAATATTCTTTTATAATAAAAAAATATCAATATGCATCTTTCTATGCATAGAATTTAATTCTATTAAAAATCACTCTTTTATAATAAAAAAATAATCAATATGCATCTTTCTATGCATAGAATGTAATTCTATTAAAAGTCACTCTTTTATAATAAAAAATAATCCATATGCATAGAATTTAATTCTATTAAAAGTCACTCTTTTATAATAAAAAAATAATCAATATGCATTTTTCTATATGCATAGAATTTAATTCTATTAAAAATCACTCTTTAATAATAATAAAAATAATCAATATACATTTTGCATTTAATTCTATTAAAAATCACTCTTTTATAATAAAAAAATAATCAATATATATCTTTCTATGCATAGAATTTAATTCTATTTAAAATCACTCTTTTATAATTAAAAAAATAATCAATATGCATCTTTCTATGCATAGAATTTAATTCTATTAAAAATCACTCTTTTATAATAAAAATAATAATCAATATGCATATTTCTATGCATAGAATTTAATTCTATTAAAAATCACTCTTTTATAAAAAAAAATCAATATGCATCTTTCTATGCATAGAATTTAATTCTATTAAAAATCACTCTTTTATAAGAAAAAAAAATCAATATGCATCTTTCTATGCATAGAATTTAATTCTATTAAAAATCACTCTTTTATAATAAAAAATTAATCAATATGCATCTTTCTATGCATAGAATTTAATTCTATTAAAAATCACTCTTTTAATAAAAAAATAATCAATATGCATCTTTCTATGCATAAATAAAAATGACACTTTTAGAATACACTAATGATGGGGATTACTCTTTTTGATTAATAAAAGATGAATTTTATTTCATAATTTTTTAGAAATTTTTGCCATAACCTCCTTTATATGGCTGACCATTTTTTGATTTTTCTAACCTTAATCTACTTAGGAATTATTCCCAATTGGTTTAAATCATTCTAAATTAATCAATTTTCATTTGTAAGAGAGAAACAATATGAAAAGATTAATTCCAACAATTAGATCACTTAACTAGGATAAAGAAGGGCTGATTTTAAGAATGAGAGAGGGGGGGAGCCTTTCCAAGAAGGCATAGCATTTGTTTATCATTGTAAGATAACAAACAATTTAGAAAACCATTAAAAGAATAAAGAAAAATATAAGATTTCTAACTTACATGAATTTTGGGAGCTTTCCTTTGGCTTGATGGTTTGCAACAAGAGTGGCCACCAAATCTTTAGAAGATCAAAAACTAGTGAATTATTAAGAAATTCACAGTTCTTGGCTCTTGGGAGGAGTAGAATAACAGTGCATAAAACACTATTAAGCTTCAACAAAGGGGGAGACTTCTATTTGTAGAAAAAAGTGAGCTCCTAACTAAGCAAACTGATTCTAGAATTTTTTAGTTCAGTTTGGTTAAATTTTGACCATTTTTAGGTCAGTTTAGCTTACTTTTTGGAACTAGACTTGAATTAGGAGAGAGGAGAGATGAAATATCTCAATTTTTGATGATTTAAAACTCCACCACATGTGTGAAGTAGATGCCTCATTGATGGGGGGGGGGAATCCCTATTGTGAGAGGTGTCAAAAATCCATTTTTTAAGAATTCCTTTGGTTCTTAGTCCACTCTTCATCTTATGTGAGTATTTACTCATTTTTTGGGGAGGGGGGGAGGATTTTCTTTATTTCTTCTATTTATCTTCTCCATACATTTGGATGAATGTGATTGGCCCCTCAAAACCTTAATTTAATGTTTTTTGAAAATCTGGACCCCTAGGGTAAGGCCTCTTGAATAGATTATACTACTTGATTTTTAATGCACCTTCTGAAAATATTTTTGAACTTCTGTTTCGAGGGAACTTATTTTAATAAGAAGAGATATTTTTCTATCCAAAAATATTCAAAATCTGAATAACCTCTCTCTAGAATATTTTTTCTCTCTAGGCCAAAACAGTTAGAAACAAGATCTTTTATATTTCTAAAGAGGGATTTGATTACAGGGGAAGATGCTGGACATCTTGAGAGGCTGGGGAGGAATCTTACAATTCGTGTCCAAATGCCCCATTTTCGGACCTAGGAGATGCCATGGCATATATGCATGAGAAATTGGGCGCCATAGCGATTCCTAGGTCCCAAAATAGGGCATTTAAACGTGAGTGACCCATGTGATGTTGTCCGATGGACATGAAATTTTGCAAGGGTGTAAAGGATGGAGATACACACCCTTACGAAGTGTCATGGCCATTGGATCTACATTTGCTACCTAGTAAGTGCTATGGCACATATGCACATATGCATGAGAAATTGGGCCTCGATATAATACAATATGGGTTATATTCTAGATCCAATGACAAGAATAATTGAAAGGGTGTGTTAGGATGAAAATACACACCCTTGTAAAGTTTCATGGCCATAAGATCTAGAATTGACATCATATTGGCCATTGAGACCCAGTGTCTCATGCTTATGTGTGCCATAGCACTTCTTAGGTCCCAAAATGGGGCGATTTGGACTTGAATGATCCATATGATGTTGTCTGATGGCAATGAGACTGTGCAAGGGTGTGTAAGAAATAGAGATACACATCCCCCAAAATATCATGGCCATTGGACAATATCGCATGGGTCTTCGGGTCCAAATGCCTCATTTTCGGACCTAGGAGGTGCTATGACACATATGCATGAGATTAGGGGCCTTGATAGCCAACATGGGATCCATTCAAGATCCAGTGGCAATGAAACTCTGTAAGGGTCTGTACAGATGAACTACAAAAGATAAAGAATTCACCTTGACTCTCTTCTGTTTTTCCCGACGTTAGGGCAGAGTCTCATGGTTTGCCGTTTGGATTTGTGCTTAATAAGGCCACCATCAAGAATAGATTTCCTATTCCTTGAATAGATGACTTGTTGGATGAGTTGAAAGGTGCAGAGTTCTTCACAAAATTAGATCTGAGGTCAGGGTATTATCAAATCAAGATAAAGAAGCAAATGAGTCCAAGATAACATTTAGAACTAAAAAAAGGCTATATGAATTCAAAGTGACGCCCTTTGGATTAACAAATGCATTGGCCACATTTCAAGTATTCATGAACAAGATATTGCAATCCCTCTTATTCAAATCACTGTTGGTTTTCTTTGATGACATCCTCATCTAAACAAGAATAGAGAAGAGCATATCTAACATGTCAAGCAGGTAATGTAAATTTTAAGGATGCATTAGATTTATGAAAAAGCTAGCAAAATGCACATTCATGGCAACAGAGGTGGAATATCTTGGTCACATGATGACATAAGAGTAGACCTTGCAAATGCCAAGTGCATAATGTGGCCGTAGCCCCAAAGCTTGGCACAACATAGAGCATTCCTGGTTTTGTCATATTTTAACAATTCATCAAGAAATTTACAAAACATGCAACTATCCTTATAGATTTGTTAAAGAAGGATGTCTTTTCATGGTCATAAGAAGCACAAGCTAGCTTTGACGATCTCAAGATTGCTTTATCTAATGCCCCAGTTTTAGTTAGCCCCGAATTTTCCAAGCCGCTCATTGTGGAAGATGATGCCAGTTGCAAAGGATTGGGTGCAATTTTAAAGAAAGATCATGATGCGATAGCTTTTGAAAGCATCAAATTCAATGATAAAGAGCTAGCATACCTATGATTAAATGTTGGCTATACTACACGCATTCAAAAAATGGCATCATTCTTTGTATGGAACTCATATCAAGGTGAAAATAGATCATAGAACACTAAAGTACTTCCTATCTCAACAAAATTTATCAACAAAGCAAAAGAGATGGTTGGCTTCAGTGCATGCTTATCATTTTGATATTGAGTACAAGAAGGGGAAAGAAAATGTCGTTGCAGCATATGCATTGTCTAGGATGTGGGCTTGTACTTTATCTTTTGTCTCTATAATTTGTCAAGAATGGATACATGGAATACAAGAGGAGTACATGCAAGACAATAAGTTTGCCACAATCTTTACAGATCTTCAAGATCCTACATGCCAGAGTCACTCGGAGTACACATGCGCAGAATGGTCTCCTATGGTCTAAAGGCAGGATTTTATTGGACACACCATCAAAGTTTAGAAAGTTGGTGGTGTTGCAAGAAATTGGCTAGGATGTGGGCTTATACCTTGTCTTTTGTCTCTACAATTTATCAAGAATGGATACATGGAATACAAGAGGAGTACATGCAAGATAGTAAGTTTGCCACAATCTTTATAGATCTGCAAGATCCTGAATGCCAGAGTCACTAAGAGAATGGTCTCCTATGGTCTAAAGGTAGGATTTTATTCAACCCATCATCAAAGTTTAGAAAGTTGGTGTTGCAAGAAAGTTAAAGATCCTGAATGCCAGAGTCAGAGTATAAATTGCAAAATGGTCTCCTATGGTCTAAAGGCAGGATTTTATTAGACCGGTCCATCATCAAAGTTTAGAAAGTTGGTGCTGTAAGAAATGCATTCTTTGCCTATGGTAGGACACTCAGGGATTTCAAAGACATATGAAAGGATTAAACAAAGTTTTGTTTGGGATGATCTTTGGATAGATGTCATCACATATGTGTTAGAATGTTTGCATTGCTAACAGAACAAAATGGACCAAAAATATCTAGCTGGATTGCTACACCCATTGTCTATCCTAGAAGGTAAATGGACTCACACATTGCAATGGATTTCATTATGGGTTTGCCTTCTACAGCAAAGGGATGGGATAGCATCTACGTGGTGGTAGATGGAATGTTGAAACATGCTCACTTCATTCCAACAAAGACAAGTCACTCGGCTTCTCAGGTTGCATGGTAATTCATTGAAAATGTATTTCATTATCATGGCTCCATCAAGTGATTGTCAAACAATGAGATAGAGATGCCAAGTTTATGAGTCACTTTTGGTAGGAGTTGTTCATGGCTGTAAGCACCTCTCTTACTCCAAGCACATCATATTATCCAGAGACTAATGGTCAATTTGAATGGGTGAACCATTGGTTAGAAGTGTATTTGAGGGACTTCTATCATGATACTCAAAAGTCTTGGGATAAATGGGTTGGCCTTGTTGAATTTTTCTACAATAGCCACTAAGCATTTATCCATTGGAATGAGTCCTTTTGAGGCCTTATATGGTTGTAAGGTTGGAACACTATCCACAATTGTAGATTGGGCATTCACACATCAAAAAGCAAAGGATGATGTGAAAAGAATGGAATCTCGGTTTGTAATTGGCTAAAAAGAACATACAGGATGCAGAGGCTAAGCAAAAGAAATATGGTGATAGATGCAAAAGGGATGTTGATTTCAAAGAAGGCAACTACGTGCACTTAAAGCTTAAAAAGCATAGGGGAAATTCGGGCTCCAAATAGGCCCTTTATGGGCTTTCTCTCTCCTCCTAGAATCTTGAAAAGTGTAAAAATAATATTATTATATTGGGTTTCTCTCTCATCTTTTTGAATCTAAATTTTCTTTTTTTTTTTCTATATTTTCTAAAGAGATTAAATACTTATTTTATTCTAATGTGCTTAAATTCTACATAACTTCAACCACTATGAGTGAAAATTCATAAATGTGAAAAGCTAGTACTCTTTCAAGTAAGAAAACAAGCATGAGGATATTTCTGACATATGTAACTATGCAACTATATTTTTGACATCAGTACAACATGGAATTAAAAGATGTTGATTGGAAATAGTGGCATTTTTTAAAAGAACTCGAATATATCTTGAAGCAAACTTGGTATTTTGAAAAGTTCTTTTTTCAGTGTAAAACACACTTAAGTTCTATTCTAGCGCATTTTCATGAAGTTATGGTGTTTGTCATTGGGTGAGTTTTCCTCATTCAATAGCCACTCTTCTCTTTCCCCCTCGATTCAAATCTTCAATCTCTCAAGGAAGCATCTAAGCTTTTACCTGAATCTCCTCTTTCCTCATATACTATTTATGCATGGACAATAAATGAAGAGAGATTTGGCTTTCTGGTGCCTTCAAGTGGAACCAAAAAGTCATATTTGCCTTCATTGATTTTCTATACTCGATTGTTTTGCTATGAAAAAGTGTTATTGCATTAAGAAGGGCACCAAGAAGTGTTTCTACAGTGCTCAATAGAGATATGGACATGTTTAGAGGGCATTAACTTTTATGTTATTTGAAACGTAAGTGTCTGAAATTAATGATAATTTTTTTACTACACCATATATTTTTTAAAAAAAGGAGTTAATTGCAATTTCAGTATTGTTTTGTGGTTTATTGAACATCAGAGATAATTCTAAGAAGCAATTTATACATGTGGATCTGGATGATGAGTATGTTCCTCTCTATAAGAGAACAAAGGCTTCTGAGGTCAACCCTTATGTAATGCAACATGCTAGGGAATTCGAAAGAAAGCATGTTGATATATGGGTGGAAGGATCAATCTACCCATTTGATCCCTTGACTTAACAAACACCTAAATTTTTAGGCCTAACTTCTTTGATCAAATACATTTGTGAGGGCAATGATGGCTTGCTTGGTTACACAATAAGGCTTACTAGTCAGGTGCAAAGCATTTGGATATCATCATAAAGGATGCTGATGATGAAGGAAGCTTAGATCAAACAGTTAAATTCTCGATTGTCTAATAAGGAGAATGAATACAATGAGTTGGTAGAAGTTGTTCATGCTTAGCATTTATAGAATCATGAATTGGAACAAAAATCAAAGGATCTAGAGGCCTGCCAATAATAATAAATTAGAAGGGGTATTAGAGAAGATAGTCAAACATGGGCCACCTCTAATTTGGAAGCACGTGAACGAGTAAGAGAATAAAGACCACTTACTGCATTGTCAAAAGATAGTGGAAACTACTGGCACCGTATACATGTCAAGATTGATAAGCTAAAGAACCTTAAACAAGACAATGGAGCACTCTCAAAAGGCTTGTCAAGACAGATAGTGAAGTCTACACTTTCTCATTCAAAGTTTAGAACAATTAGTGATGATCTCATGCATGCACGATTGCAAGATGTGAAGAATGCATTTACTGTAAACTGAAGCTCAAGGTATTTGGGACAAAGTTGGTTTAAGTAGTAGAGAATCTTATGCAACGATCTACAGACAAATGGATATAAGTTTTAAGTCCGTGTTGCAAAACAAAAGGGTAACTCCGCTGCCATATCCTTTTAGTGTCAAAAAAGCAAGGCAATAATTGAATAACAATGTCCTTGAACTCATTAGTGAGCCTAAACACATAGTTCACTCACAAGTATTCAAACATTGTGCTAAAGAAGTGACCTTCGATCCGAATCCGAACAACAATTATGTCTTAAATGTGTGCAAATTGTAAGCTACAATGGTGAAGTTGTATGATATGTCTCTTCAAGAATGTGGTGGCACACTGAAATTGGTACTAAAACTTGATGAGAGTGAAATCATAAAGAATAAAAAGATAGAAAGAGTAAGTTTGACATTGATGATGAACAAGGCATTGGAACCTTCCATAAAGCCAGGTGATCCTCAGTACTTCAGTGTTCAACGAAATTTGGTGGCTCGCAGCATTTGAGGTTCCAAAAGAGGACCATGAGATCCTAAAGATGTTTTGCAATCTAATAGAGATTCCTACTATGGTTCAACATCAAAAAGCACGTGAAATTCTACATGTGGATGGTTTCAGAGACTACTCAGCGTGGAATGGTATCTTGTAGGCGATCTAACGACACTAAAGTGCATGTTTGGTGTCTCAAATGCTATAATTCAATATAATTGACAATGTAAGAAGGCATTGATCTTTGTATTAACTACTCTCGACATGTACAAAATTTTGTCATGCTAAATGTTAACAAGGCATTTTTTATCTCCATGTTGTAATGATGATCTTTAAGAAAACTTGCTTTATGGTAATGTCTCCTTTCTTTCTCCACGCTATCCACGGCCTCCTAGGATTATGCAAACACCTAATCTAAGAATATAATCTCCATCTTTAATCTTGTGGCACAACTTTCATAGACAAGGGGCGATTGCACACGTAAAATATACAATGACGCTGAAGAGGTGTCCGATGGTTAACATGCCCCCATTCCTGATACAGATTCTGTCCTTGGAATATGTCGATGAAGATTGGTCAAGGCTGTTACCGGATGTATGAAATATTAAAGGTCCTGGAAGGTCTGCAAGGCACCATGGAGCCACAAGTAAGGTGCATTTAAGCGAAATACAAACACTAATCAAGCAGTGAGGAATGATACTTAATGGTCAAATTTTCTAGTTAAGACAAAGGTAATATTAAGATTGGTCCAAATTCAATCTAAGCTTAGCTTGCTATAAATGGAGCTTCTAAGTGATTATTATAAGCGTTTGTTTTGATTTCTAAAAATATGCAAGTAGGGCACCACCTTGCAGAGACCCAAGCAATGGCCCAGAGACCTCATACAAGAGTATCTAAGAACTGCTAAGTACCTCCATAACGATGTTTTTTTTAAAAAAAGGCCCTTTATTGATAGATTTTTAGCCACAAGGTCCCATTCCATAGAAATCAAGGCTACGGTCTCAAGGCTCCATCACTAAGAGCCAAAAGTTCTACCTAGATCGCACATAGCGATTGGTTATCTTCTTGTGGATTTTTTTTTGGCTTTGTTTTGTTTTTTTTTAATAAACTAGTGTCACCTTACAATTCACCTAGAAGGCTCTATTATAACTAAAGAGGGCACACTAAGGAAAATGGAGTACACTTGGCATACTCTAAGGTTGATCTCAGGATAGATGGAACTAGGACCAAAGCCTAAATGTTACCAAAAGTAATAATTAGAAGATTGATAGACCAGAAACCTAGCAATACATGCAAGCACTCAATAAAAAGTAAATGGAGAATCACAAATAGTAAACAAAAGGTGAGGATGGGCTAGAATACACCTGGGCAATGAGGAAAATGATGTCCATATTGAGGTTGCACGTCTACCACATGTTCTATTTCTAGATATGGTCTACATGATGTCATCTCAATAACCTGTAAATTATACTATCTAGCAAGCTCATTGTGTTAGATAACCATAGTGCATAAGCATGCTCCTATTCTTCGTCATTTTGACTTTCTCCCTCACTCGGGTGTGCTCCATATATATATGTGTCCTCTGGTCTACTAGGTAATGGTCTGAGTGCCTCCTCACTGTGGTAGGGCATTGGTACTATAGGTAAGTTAGCTAAGTCGCTACCGTGAGCTAAGATGTCTAGGAGACCCACTATACTTGAGCACAAACAAGGGAGTGGAAACAAATATGCCATATCCGATGGTATAAGTCCATAAGTTCTCGCCCTCCTCCACTGCTCTACAAGCTGTTCCTATGTAGTTCTATCTTACTGGGGTCCTCCCATGGGGTAACAAACACTATCGTGATCGTGTTGTTGTGGTGTCTCCCCCCTACCATGGATTGCGAGTCCTGTATAGTAGCGCCTAAAATAAGTTCTACACTGCCAACATAAGTGGGACACTACATATAACATGTGATGCCTACATGTAATGCATGGTGCAGGGGGATGGAACTGTAGGTAGAACAGGTCCACAAAGGTGGCTCTACAGCATCTCTCCCCTAGTAGTGCATAAAAATAGCCTGAGTGGGAAATACTCAACTATCCTTGATAGTATCATTCTTGGCAATCCGGGTCTAGGATAGGGTCACTCGTGTCAGTCCACAAAAAGTCCATGCTCACAGCCTGTAGTAGTCACAACAGAGTTGTATTTCATTCTTCTATTTGATATGTGATCCTTCTCATCATTTGTAATTGTATGGTTAGTCGATTTTTCTGTGTGTATAGTTGCTATATTGCTGTACACTATTGGGTCAAGCTAGATTGTCATGGGTTAGCTTTTTTCCAATAGGCTCCCTCTTGATATGGACATAAACTTTGTCGAGGAGAAAAACATGGAGGGCAAAAGTAACAATATTAGCATAAGCCCCCCTTCTTGCTTTCTATCATACCTTGACCTTGCTCGCGCGGGCGGCTGAAAGGTATTGTAGGTTTTTTGCAACCATCCCTTCCAAATTTTCTTCATCAATGTTTGTTGGCTAGGAGCACTCTTTTCTTTTTGTTGTGGTGGTAGGTCAACTTCTAGCTTTAATGGCAGTAAAGGGCTCTCATAAGACCGGATGGAGCTTATGGTTTCACTAGTATTGATGAGCAATGGAGTTGACACTTGCATAGTGGATTGCTCATCCAGGGAGACCAATGGGGTTGGGGCTTGGATAGTTATCAATGGTTTGTAACCTTTAGCGATGTAGAGGCTTCACCACCATCAATCACCATTTTTTTGTGTGATAGGGTTTTTCTTTGGGATCCAGACCTTTTTGGGCATTGGTGATGAAGGTTCTATTACAATAACTTTTCCTTTGTTGGCATTTGAGCTATCGAAGCCTTTATCCACATCATTGATGAGGAGCTTTGGGCATTGGTGATGAAGGTTCTATTACAATAACTTTTCCTTTGTTGGAATTTGAGCTATCGAAGCCTTTATCCACATCATTGATGAGGAGCTTTGGGAATTGGTAAGTGACGGTGGCAGTGAGACTAGGGGTATACTATTATGTTTTGATATCCAAATACAATGGTTACCCTCATAGTAGCCTTGAGCTTTCAATAAGTGTTTGGGGATCCATTTTGGGGTAACTTGTAATTTGGACTTCTTGCACCTGATTCTTATGTTGAGGTCCTTCTTTCTTGGTCGGTTGAGGTGGTATGGATTGAGAATCCTTGGGAACCCATTTCTAGATAGATTTAGGTTGCCACTTTGTAGCTCGTCAAATCTGTTTGTTCTTTTCATGTGCAGGTGTCTGCTGTGTCTACTGTGTGGAGGTAGAAGGATCGAATCTGTTCATTCTATTCATATGTAGGTGTCTTCTGTGTGGAGGTAGAAGGATCAAGAGTTTTTTGGATATTGGACGCTGAAGTGGAGGGGGTTGAAGCTTGCTTAGATTTTGTAGATGGAGGTAGAAGGATCAAGAGTTTTTTGGATATTGGATGCTGAAGTGGAGGGGGTTGAAGCTTGCTTAGATTTTGTAGATGTTGAAGCTTCCTCCTCTTTGTGACCCTTAAGAATAGTGAGAGGTGGTAAGGGTTAATGGAGTAGATTGTTCAGTTGTGGTGTCACCAGAGAGACCCTCCTTGTTGACCAATCAATCATACATCCTGCAGCCTTCATCCATGTATGACCAAGTATTATTGGTTTAGGTAATATTCTGGTAGGCATAACCAGGAAGTTTGCCCACTAGTTGCTTGTTGCCATCACATGATATCTCTATTTGTAATAGCCCAAGACCTTTCACCTTTAAGGAGGTATCTATACGAGTTGGGGTTTTCCCACAACTGGTTCCATGCATTGAAGGAAATTAGATTGTGATTAAGCCCCGTATCAAGTAATCCATTATAAAGCACTTTACCATAAGGGCTAGCAATTGACTGGATGTTCGTAGAGGTCCTATGTTCTCCTTTGTGTCCCCTTCAACTTCTCCCAGAAAGGCTTGTGTTGTAAGATTCCTCCCTCCCAGCTTTTGAGGTGTAAAAGTGTAAGAACCCCCCCTTCTGTTCTTGTAATTATTCCCCTCTCTAAAATAGGAGAAACATCTTGTTTTACCCTGTTTAGCCTAGAGAGAGAAAAAGTCTAGAGAGAGATAATCCTAAATTAAGATATCTTTGGATATAAAAATCCTCCTAGTGTCTAAAATGGATTTCCCTAAATAAGAAGTTCAAAATGAACTTTCCAATGTGCATTAGGAATCAATTAAAAATGATATAAGGGACCATAGCCTAAGGGTCTAGATTTTCAGAAACTTTTGGATTATGGTTCAATTACGGTTCCTATGGGCCAATAGGATTAATCCAAGTGTTGGGATGAGATAAATCCAAAGAATAAAAGAAAATATCCAAAAATGAGTAAATGCTCACATAAGATGAAGAGTTGACTGAGTGTAAGGTTTATTAGTTAAAAATTAAGAGATATACTAAAAAAATGAGATATTCTAGAGAAATGATGAATTTTTGACACCTTGGTAAGAAGGGGGGACCTTTGAGGTAGGCGCCTCCTTCACATGTGTGGGAAGATTTTTCAATTCAAAAATATTGAGATATTTTTATCTCTCCTTTCTCCTAGATCAAACTGGATCAGAATGGGAGCTAAACTGGTCTAAATCTTGTCCACACTCAGCCAAACTGAAGCTGGAAAATTCTAGAACTTAGTTGGACTTAGTTAGTGACCTCCCTCACCTATAAATAGACCCTCATTCTTTTGTATTCTCATCTGTGAACTATATCATGCCAGTATTACATTGAAATAATGATATTTTCTATTATTCCTTAAAAATCCTCTACTTTTGGAGAGATTGGAGCTTCTCTCTCTCTCTTCAACAATCCTTAGAGCTTTCTTCTCAACATACTAAACCAATTGATTGGTTGGGGGCTTCCTTCTAAGATAAACTTAGAGGTAAGAAGTAATTTCATGGTTTTCATTAATATTCTCAAAAGATTTCACTTCTCAATCCCTCTCAAGCTTGAGAAGTTTCAAATTAATTATTGTCAATGCAAATCAAGCTTTCTATAAGAATTCTAATGATTAATCACAAAAAAGTTAATCTTTATGCATTAGGATACTTTTTATGTGTATCTCTCTCTCCCAAAAGAATAGTCATTCCTATGACTAATTCTTTAGCAAATGAATGCTTCTCATTGATAAATTCTTGATTCAAAATCAATCTCTAAGCTTGTTAAGCTAGAGGTTAAGAAAATGGCTTTTTATGCTTTTATGTTAATAAAATTATGGTAAATTTATGATTTAATTCCATAATTTGGATTTAAGATTAAGGATAGTTCTTCTATCCTAATTGTATTACAAAGTCTTAATCTTTTTAGAAAAAGTGAAAATTATCAGTAATAGCAGCAAAGCTATGGCAAAAGTTTTAGAAAATAATACATATATTATTTTTATGCACGAAGCGAGAACAGATGCTTCGGATGTCAGGGGTTTGGGCACCAGCTCAAAGATTGCCCATCTCCTTCTATGGGCCAAGGAAGCCAGGGTCCCAGAATTCAAAGACAGACTCCTTTGTATCAGTCCAATCAGGGTTCCTCGCGCCAGCACTAGGGTAACCCCAGAAGACTGCTAGCTCAACCTGCAGCCTCCATGCAAAGTAGTCTCCGAATTCCCTCCCAGAATTGGAGTAACCAAAGAGAGAGAGTTTTGCCTCTCAAACTGCAGCAGCCAGAGCAATCACTGTAGCTGAGGAAGTGGAGGAAGAGAAAGGACAGATCTATGCAGCAAATAGAGCATCAAGTGAATAACTGTCAATTCTCAGTCCTCCAAACTCCAGCAAAGTACCAAGGTAAGCAATTCAAGCTTTTGATTGATTTAGGTAGCACTCATTCTTTTATTTCCCCAGGATGTCTGCGTAAATTAGTCCTAAATTAGTCCTCCAAACTCCAGCAAAGTACCAAGGTAAGCAATTCAAGCTTTTGATTGATTTAGGTAGCACTCATTCTTTTATTTCCCCAGGATGTCTGCGTAAATTAGTCCTAAATTAGTCCTAAATCAAAAATCAAGGAAACCTATGCAAGTGAAATTGGCCAGTGGAAAGATTCTTTTCACACACCTTGAGAGGAGACTGACCTAATTCAGTTTAGCCTAGATGGGAATGTGACAGAGTGCCAATTTAGAGTCCTACCCTTGGGAATCTATGATGGAATCCTTGGAATGGATTGGCTCCAATCAGGCGGACATTCATTGTCACAAAGGAACCATCTCTTTCCTTGATCTTTACGGGAATAAAGTTAAAGGAATTGGAATTTCCGGATCCCCAGTGCTACAATTAGTCAAGGCTTCCAAATTATTATTTAAGGGCTCAGAAAGTGGCAAGCTCTGTATGTCGTTAAAATGAATCCAATAGACATAAAGTGCAAGGCTAAAGAACTAGAGTGGTTAAGTGAGTATGCAGATGTGTCCTGAAGAGCTGACTGAGATGCCTTCGTCTCGTGAAGTAGATCATGAGATCGAATTAACCCCCGGAGCTCAGCCAATAGCCCAGCGTGCATACAAAATGCCAATCCCTGAAAGCCATAAAACTTAAGGAGTAGTTAAGACAACTATTAGAGCAGGGATTCGTCAGACCTAGTGTCTCACCTTGGGGTGCGCCCGTTCTCTTTCAAAAGAAGAAAGATGGAACGTTAAGACTCTGTATTGACTACAGAGGACTGAATCAATTAACAATTAAAAATAAGTATCCTATTCCTAGGATTGTTGGATCGGTTAAGTGGGACCCAAATGTTCACAAAGATAGATCTCAAATCCGAGTACTACCAGATTAGAATCAAGGAGCAAGACATCCCAAAGATAGCATTCAATACTTGCTACTATGGGCATTTTATGAGTTCACACTCATGCCGTTTGGATTGACTAATGCCCCGGCGACATTCAATCGTCTTATGTAGGATATTCTCAGAGAATACTTGGATGATTTTGTTCTTGTTTTCTTTGATGATATCTTGGTATACTCAAAGAATGCTGCAAACCCCCATGAGGATCATGTGCGCAAGGTCCTGGAAATCCTAAGGAAACACCAACTCTTTGCAAAAAAGAGCAAGTGTTCTTTCTCTGTTGACTGGTGGAATACTTGGGATTCATAGTATCAAAGGATGGGATTTCTCCTGACCCCGCAAAGATCCAAGCAGTCGTAGAATGGCCAAAACCCAAGACAGTAAAGGAAGTCAGAGGATTCCTAGGACTAACCAGATGGTATAGGATCTTTATACCTAGGTATGCTCTGATAGCATCCCCTTTAACTAACCTTCTCAAGAAGAGTACACTTTTTCAGTGGGTTTGATTTTTTTTTTTGCGAGCTTTATTTGGCGAGCTTTTTGGAGATAAGATAGTTTTATGCGAGCTTGTAAGAAAAATGATACATTTTGGTGAGCTTTTATATAGTAAGTATTTATGAAAGAGAAATAAATACATTCACATACATACATACATACATACATACATATATACATGCATACATGTATACATACATACATATATACATGCATATTCTCAAACATACCTACCTACCTACCTACCTACCTTCCTACATATATACATACATACATATATACACACATGTGTACAATACATACATACATGCATGCATGCATACTCCCAAACATATACATGCATGCATACATACATACCTACCTACCTTCCTACATATAAACACACATTTTAGGCACAAACATACCTATCTATGTACCTCTCTTCCAATACATACAATTTATGACAAGGATACTTCAACTTTTCATGCATACTCAAAGACCAATATTTATTTCAACACAAGTAAAAACAAGTATACCCGATTCATATTTTCTTACAAAAGGATTGAGTTCACATTTCCTTACAAGAAGATATATGGTTGGTACAACTCCTTTACCATAGCATCGCAAGCTACCTACAATAAGACTTTAGAGTACATGACAATATACTCCATCCCAAAACAAGACAAAAATATTGGGTTCAAATTTTCTTACAAAAAGACTGACTTCACATTTCCTTACAAGCTTAAGTAGGCACAAACATGAGAGACTTGATTAAAGCTTAAGTATAGGCACAAACATCCTTGCTTTGAGGACGTGATAGTATACTGCCCACATCCTTTGGTGATAGTATCGGTTGATGCATTACCATATTCTCATTCTTATGTAATCCCAAAACTCGCAAGAAGACAAAATAGATATGCTTACATGCAACGTAAGATTTTCCTCTAGATTCTCTTTGCATGAAATCAGGACATGTACACCAAGGTTGTACCTTGATGTGTATAAAATAGTCCTCTCCACTCTCACATGCCAAATGAAAAATAGAGTAGGGGGACGGCTGCATTGCACTCTCATTAAGGACTGTCGTCGCTGTCATCGCCTCGGCACTACCAATCCTCTTTTCTGCTTCTTTGGAAATCCAATGCCGCCACTTGGTTGATCTCTTTGTATTCTGTGTAGCATCATGTGGCCTCTTGTCACTTTCTTTGTTGCGCACTGCTTGTGTGGACGTTTCTCCCACCTCTGACACAAAAGGTTCTTCATGAGTAACATCTAACTTGAACCCTGCCTTTACTAATTTCTCTACCTCTTGGCTGGTTATGTTGGTCCCAACATCCACTTTCCACATATATGATGGCTTGTATATTATGTTTGGAGATCTATAGGCCATGTGTGTGAAACATCTGAAGGACAAAACCACATCATTTGAGCCTTTGGCCCTCCCACACCAAGATGTTGTCACTCTGAGTAGAAGCTAGGGGAAACAACTCCAATAGAGCTTCCCTGTATGTATGAGTTGCATTTAAGTCTTCCATCAATACCTCCCAAACATTTGACTTTTGAGTTCAATGGGGTTCGTCTAATGGCCCACATTGTGCGTCCAACGGCCTCTTCCTTTACATGCATTTGTCCTCTGCTCATTGTGCCATAATGTTGTTTAGGCTCTTCATGTTCTACATCTTTGTTTCCTCCAGTCATTGGACTTTTTAGTCCTCCCCTTGAAGCGTGACTTGCTGCACTGTTTGTTCTAGATCTATCTCCAAAACTTACCCTTCTTGATGTTCCCTGGTTTTGACGATGTCTGCTCTGCATGACATAACCTGGACGATGTGAGCATTGGTCTACTTCCGTTGTCCTCACCCTCTTCCGTCTACTTCCATTGAATAGTGACAAACTATTTTAGTTTTCTCATACTCTGTCTCAGAAGTCCAACTGCAATCTTTTTTGTTAGATGTCCATGAAAGAAGGTGTTGTTATACCTTTTATTATTCAAGTAAAAAGGATAGCTAAGCCTATGGCACTCCAAATCAACCTTTTATTATTCAAGTAAAAAGGACAGCTGAGCTTATGGCAGTCCAAAGCACCAACACAATAGCTAATACGCACGGTACAACTTACAGACATGTTTGATGTTACTTGGCGTGTCCATCATATTTTTGCTCCATTCCATCCATATTTCCTATTTTGCCATATGTTGGTGGAAACTCTAGGATGGAATCACCATCATAATGTCTTGGCACCTCCTGGACTTGGATGACTCGAGTAACTTTTTCCAGCAATGAACGTAGAAGAGAAGGTTGCTCCTTCTTTACGAAGAACTGAAAGTATACTCTCTGAAGCAATACATTCATCTTCAGAGATATTGTGCTTAGAACCTTTTGGATTGCTTGTGCCTTCACCTGGTTGCAAAACAGTTGTTGCTGAGCCATTCAAGTCACTATCAGAGGAGGAGCTCGAGATATGAACATGGGTGTTTTGTGTCCCTAATTCTTTCTCCACTAAGGTCTCCAAATATCGGACATCTTGGGCAATGTCATTAGCACTAGAATCAAGACTATCAGTAGCATAGAGAGGACTACATTGTAGCATATATGTTTTACTTATATTAGGCCTATTTATTAGTTTGCCATTGTCCTATTTACTAGTCTCGCCATTGTGGCCTATTTATTAGTCTCGCCAATGCATTTATAAGAATGTATACATACAAGAAATGATGTGTATTCACAAAAACCATGTATACATACCTCTTTTTTAGTACTCTCTGCATGCAAGTTATATGGAGGTTTTCTTAAGAGTGATGCCCTTGGGGATAGAACTTAATAAGTCTTGTTCACCTTTGGTGGGTTTCATTATCTTCACGCTCTGTGCATGCAAGTTATATGGAGGTATTCTTAAGAGTAACGCCCTTGGGGATAGAACTCAATAAGTCTTATTCACCTTTGGTGGGCTTCATTATCTTCATGCTCTACTTGGAGCTAACTTCATCTCATTGCTTACCTCCTTTGATGTGTCCCCACATATTGCTCTACTTTATATGCCTAAGCACCCAAAAATGACTAGTTTCGATGCTAGGTAGAAATTGTTGTGGGATAGACTTGACATTTTGCCAAGTAGTATGCATGTAAGTGTGGGTCGATGAGACCACACACATGGGTAGAAGGAGATCCTCCCAAGAAACCTTATCTTTGGATTGTGGACCCTCAAGTGGAGCCCAAGTGAGCACCTAGATAACCTAGAATGGACTTAGAAGCTATGCTAAAGCCTATGGTCTCTTGTTTAGTTTGTTATTATCCTAGTCACATGATGTGATTATTTCGGTCTATCTAGAAGAATACTACAATTAGACTATGTATAGCTGTACACATGCATTCCTCTTTTTTTTAAAGATAAAGAAGAATTCTACCTTAGGGAATTGTGGTGTAATGGTAAAGTGGGTTAGATAGATTGAATATTTGAATAATATATGGTACTGGATGCTAAATAGAAAAAAATGAGTGGTTGAAATTGGAAAGAGACCAACTTGACATCAAACTGGTAATTTAAAATTAGATAACTAGTGTTTATTTACATGCAAAAGTGGGGGTTGAGTTTAATGGAGGCCATCCCACAACTTGGCATGTCTAGACCCATGAGTTTGCAAAAAGTAAGATATTTCCTTGGCCTCTCTCAAGGCATAAACTAATATACGAAGCTACCATGTATATATATGGTTTTGTAGCACTTTGCTATGAAACCATGAAAGTGCTACAAAACCATGTGTATACATGGTTTTGTAGCACTTTGCTCTGAAACTATGTGTATATATGGTTTCGTAGCACTTTGCTACACAAAACATGTCTTTATGCATGCATAAAATAAACTTGTAATCTATCGTCTTCTATGCTATCCACCACCACAGAGAACCATTTTCTGCACGACTCATCACACATAAGTAAACTATATGCTAAGCATATTGGAATAATGCATTTAGGCTATCCTTATAACTCATCGTGAGCCTACTCATTTAAGATTTGATTTAGGGGCATTACCAAGCCCACTGGGGAAAACCATACGTCATTTGGGTATTACCAAACCCAAGGTAATGACCATCTACAAGGACACACCTAGACAAAGAATTAGGGATGGAGAAGGTAAATTCATCACATCATGAGAATAATGTAGCCAAGACAAAGTTGTCTGTCTCTAGGTTGGATACCAAGCACTCTATCTCTATGGTCTTGCACAATCTATGGTAAATCTGGTCTGTGTGAGAGAGGTGAGGGTAAAGAGTTCTACTAATCCACTCATCAAAAGGCATCTCGATCATAGCATGATGAGTGTGATAACATGAGAGGAGGGTAGAAGCTAGGGAGTGTAGAGCAAATTAATAAACCATACTAGTACTATATTTATACTAATATACTTAATAGATATACTCATAACTATACTTATGTCTATAGTATTTTTACTCATAACTATACTTATATTTACTACCATTCATATTTATATTTATACTTACAAATAAAGTGACTTGGAGATATACTTATAATTATAATTCTCATAGAATCTACACATTAAACATCTATTTTCAAAGAATCTAAAAATTAAAATATAATCATAAATTTTATTAAAGTTAAAAAGTATTTTTATTAATTAAAGATGGTGATTAGTACATAACGACCCCACAATCTCAAGGATGTGGGGGGGGTAATACATTGCTTGCATGTTACATAGTATTCACATCTCCTCCTAAGCTTTTTACCATATCTGGATTAAAATATTGGTTAGAGGATCATTTAACATCAATGTTATCTCTTGCCTAAGAAATGCAAGAGGCCTCTTTATATTGCTTGTAACTAGTTGTACCTCTCTATTTTGCACTTGTTACACATACATAGTGTTTTCCAAGTAATGAAGTTACTAACCATTAAAAAACTATATTAGGAAAACTATGCTTTTTTAGTCACATTCATTCTAATCATAGCAGGTCTCACCTAAAGGTAACATCCAACTTTGAAACTCAGGAGTTCATTCCAATCATAGTAGGTCTCACCTAAAGGTAACATCCAACTTTGTAACTCAGTAGTTCATTCCAATCAGAGCAATTATTTGTATGAGAATGGAGAACGGGTAAGTCATAATCTCTCAAATATTTCCCTTTATCTATACATGTTATGTGGTATGGATATCCAAACATAATGTTTTCTCGTTATGGTAGGTGGATACATTGGCGCTTAGTATGTTCTATCGAGTAAATTGCCATATCCCTATTATTGATCGCGAGGCTAGGCAAAATGTTTCAAAGAAGTTATTCAACGCTCAACGAAATTTCATTTTTGAGAAGAAGAGTGGAAGTTCTTCCCTCTAGAAGACGCCACTTGGGAGAAAGAAGAAGAGTTGGCGAAGGATTACCCCCACTTTGCGAGATGAGGACATCTCGTGTTTTTTAAGTGGGAGAGGATGTAAGATTCCTCCTCAGCCTAAATAATGTATAAGCCTTTACCTCAATACCCTCTAATCATTCCCTATTTTTGAATACAAGAAAATATTATTTTTCCTTGTTTTGCCTAGTGAGATAAAAAATTTCTAGAGAGTGGTAATCAATATTGAGATATTTTTAGATATATAAATTCTACAAACATCAAAAATATGTTTCCTTGAAACAAAAAATCAAAATATATTTTTCAATGTACAATTGAAATTAATTAAAAATGATTTAAAAGACCTTAGCCTAAGGGTCAAGATTTTCTGAAAATTTTGGATTATGGTCCAATTAAGGTTCCTATGGACCAACAACTTTGATCCAAGTGTTGGGATGAGATAAATCCAATGAATAAAAGAAAATATCCAAAAATGAGTAAATGCCCACATAAGATGAAGAGTTGATTGAGTACAAGGTTTATTAGTTAAAAATTATGAAATATTACTAAAAAAATGAGATATTTTGGAGTAATCATTCATTTTTGACACCTTGGTAAGGAAAGGGGGAGCCTTCAAGGAGGTGCCTATTTCACATGTGTGGAGGAGTTTTAAACTAAAAAATAATAAGATATTTTTATCTCTCCTCTCTCAAATAAAAAAGGGAGCCAAACTGGTCCAAATCTTGTTCAACTTCAGCCAAATTGAAGCTGGAAAATTCTAGAACTTAGTTGGATTCAGTTAGTGGCCTCCCTCACCTATAAATAGACCCTCATTCTTTTGTATCCTCATCTGTGAACTAGACCATGCCAGTATAGTACTCTAAAATAAGCATATTTTCTATTATCCTCTACAAATTGGAGAGATTGGAGCTTCTCTCTATCTTCAACCTTCCTTGGAGTCTTCATCAACATACTAAACCAATTGATTGGTTGGGGGCCTCTCCTTAGACTAAAGAATCAAGAAAAATAAGAGGTATTTAGTGACTAATTGATCAAATATTAAGAATCCAAATTCTTCCAAAGTTGTTTAGTACATTGATCTAGAACCATATATGCTTCTAAAGGAATATATTATTAATATTTTTCCACTTGAAATAACTCTTTAAATGGAACTGCCTCTCTTTCAATCTACTCTAACATGAAAGACTTGATGTACCTTAAGGAAATAACTCTTTAAATGGAACTGCCTCTCTTTCAATCTACTCTAACATGAAAGACTTGATGTACCTTGAGGAATCTCAACATCACTTATCTTCCCTGTTATCCTAAAGGAACACAACGCCTAGAAGATAATTTGTAATGTTTACTAATTCTCATTATCTTAGTATCCTTGGGTATCACTGAATGCTTATTACTATTATAGGCAAGCTTAGTATTGGAAGATACCTTTCCCGTTTAGATTTCCTTTTTGAAAAATAAGCTCTCAGCATGCCTTCCATTGTCTAATTGGTCTCTCTATTTTTCAAACTTAGGATGGTCAAAAGATGACGAGAAGATGACATGCTTAACTTAGTTTATTGTTTATTGAAAGCAAGTAATAAACTTGGTATCTATGTCACTAATTATTTCCTCAAGTAAGCCATAAAGCTTATATAACAAATCCAAAAACACTTGATCCAACTCATGACTCTTGATGTTGGATTTGGTTGGAATAAACCTAGCCATATTGGTGAATCTATCCATTATAACCCTGATAGAATCATGCCCTCTATTTGTGCTAGGCAATCCAACCACAAAATCCATTGAGATACTGTGCCATTTGGCCTCAGGTATCTCAAAAGTATGTAATAAACCACTGGCCCTAAGCCATTTCACCTTATTCACTTGGCCTACTAGTTACACTTTTTAACATAGTCCTCTACAAAGGACTTCATTTTTTGCCACTAGAAATGCCTCTTTACTAAGGCAAGTGTCCTTTGTATGCTCAGGTGAGAAACACTAGGTATGTCATGACATTCAAACACAATCTTCAGAAGGTTTTTTTTTTCCCTCGTTCTGGGTTCTCTTTTAGCTTTTCTTTTGAATACCTTTTAATGACCATGTGAATAGGCTCTTAAGGAGGGTTCTTTTACATCAAGGAAAAATGATATAACCTTTTCTCTTCTTTTTTTTTTTCTTTTTCTTTATTTAAAAAAAAGAAGGTTTTTTTTTTCCTCGTTCTGGGTTCTCTTTGCGCACAGTAGCCGGCTTCTTCCCTTGAGGCTTAAACTGTTGCGCTACTGCTCGTTGTCGGTGGTGGCTGACAGCAAGAAGTAGCGCAACGCTCACAGCGATCGCCTTCACCACGCTTCTTTCCCTGAGGCTTGAACTGTTGCGCTACTGCGCTCATATTGTCAGTGCCGATGGAGGTCTCTCTCTCTCTCTCTCTCTCTCTCTCTCTCTCTCTCTCTGCTTTGAATGATGCGAGCGAGGCCGTTTTCTTTATCTCATCAACTTCGTGCTGCTTTGGGCGGTTGATGCTGTGACTTTTGCTTTCACAAATGGTTTCCTCCTTCTGTTTGACGCTACACACGTCTGAGAAGATGCTCTCGTTTACTTCGTTGGCTATTATACTCTCAGCTGTTGTGATGCGAAGGAGCTGTTGAATCGGCCCTTGCTGATGCTTGCCTGTGATATTATGTGCACCAAGAATGCTGGGATGTTTTTGCTATTTTCTGACTGACTGCAGCTTCTCCTCGACACCTTCTTACTGCTCCAACTACAGCGCTTATGAGCTGTGGGTAATATTGTGTTTGTGTGCTGTTGCTGCCTCTTCATCGGCTCAAGTAGATAGTGCTAGCGTAGATCTCAGAATGGGCATCACTCTGCTTGTTGTCTCGCAATAACTTTTCTTGTGAGCTACCAGTTGGTCGACTTTGCTTCCCAGGTGGTGCTCACTTTGCATACACCAAGGATCCTACTTGCTTGGAGAAGAAGGCTACATGATAATGAATAAGAATAAGTGAACCCTAATTGACCTCTAATTACTAATATGTAACTCTAATCAAACATACTAATCACTTACTAAATGAGCGAAACTTAAACTAGGAGAGCTAGACCTGGGCTCTTATACCATGTTGGGAATCATGGATTGAGCTCTTCTAATCACACCCTAATCACACACTAATCTACTCTAATGACATTGCTAATCTAAGGTGAATAGAAATAACGGAGACTCATTGTGAGTGTGTGCTAATTAAGATTAAGCTCAAGTTCAGTTAGGTTACAAGATGGAAACTTGTACTCATGAAAAGACTTGAGATGTTGTGTATGTGATATGATTCATTGCTTGAAATGGCCTCCTTTTATATGAGGAGGTACACCCTTGGGTTGTACATCAATGTGAGATAAATCCCTTTGCTCATGTGGCTTAGTACTAGGCTTTGCACTTTCTTGGCTTACTCAACTCACTGCCTGCCTCTTCCTTGTGCTCTTTGGCACCACATTTCTCAACAGATTTCTACTTTTGTAATTCGTAACAAGGAGAGAAAAGGTGATTCTTCATCTATAAAAGGTCTCGCTTTCAAATCAACGAGTAAGAAAGCCTCCCCATTCGTGCATTCTTATGTCTTTTTCACTCCATTCTTTCATTTTAGCTCTATCGCTTGGTTTTGCTTCTTTTATTTTCTCCCAAATCCAATAATTTTCTCTTGTGCTTTATTATTAGTCTTCCATGCCTTATCCGTTTTCTTTTCAATGAATCAAATTAAGGGAGATTTAGGAGTTTTTGATCCCTGAAAGACTAATGACCTTCAACGTATCTCTCTAAATACCTTAAAGGTGACTAGTCTTGAGGTACCTTGAAGGTCACTATTCTCGAGGTACCTTGAAGGTCGCTAGTCTTACTAGTCTCGAGGTAATAAGACAAGGACTACCTCTTGAGGTAGCCCTTGTCTTATTATCACCATCCTTTGGAGGTATTAATGGTTTTAGTAGTAGTAGTAGTAAGCATCTATAAAGATCTCGAGAATTGAAGTCTACTAAGGGCACTAGCATACCCTTGCTCTCTATTTTGAATTTTTTAGAAGCCACAAGGTAAGAGTGTTTATACAAACGCAAGAGAGAGGAGTCCAGTTTTAGCAATTTCACCCATCACCCCCTTACTAAAATGGCTATAACTTTTTACTTGCATGTGCAATCTTAAAACGTTTTATGTGGCTATGAAGCTCTCTTCCATTTCTATCCACTTATGTGATTTAAACTTGGTTTAGCCAGATGGGTAAAATTTTATAATTCTCTATTTATTGCTATTTCAAGGCATTTTTGCCAATTTTTTACCCCTCTAATAAAATGTGCGTAGCACTTTTGACTCCGTTAGCTGATTTATATGTGTGTGAAGCTCTCTTCAAACTCTTCTCACCCTGTCATTCAAGTTTGTACAGCTATTTGAGTTAAGAACCAATTTTTTAGTATAATAGTCTACTGCTTCTCTTTAAAAAAGTCTGATTTCTCTTAATCTCTTTGTGGAAATGTCATCCCCCCCCTCCCCCCCATGCATCTACTATTTTCTCTTTAACCCCTTTCTACCTTCCCTTTCTCTATGTTTTTCCCAAATCACCCGATTTACATGGGTGAGGCATGTACACTCATCTTGTGTCTTTTTCACATAATCTTGAGTTGAAAGATTTTCTTCCACCAAGAATTGCTCTCTTATTTGGGGCGTTGAGATTAGCGAAAATTATTTCTTCTCCTGATCCTTTCATATTTCCTTCTCTATGAATTATTATCTCACCTTTCTTCTAGCAAGAATTGCTCTCTTATTTGGAGTGGTGAGATTAGCGAAAATTATTTCTTCTCCCGATCCTTTCATCTTTCCTTCTCTATGAATTATGATCTCACCTTTGATGTCCTTATCTTCATCTTACTTTTAGAGAGAGGTAGGGAGGTGAGAGTGGTGTAGTCTCATATGGGTGTACTAACTTCGAGAAGTAACTAAAGTGAAACCCCTAACTTTGTCACATGATGATACAATCCAGTTTTGCTTAGAATCATTCTATCATAACCTTAAGGTCCGTGCGATTAAATAAAAGAAGGCTATTCTTAAAAATTGATTTTTCTCTTGTTTTTACTCATCTTTTGGTGCAAGATATTCAATATTATTGGAAAAGCATTTCTTTATTTACTCTACCCTCATGTTGTTTCTATGGGTGACAAATGTGCTCTATTTTGTAAGGCCCCTTTATGAGGAGTAATCATGTTGTGATGAGCACTTAAGCACCTGACAATTCCCAGTTTAAAAGGTGTGAGGTTGCTAGGTGATGGCCACTATAACACCACCAGCAAACACACAAGAAGAAAACGTAAAGGGACTAGAATTACGAGTTCTCCTTGCTCTTTTATTATCCTCCAACATCAGCTAACCTTAGACCTCTAACCCCAAGGTCTAACTGAACCCTTGATTGACCCGCTCTACTGACCTTTTGCTGACACCTGTCTAACTGAACTTGGTGGTGGATACTGACTCAGCCAACTGAAATAGACCCAACCGATTCAGCTATCTCAATTGAATCGAAAACTTTCTCTCACGTGTACTCTGACTCTCCCTCACTCTCAGGCTGCTCTAATCTCAAAGAGAGATCACACTAAAGACTCTTCGCCCCGCTGATTGTAGCTGACTCCAATCTAGCTATTCTGGCACCAAGTTGACTCAAGTGACTAAGTTGGATCAGACTTTCTCTTCTCTTTGTCCTTTGACACTTCTAGATCCTCGAAACACTTAAACCTCGCAAAGATCCAACCCTATGGACTCTCAAACTGACTACACAACTGACTCACAGTTGACTCTGAATCCCTATTCAACCCACTAACCAATCTATCTAACTGCTCTGATAGTCCCCTGACTATCAAACTTGACTCAAAACCACTTCCCTTCAACTTAGATGAACCAATCCAAGTCCTCTACACCTTCAATTGATTGTACTTCATGCTGAGCTGACCTTGTCTACCTCTGTATCTTCCCATCTTAGGCTGACTGAGTTAGCACTAACTCAGCACACTAGCTCTCCAAATATCAGACTAACACACACATATGTTCTATCTCTATAAACTTAATTAAAGCAACACATTCATCTCACATCAAACCCAAAAACTTTGCATCCATTTAAAGAAGATACAATCCAAACTCTTCGACTTCTTTCAAAAAGACAAAAACATATCAATGTCTCAACATCCATGAGATATGGATTCAAACATATTAGAAGAAAACACCACGAAAACCTTAAGGATCTCCCACAAGTAGACCCTAGTGGATTCAAACATATTAGAAGAAAACACCACGAAAACCTTAAGGATCTCCCACAAGTAGACCCTAGTGAGTGAGGACAACACTTTAAAGCACTGTCTTTAGCAGGTACATTTGAGGATATATTAGGTTGAGCCAAGTCTCTAACAGAGATGCTACATAGAGATCCTAGGGCAACCACATCCTAACTGATCCTCTAGTCTTCACACACCCTCTGCTCTGACCCAAACAAATCCTCTCACACTATATCACTCTTTCCTCTGCAACCATAAAAAAAACTGCAGTACCTCTAGCTTGCAACCTTCAATAAAACAAAGAGACCTGCACTTAGCCTCTCCATTGCAATCACTCTCTCACTCTCTTCTCTCTAGTGGTCTCTCTAGCCACCTCTTCCTTCTTCCCAAAAAAACTAAATTCTTCCCTTCTTCAACCTATCGTCTCCTTAATTCTTCCAAAAAGTAGCACCGCCCGATTCCCTTATTTGCATATACACTTTCCTTTTTCATTTCATGATTGCGCATCTCCACTTGGTTTGCTACACGTCGCTTTTATCATCTTGGATCCACTTCACACAACCATATATACAATATATCTAACTATACATCATGTTGGGATTGGGCTTGGGATTCCTCTCACAATGGACAGCAGCCAAGTGTGGCTAACAGACACATTGTTCTTAAGTTATTGTTTTCAGGGCCCATTTGAGTATCTAGACAATTTCAGATGGCCGTAGAAGCTAAGCTAAATCACAAACAGGACTTAGATGTAGTCTTATATGGTCTCAGTCAGATGATGTGGTTGGTTGGTCATTTTTGACTGGCCGTCGACATGGGTGACCTAATCCATGTCAACCTTGGATACTATGTATAGACTAGGTTTGGTAGCCTTAGTTTATCATTGAGTTCATTATATGTTTAAGTACTCTTGTGAATAAGCAAGACATCCTCCGTTTAGTGTATGTCTAGATCGCCACCATCAAAGCTCCTTACCCAAAGCACAAAGGTAGCTAGTCGCTCGAGGGGGTTCACTATATGTAAACTCTCTATATCACGTGCGTTCAAGGCCTAATTTAAAAACCCCTTATCTGTAAATTTTTCATGAATAAACACACCCTTTTTTTTATTCAATCTGTAAATACCCCCTTTAAATGGTACCGTTCTGTATGTAAAAAATGTATTAAAAAGGGATTTAAAATACCCCTTCTGTTGAACCCATGTGCTACGCTTACATAGTCATGAGTGACCCCCCCCCTCGCCGCCTAGGCTAGTCGACATCAGTTTGTATAATCAAGTTTCATAAGTAGTAATATATTTTACTCTCCACTTCTTTTTACAATTTTGTGCTTTGTATTATGTTGATCTAGCTTTCACTATTGTGTATTTTTACAAATATTTTGGTGTGCAACAATCCGGTGTTTCATGGATTTGAAGGACAAGATCCAAGGAGTTATCTCTAAGAGTTCAACCAAGCATGCCACTTGATGGGTTGGTCTCTAAGAAGTAGTGGATTGAAATTGGAGGGTGTGGCCTTAATTTGGGCCTTACTTGGCATGAGGCTTTGTGAGAGAGGACCAAGAATGATTGGGAAAAGTCGATCGAAAGCAAGGAGAGATTTGGGACAGTGGAGTCACTAATACTTTGAAGTTAGATCAGTTTTTCTAAAAGAAAGGAGAGTTGATTTCCACCTTTTTAGTGAGGTATGAAGGCTTGTTCATTAAATGTTGTTTTATTGCTTGTTCTTCTTCTTCACCTATTGTGGGAGATTCTAAGAATTCCTTAGCAATGGAGCACCTTAAGTTGAGCAAGTTTGTCATGGCTTTGGATCTCCACTCTACATGAAAAAGATCTTAGTAATTTTAAAGAGGCTCTTCACATTGCTTTAAAGAAGAAGGCTACTCTTTTAATTGAGTCTTTAAATTAAGTCCAAATTCTAATGAGATTCTAATCTTCTCCAAGTGTTCCAACTCCATCACCTTGAGAGTGAACCCATTCCTAGGATTAACAAGAGCTTCTACCATTATCTTATATCAAGTAGTCAAGGTAGATACACCAAAAGGTCATACATTCAAGATATGAAGCAATGGTGTCCAAATCTACAACTTGGACAGGCGCCCGTAATGGTGTGACGGAGTATTTATGGCGATTCCTGCTTTCAAGAGCGTGTGGTAGTAAGTTAGGATGAAGTCCTAAGTGATGTACTTCATGGATATATTATGAGAGTAGTCATTGTAATAGGATTTAGGCCTCTTATGAGCCTAAAGTGCCTGGCCGACCACAATTTAAGTGAGTGTAAACACTTATGGGGCCATGTATATAAGTGAATTTCTCTCATAATACAATATACTCTCCCATTGTATAATAGAGTCTTGCTCTTGCTAATCCTCTCCCCATTTTGGTACTAGTTAGAGCTAGACAGATTTGCATTGCATTCTTGTATACCCTATGCATATAGGTTGCATACTGAGCCTTTAGCAGTAGTGCTCCATCCATCACACCCCCCACTAGCTCAAAACTTTCATAGTTTATTTCATGTTTATTTTGTCCTTTTTTTCTGGACATCCAGAGGACATTGTACATTGATTTTTCTCATAGGTCGAGTTCGGCCTCTAGTAGACGTTAATACAGCTTTCTTTTTTTCTTTCTCTCTCTCTAATGCATGCTAGTGAGTGTGTGTAAGTGATGCAAGGTGAGAGGAGGGATGAGTATACGTAGTGCAATGCGGTGATGTGACAACACTCACGTGGGAGGTGTGGTGGAATTGCTTCTCAAGGATTTGTGGATCTCAGAAACCTAAAGGATTATGAGCTCAGCCATTGGAAAGATCCTCATGACAATTGGGGTTCACCAGGTAATCTCTTGTTGGTGTTTCAAGGGGGGTTTGGGTGAGCCATAACAGAGAGAGGCGACTTCAACATCTTAGGCACTAAATCCATTATTGGATCACAAGATTCCATAGGATGGCAAAAATTATTGATTTAAAGTAACACATAGTCAATGCAAGTCCACCTATGGTTCCATGGGGCTAAGGATACACCTAGGGATAAAAGTAATATTACATGCTATGAATTTCAAGAAACGGATAACTATTTCTCTCTCTGAGAATCCAAAATTGAGAAAAAGAGAGGATCAAAGTTTAGTACTTCTAGAGGAGACATATTTAGAAGGAAGAAGAGGAAACCTTATGCCATGAATGGCAAAAAGGGGCCACAGAACAGGGAGTTAGGAAGAAGAATAAGTGGAAGACAAGTTCAAAGAAAAGGACAAACATAAAAAGAAGAAGAAGTCATTCAGGAGGAAAATTAGACAATCTAATTTTCCTCTTAGACAAGGACCTCTTAGTTATGACAACACAAACCACATTTGGTCACCTTCTTTCTCTCTCTCTCCAAAGCTCAAGAAGGAATGAGGTAAGTTAGCCATCAGAAAGGAAATCCAAGGAAAACAAGAAAAAAGAGGATATTGGGACCCCTATGGCTCAAAAGGTTAACATAGATGTGGGAGATGTGGGAGACAATGTACCTATGGATTAATGTCATCATTGATTGAGCAAAAACTTTCTAGTGTATACATTGATGGAGGTACATCAATCAATGTCATGAGTGAAAAAACAACGAAAGATGCTCATTTGAAGTTATCTTCCACTAACTCTCCCTATTGCATCAAACTTGCTAATAGGGTGAAAACCCCAAGAGGGGTAAAGAATTTCGGAGCCGAATGTATGTGGTATTCTTTGTCTGTAACTTTCCAAATTATTCCTACAAAGCCTGATGTTAGGGCTTACCCATTAATCTTAGGAAGGCCGTGGCTTCACCAAGTGAAGGTAACTCAAAAGGGGGAGACATGTGATCTCATTCTCTAAATAATAGGACAAAAAGAAGGTGTTCTAAAACATCAAGAGCCATTGTAACAGGGTGGTTCAAATTTTGATAATTTTGAATTAGTCTAGTGATAATGAGGTAACAAATGATAACTCAAAGGATTTATCTTAGAAGGAGAGGTGGAAGGGTTTACATTTAGCCTTAGCCCTAGTATGGATTAGGGAGACTTTGAAGGAGGTGAATCCTTGGAAGGAGAAGCTTCTCCAATAACTTTCAAGCATAGATTTGCCAACAAAATGAATAATTACTTAATGATTCCATATCAAGTAATAAAAGAGAAGAATACTGACAAATGCTGAAGGGATTGTGAAATCTTTTTGTCAAATAACTATTCTCAAGTACACCAGGTTATCTTAGTGGAGCACAAGGTTGACTTCAAACCCCAAAGCAAGCTAGTGGTGTAGATGCTAAGGTGGTTAGAAGTAGTGTAAGGTGGTTAGGAGTAGTGTAAGGTAGAGGTGCTCAAGAAAGAGGTAACTAATTTGCTTGAATCTAGGCTTATCTGTTCTCTAGTTGTAGTCACTATCTAACTTGTGTTTGTTTGTTGTGTAGATGTATATCCCTCAACATGCATAGAATGGCAACCATTTGTATCCATAATCAGTGTTTTTTATGTTGTGCATGGTTATATTAGCAAGCAGCAATACAAAGGTTATTCTGCAAAATCATTGGCCGAAGCAGGCACATTCTTTTATGACTAATATTTTGATATTGTGCATGGAAATATAGCTTTTGGCAACTTGAGGAAGATTCCTCTCCTTGAGTTCACAAGTTCAGAATGGGAGTTACCAAGTGCAACAATCAGCAAAAGCTATTAGGCAAGAATCTTCCAACAAGAGGTGCTGCACAATCTAAAATCTCAAATTGCCAACAAGAATTGTTCGAGTAATAGTCACAATGCCGATGATAGTATTTGTTGATTTCTTTGCAAATACATGAATAAGAGTTACAAACACAATGTTTGTGTGTAAAAAGTAACAAGAGAAAGATATGCTTAAAATCCTTGATGAAGGATGGGGCACAAAGGAAACAAACAATGTCATTTGTTCTATTGATATGAAAACAATGTCTTGCAAGTATGTGGTGTGTAGTTAGTATTTTATTATGTCTTTCTACTCTATAGATGAATGCACAAAATCCATAAGCTTGTGCCACACTCGATCGAGAAATGGATGAACTAGATGTAAACCCTCTTATTGATACTAAAGTTAAATTTAATGATGATCTCAATAGTTCACCATTCATGAAAATTGTAGCCTTCACCAATTAAGAGAAGATCTACTTTATGAAAGCCATTCAAATTTACCATTTTAGAATCCAAAACAAGTGGGTGAACCAAGGAGTTAAATTTTAATCTCACAATATATCCATGTGCTTGTTCCTGATATATTAATCTTTGATCTATTAGGTGTCTTCAAGGTGTGAGATCCATACTCTACAAAAATCTATAAGACAAACATGTGGTCCTAATATGTAAGTCATGATTGTATAGTATATAATGCAAATGGTTAAGCTATTCTAGCTAAGAAACTAACTATGGGCTTCTTTTTGTTATAGAATGTGGCACATCATTGCATTGCTAATTTTGGAGAATCTCTCTTTTGTGGATTTGTCTTACTAGATCCTTCTACCCTCTTGATGATTGGAAGAAATAATGAAAATTTTATACCCAAAATTATATTTCTCTACACATCTTGAGAGGGTGGAAATATTGTAATTCTAATCTAATGAGAATAGATATTAAACTTTACTAAATATCTTGTTTTTCTCTCAAGGAAGGGCACAGAAAAATGCTTTTGGTCTCATAGGAAATTAATTTTTTTCATATGACATTAAATTATATCTCCATATCCACCAAGCTTTGATGAATCTCAAGTGTAAAGCTTTCCATTTTGTTTCAGCCTCCTTAAATGCTTATATGCTATATTGGCCAACTTGATTATACCAACAATAAGCATCTTAGACTTATTTTCTTGGGTGGCTCTCAAGCATAAAGCTCTCCACATTTTTTTAGCCTTTTATGGCTTATAAGCTACATGTTAATATGCTATATGGCTAGGTCTACTCCAAAGGCATCCTCCACTATAAATGGCATAAACTTGACTCTTAAATATGCAAATGACAGTTACATAATTAGCATATATCTTCTAATTTTGGTTACATTTTCATGAATGCTTAAGAAAAATTTGGTATTTAACTTTTGAGCATGAGCCAACCTAGACATGGCATCAATGAAAGTTGTGTTTTATCATAGCTAGTTTTGTTGCTGATTGCACTTTTATGACTGCTTTTTGTTTGGATGATGATGTGTTATGATGGTTGAAAAAATCAACCTTATAGTTATTGTTGATTATAGCTACATATTATAATCTTTATTATATAGGATGTTCATGGCTTGAATTTTTCACACTTTTGCTCATTTGCCAGGTATTGGTAGTTATATGGGTGGAAGAAGATGGTTGCAAATTCCACCTAATGGCCATGGAATGAATTTAAAGGATCTTATACCATCTGTTGTCTACCTTCCTACACTTATGAAGAATGGACTCATCCCTATTTGCATAAGGAAATTCATTAAGGAAATACCTTAATAATATTTGGCTTAAATTTAGCATAACTTTGAGCTAGATAATTGGACATGGATATTCTCCATCCCCAATATATATTCTTATATATTATCAGTAGTACACCAGTATAAGCTTGGTTTGACTATCTTTCAACATTATATAAGTCGTAAGCTCAAAATTTGCTATAACGATTTTACATGAAGTGCATGGTTTGGTACAAAAAATATGGGTAGAAAATGCTGCCATGCTTTCGGAGTAATGTAGCCAATGTGGTTAGCATACCCCCTTTGCTTATCACAATTCCATCCTCAGAATCGAAAGCGAAGCTTATGGGAGGAGCTCAATGGGAGGCTAATGGTAGAATCTGTTGAAGTTCCAAATAGAAGGGACTTTGCATACTAGGTGGTTTAGTGAAACACCATGTAGGATGTCGAGAAGGTTGTTTCAAACATATCTTTAAATGTGAGCATTCTCCAGTCTTGCATCCATTGTACTCGATTGTAAGCCAAGTATCTTTGGCAAAGAGTGGGGGCCATTCCCTAGACACCTTCATAAAAAGCATGCCATTCTAGAAATTCCACAAGGAGGACAATAATGAGGTTAAAAATGTGAATAGTGATGACCATGTTGGGGTGAGGAACCTCATCATCATCTTGAATAAACTTCCACATTGTGTGAAGCATCCAATCTTCATGGAGAAGGAAGGGAGATCGAGGTGAGGGTATCCATGGAAAATTAAACTGAAGCTTCTATAGCTCGTTCTCCAAAGAAGTCCCAGGCCCATCTTTGTTTGATTGGGAAATAAATTAGGCTAACTCGGAGGTGCCTGGTAGGAGTATATTAGTACTCTTTCCAATATTTGGCCCAGAGAAGATAAGGACACCACATAGGTTGTTTTCCATGAGTTCATTTGTGATCAGGGTGGCTCTGGCTTGTTGTCACTTGTATCCCCCTTGGTCCTTGTTTGCAGCAATGAGCTCTTGACCACACCACTAGTTGAACTTCTCTTCCAAATAAACTTTGATTAGAAGTGATCAATGATCCTGTTGAGATATGGGGTGGGTTCTAGGTGCTACCTCTATTCCAAGATCCTGATGGATTTGTCAATTTCAATGTCATCATTAGGAAAATTTTGGACTCAAAAGAGGGCTATTTTAACAATAATATAATAATAGACACATAGATTGAGTGACATGTAATCTATGAACGATATTCATCGGTGTGGTGGGACCTTTGTACAAACCCACCCAAAACGTGGAGAAACTCTTATCTTCATGAAATATTAAAAAAAACCATCCCCTTGTCTTAAAATATTTAAAACCATTTTTTTGTCTCAGCACCTAACACAATAAAAGAATGTTTTCCACATTCCTGTGTTAGACGTGGAGCACTAAAAAATTCTTTCCACCACCCCTAGAACTAATAAAGCTTGAATGCTTGGAATAGATAGATACACATTCTCCTGGTTATTCCCTCAACTTGGTTTCACTTTTGAATCTCGAAACATCTTTGGCGCCCAAAAGAACACACCGTCCCTCATTTCTTCTTCCCTCCTTGATCCACAAAAGCGGTTAGCTTAGTCATCCACTTTCTGCTACTTCTTCTTTCTCATACGTCTGTTAATCTATCATGGCACCCGAAAGTGGACTGAAACAAGCAAGGAGCAGTATCTCATCTGTTGTGTTGTATAACATAAAAGACGAGAACGAAGAATGGATTCCCCAAGTATACAGGAAGTACTCTTGGGTCACTATGCAGCCAGGAAAACGAGGCCACTACTACCGAGTGAAGGAAAAGGCATCTAAAGACTTGGCCAAACATTGGAAAGGAAGGATCCTTGACTTTAAGATGGCACTAGGAGTGAAAACTGTCAAAGAAGTGTTGATCCAGCATGTATTCATGCAAAAAGAGATCAACGTGGGACCATTGGAAGGACTTCCAAGACACAGACCACATTGTAAGTGCTTGTGTTTTGTATTTCAATGTTGCAAATAAGGTGATTGATATACATTTTTTTGCCTTGCACAGATTTGTACCCATCCAATCTTCAGGAGTGGGAGCCTGCACAATGCTTGACGGGATTCTTGAATGTCGTACATGGTGAGGTGGGGGAACTTCAATATGAAGGTCATGCACCAAGTGATCTCGCAAGAAGTAGAACATATTTTTATGACTCATTTTATACCTTGCCCACTCAATCGAGTCGACATGGAAAGTTGGAACGTATTCCGTTTTGCCCGCACTTGATAGTCCTGAGTGGCCATTGCTTGACACAGAAGTGATAGAGTCATACAGGACCAAAATGTTTAATGATATTAAATGTGCTATGAAGCCTAGCATTGGTGCAAGAAATGTCCACTTAAGATTGTTTGTTCCAATTGCATGCTTTGTTCATTTATTTTCTGATTGTAAACAATTGAGAAAAACTAGAACAACTTTTGTGTACAAAGATATAGATGAAGCCCGGCTTGATCATTTGTTTGACAAAGGTTGGAGAGTGAAATCATCAAAGGGAGATGATTTCACTCTCCAACTTTTGTGTACAAAGATATAGATGAAGCCTGGCTTGATCATTTGTTTGACAAAGGTTGGAGAGTGAAATCATCAAAGGGAGATGATTTGATCGAATGTCGATTGAACACCTCCGACATTGCATTTCGGTGAGTGTTATGACATTCAAATGTATTTTTGTGAAACAGTTACAACGCTTATTTGATTATACTCAAAAAATTATCCTAATGATATTTTAGAATTAGATACTATATTGCCAGGCAACATCTGTGCATGTCATTTACTTATAGAAGGTGGCGATGGATCAACAACAACTGGAAAAGCATGGACCAAGATACAAGAGATGGCAGCCACTCTTGCTTGATAGATATAGTTATGATTCGACAGGGTCACCCATCTTTGACATTGGAAGTGGAAGAGAATTGGACTCTCGAATATGTTAGGAAGGAATTAGAAGTAGCTAAGATCAATTTTGCTTCAAGCTCGATGGTTGGAAGCTAAGTAAAAGAAGAGAGCATCAGATCATTTGTAAAGATGTTGCAGTCCCACATGAATTGGAGGCACTAGAAGATATATGATGTGACCATGTATACGGTGACAATGTATTTTCCATATGCAATAAACTTATCTATTCAGAACATTGCTTTTGTAATGCTTTATTGTTTAAAACAATGTAATGAAGGCAAAAATTTCCCAATTGAATTTTTATGTACACAAAAAAGGCTTAAAGTAAGAAAACAAGCAGTGAAGGAACACAGTAGCAAATTTGATCCTCTGATTTTCAAATTAAAAGTGCATTTACAATTGATGTTCTCTCTCCAATAACACTAAATATGTGCAAAAAAATATAAATGTACATGTATAGTTGCATATTTACAAACATACATTTGTTGGAAGAAGGAAAAAACTATTTATTACTGGAACCCATAGGTATCGGCTTCAGGATGGAGCCATGGCTCTTCTCCCAAGTACGGAGCCCATGTAAGAGGCTCAGGGAGGCCTATCCCCCCTCGTGGATTGGGCGGGATGAAGTCCACTGGGCCGTCTGGAGGCATAACTTCAGTGACCTCGATTAATTTCGCAATCGTTTCCTCCCTAAACGTTTGGACGTCTAGGTCCACGTAGCGACACATTGATGGAAACTGCCATCACAATTCATCAAGGCATAAATAAGATCAACATGACAATATACAAGAAGATAAACAAGAGTACGCATGCGTATACGAGCTGAAAAATGCTTACATCCTCTGAAGGGAGTTGAAAAATGCTCCGTAGTAGCAACATTGCATTAAGTGCAACCCTCCACCCACAACTGTAACCATCTTCTTGTTTGGGGACACTAACCCTTCGGATGGTCGATCAATCCAAGGTGTCGATGCCCATGCTCAGGCTCTCGTAAGCTGCCATTAGTTTCCTGACACCACTGTAAACAAAGACCAATCATTATCCTGATCAATCCAGACTTCTAACTCAAACAATAATATGTATCTTAATGATTTTTACTTAAGCAAAACATTGCCATGGACACCAGATGTCGAATTTGCAAGGTAAATGACATTGTCTTGCACGTCGACTAGTACAAGACTCCAATGGGAACTGCATCACATCCAAATAGATTTCTATTAGTTTTAATCCAAAGGAAGCACAATATAACTCGTGTACGGTGATTCATATAAACATCATGCAAGAGAGATAGAGAGACAAACTCACTTTTCATGATATGCCAAAAAAATACTCGAGCATCGTCCAGCTAGACCTCCCGAAACCAGTTCAGCACATCGAGGTACGGAACTGACTCTACTAGCAACAGTGTTGAGACTAGTGAATCAATCTGGAACGCTATACATCCTCGGGTAATTGCGAAATAACAAAACTTCACAAAAGGAAACATATCAAGAGTGAGACATAAACTTTAAGAGCCAAGAATGAAAATTTGTGGGTGAAAAATTGTGGGAGGACAGAGAAAAGAGTATACCTTAAAACACATCTGAGCACTTTGTCGTTGACTTCAGTTTTAGGATCAAACAAAATGTTGATTTCCTCAGCATGAATCGGGAAATAACATCTATGCCCTCTAATATTAAAGGATACATAGAACTCCGGCAACAAAAATTGCAGCGCCTCCCGATTCATAGCGTGGAGTGCGCGAACATTTTTCCTTTTTGTTTGCAATGCAAGCATTGCAGCTTGATGTTCCCTTTGAGCGCTTGTCATTAAATTTTCCCGAGTGTCTGATGTTCATGATCTGGACCTCCCTCGGTCACCTCTTCAATTCTCACTTTTTGTACAGGACAGACATCTAAAATTTGTAACATTCGTTCATCAGTAAACGTAACTGGTCTAAGTAACTTATCGTATTTGAAACGAAGGGCTACTAGGCTGAAAAAATCTTTGTTCACTGTCACCCTGTGTGCATGGGCAGCAAGAACGTAACTATCCAAAAAAAATTCGATCATCCAATCTTCTGTGGACTCCTGCAAGCAAAACAGGGCCGATACCTTCCACCTAAACAAAATTCCATTTTGCTCACAAATTCTCCTGGCAAGCCTCTGGAAAGGCAATCTTGGAATAACAGCTGTCGGGTGCTTAAACTTTGTGATTTCTCGCGCAGAGCTGACGAATGCTCTGCGAAACGCCTTAGTCTAGGCTGCGTTTTGGATAATCGGAAAGGACTGCTTGATTTCCTCGATCTTGAGGCTTTCAGAGCGCCCATCTTCTTCCCAGTAGATGAGGGAGCTGCATTGTCAATGGGTCTAGCTGTATGCCTTACACGAGCCATCTGAAAACGTAAGAAAGAGCAGAAAACTTAGCTATTCAGTAGTACACGATTAACAATTCACCATAAAGCGAGAGAGGGTGGCCAAGAAAGCAATATGCACTTCCTTGTGTTATGGTGAATCCATTCACCATAACGCGAGATGAAGGCCCACCGAAACACAATAATCCTCCTCGCATTATGGTGAATTAATTGACACCAATAAGAGGCGGATTATCGTGCATCCTTTGAGCTTTGATCTTGCGTTATAGTGATTTGATTCACCATAACACGAGACTAAGAGCCAGTCAAAGCAAAACAATCCTCCTCGCGTTATAGTGAATCGATTTACTACAACGGGAGGAGGATTCTCGCGAATCTCTTACCATTCCGTCTTGCATTTTGGTGATTCGATTCACCATAACACATAGAGCCGTATTGAGATTCTAATGACTCGTCGTCTGCTTTACGGTGAATCGAATCACCATGGCAGAGGGCAAACAGTCGAAGAGAAAACAATGGCAGAGGGCAAACAGTCGAAGGAAAAACAAAACAATCAAGGAATATACAAGAAACTCACAAAACAATCAAGTAATACACTTCCATCACATTCTATGAGTGGGAATGGATGGAGACTGTCATGTAGGAGGTGAATTAATTGACACCAATAAGAGGTGGATTATCGTGAATCCTTTGCCCTTTGGTCTTGCGTTATAGTGAATTGATTCACCATAACGCGAGACTAAGGGCCAGTCAAAGCAAAACAATCCTCCTCGCGTTATAGTGAATCGATTTACTCTACAACGGGAGGAGGATTATCGTGAATCTCTTACGATTCCATCTTGCATTTTGGTGATTTGATTCACCATAAGACATGGAACGTATTGAGATTCTAATGGCCCGTCTCGTGTGCTTTAAGGTGAATCGAATCACCATGGCAGAAGGCAAACAGTCGAAGAAAAAACAATGGCAGAGGGCAAACAGTCGAAGAAAAAACAAAACAAACAAGCAATATACAAGAAACTTACAAAACAATCAAGTAATATACAAAAACTTACATTTCTTGCGTGAGAATGGATGGAGACTGTCGTGCAGGAGGTGGAATATTGGTTCAGTACTGTGGCGGTAGTCGGAAGTCACCTGGAGGCAAGCAGGAGGACGGACAAGGCAAAATCGATAAGAGGACAAAAAGGTCGCGTGATTAACGGCTTTGATTAGTCTTTAGCGCGAACACACGTGCTCGCGGGCTGCCAGGGCGACTAGGCTGCGCTGACGTGTCGCATAGCATTAAAAAGGGCTTTGATTAAACTTTATACCTTGTACACGTGCTAGGTACAAGGCGGACTGCCATGTGGCATTCATGGAATGGCGAGTGAAAACGCGGCGCTGACGTGTTGCATAGCATTAAAAATGGTTTTTAATTGCTTCTCTAGGATACCCATCTCATTTATTGCCTCTCTTGGAGTTCGTATTCTCATTTATCTCCCCACCAACGGCCTTCATCTCCATCAACGACGACTGACTATCTCCTCCAACCCTCCTTCATCAATCATCCTCCTTCATCCTCCTGTATCAAACGTCAAAGACAAACCTCCAACCTCCTTCATCTCCATCAAAGATAACGACAAACTCCTTCATCTCCATCTCTTGTGACGTTTGTATACAATGCTTTTTCCTGGTATTTTTATCTCTTTTGTGCTTCCTTCTTCTTTTGTTATTTCGTTCTTTTGGTTTCATTCGTTATTTTCCTTCATCTCCATCTCCTGTGACGTTTGTATACAATTCGTTTTCCTGGTATTTTTATCTCTTTTGTGCTTCCTTCTTCTTTTGTTATTTCGTTCTTTTGGTTTCATTCATGCAGAACTCCTTGCTTTGTCTTTTCATCACGTTAAGGTGAATTGAAAACCTATGACTCCTCACCTTATGATGAATTGACTGCGAAGAAGACTATTTTAATTCGTTTGACACCTCCTCTCTCAGTATGGGTACTTGAGAAGTATCTTTATTTGTAATTCACCAATAACATAAGAGGCAGCGCCAAAGGATGAAAAAGTCATCATGTTGCGGCGGTGAATTAATTCACCATAACGCGAGCGAAGGTCCCATAGGAAGCACAATATTCCTCCTCGCATTATGGTGAATCGATTCACCATAACGCGAGAAGAGGTCCTTGACTAAGCTGTAATTTTATTTGCGTTAGGGAAAATAGATTCACTACAACGCGAGGAGGAATACCTGGATTCCTCTAGCATCTCCTCTCGCGTTATGTTGAATCCATTCACGCCACACAGGGATTTGTTGTTTGAGACCGATTGTCTCTTGATTCATTGCTGCTTGAACTAATATTTTCTATGTCTTATCTACACCCTTAAATTCAGCCATGGCGCAAGTTCAAGTCGAGTTTGATGTGGACGAAGAGATTAAAGAAACACCTGCAACTCTGTTGTATGACTTCCTCTACAAATGTCGACGTCATGATTTGCACCCTGCAATTTCATTGATGTTCAATTGTGATTTTTCTCTGGAGGATACATTTTCTAGCCATCATGGATACTTTGAAGAGCAAGAGTTTGACGAGCTCACAAATGAAGAACCAATGATGATTGATGGGAAAAATCACATTCATTTTAATCTCAAGGTGTCGTCGGAGAAGAAGCAGAGGTTAAACAGGGATTGGCACAAGGTACCATGTGATAAGAAGAGAGCTTTGCTATGCCCTTTTTACACACAAAAGAAAATGCCGCTTGATGGAATACTCTTATGCCTTCTTATGCTTCTTACAGATGAACGTGCAATTAACAGATGAAGAATGTATAGAGCCGCATGCAACAAATGAAAGTGAAGACACGGTTTCTTGTCAGGCTAGTCCCACCGTTGAGGATGTTGCTGAAGAGGAGGACACTCCTCATGTGATTGAGGAGTTCAATGTTGAAGAAGAGAGGAAGCTCAGTTCGGCGGTTGATATTGAGGCAGTGAGAGAACAAAACACTGATATAGGTCAGCTTGTGATTGAATCAGATGACTCCTCCCCCATTCCAACGCCATTACTCCCCTCCTACCAAGTAGGAGATTCAGAGTATATATTGCTGACAGACATACAACATGTATTTAACTTAAGGGAGGACCATTGCATAGCTTTCATAGCCCAAAATCTGGAGGTCGATGATAATTTTGTAGATGATGATGGGATAGATAAGTACTTACTAGTGGATAGCCATGTGAAAGACACCGAGTTCCTATCTGCTGCTGCAGCAACACTAAAGATGATCTATGCTGATGCCCTTAAATATGAAGGAAAAGATGCCACACAGGAAGAGCTACAAGAAGCAAGGGAAAGACTGAATATTACCAACATGGGAGGGTTTAGGGATGTGCCAAGTAAGTCAGCGAAAACCGTTCCTAGTTCGAGCACTAATTTATGGCAAGACGCCTTGCTTGAAGCAGATGAGAACCAAGAGGTTAGTTTTTTTTGTTGTGTTTTCGTTGCGGATTTAGCTTTATCAACTTTGTCCTGAAATGTTTGGTGATGTTGTTTCTGGCTAATGCTCCTTTATTTTTTCAGTTGAAAATATATGAAGACACATTCCTCAAACGTGCTTCAGGCAAGCGTATGGCGGGATTGGGCTGTTGAAAATACAAGTGAATAGGGTGTGTGTGGGAACAAGCTCTTGGATAGAGGCTGTAAAAGAGGAGATGTAATTGTGAAAGAACCTGTGAAAAGGTTAGAAGAATCTACTGGGAGAGAATAATGGGTAGCATGAGGGAATTTAGGAGTGTGGAGATATTCTGGGAGATAATCTGGGAAAAGAGAAGAGGTGGAGAGAATCAGGCAAAAGGTGGAGATATTCTGGGAGTAAATCATGGAGAAATCAATGGGATTTGATGCTTGATGTAAACTCTATAAATTGAGGCATAGCCCTAATGAGAATTTGCTGGTTTTTGAGTATCCATGTCTACATTAATCTATGTGCTAATTATTCACTAATTATGTCTTAATCACTTACTAATCACTTTGTTAATTATGTTGATTCTAGTGTTTGATCCACCATAGCTCATCATTTTGCTCAAATTTTAACATGGTATCAGAGCCATGCCTAGAATCAACTAGATTTATGAGCCCATTAGTGAATTAATTAAGATTAGTAAAATAATTAGCAAAAAATCAAATTTTTAGTAAGCTTTCACTTCTCCCCTTCACCCCCAGCCAGTGGAGGATCTCTAGCACCTTGCATACTCAATCATTGGGCAAACCCTTCTAGCCCAAGGTAGCTAACATCATTGGGCTCTAGCCTATGCAAAAAACGTAGCAAACCGTCGGCGCATTCAGGAGATTTTCGTGTTTTTTCCAGCGCACAATTCTCTGATGAAATTGCAGATCTTGTGCTCATCCAATCAAATTGCTTCAATTCCTCTTAGCCCCGAGGGTTTTCAAGCATGCTCTACAAGCTGGTGAAGACAAAAATCAATTTCATCAAGTCTACAGAGAGATCCAAGCTCTTCATCAAATCTGCAGGTGACTTTGGTAAAACAGAGATTAAGCTTTCATTATTTGGTCAAATCTTGTGTTTCTTGGCTTAATCCTCTACTAGACTCATTGCTATTGATGCCTTTGAAAGCATTTGAGCTTATTTGAAGTGGAAGGCACCAGATCTGAGCTCCCCGCATACTCTGTTTTCTGCACACAAACCAGAGCATTAATTTGCTAATCAGTGATTAATCAGTGCTAATCACTGTACTTTGGTGCAATTGAGGATTCAAATTAACCATTAGGTATCTGATACAGATCCCTAAAGCTTCAGATTGCAAATCGGAGTTGGTTTGATACTCCAACCATCCCGTACAAATTGGTTACTCTCAATTTAATGTAATTTCTGGTGATTTTATGCTGATAAAATTGTTGTAATCATCTATTAAACACCAGATTGAGTTGTAAAAGGGTAGACACTGCCCTTGAATCTTGAATTTGGATCAAGAGGTAAGACCCCCTTCACATCACCATGAATTCAGCACAGGAAATAGCCAAATTTAATGGAGAACAGTTTTATACATGGCAAACAAAAACCATGTATTTGCTGATGAGGAAAAATCTGTGGGGATTAGTTGAAGGGAGAGATGAATGCCCAGAGAGAGGAGAAAATGAGTGGAAGAGTAGGAATGAAAAAGCATTGGAGCTTATTGCACTCAGTTTAAATGATGAGATCATTCATCATATCACAGGGATACAGTGGGCAAAAGATGCATGCGATGAACTCAATAAATTATTTGGTACACAAGCAAAAAATTCCAAGATAAATCTATTAATGCAATTCTACAATTTGGACATGAAGGAAAGTGAACCTTTAATCACACTTGAACAAATATAAAAGCATTAAGCAACAGCTGGCAACTATTGGCAAAAAGGTAGAAGATGATGAAGCATTAGCTGTACTTTTGAAAAGTGTGGACAAAGGAGATTATGAAAACATTGTAGCAACACTAAAGAATGTACCTGAACTGAAGATACACGAGATAGAAGCAGCTCTACTAGAGCAAGAGAGCAGAGGCAAAGAGAAGAAAGAGCTCGACTCAACAGCAGGAGAGGAAAAAGCATTCTTCACCCGAGGAGGATTCTCTCGAGGACGAGGACGAGGAAGAGGCAGAGTAGGAGGGAGGACCTTCACTTGCCACAAATGTGGAAAGCCAGGACACATGGCGAGAGACTGCTACAGCAAACCCAGTGAAGAAGGAACGACATCGGCAAACTTCATGGAGGCTCCAAGGGAAGTGGAGTCGGATCATCTTTTCTGAGAGAGAGAGAGAGAGAGAACCCACAACCCAATGTGACCTGCCCCAATAAAGTAAAACCACCTCTGAGCCACCGATGATGTAGGCCAAGTGGTAAATGTATGTGTGAGCACTTTAGTCAAGGTCGCGAGCACTTATAGTAGCCTTGGACACATAGAGAGAGAGAGTGTCAAGGACTATGGAGTTTAGGGACTTGAGGCACTGGTCGCGGGCTATCAAGTAAGAGGGAAACTTGATACAGGGTCTAGGTGTGTTAGGATTATTCACTTGAGGGGAGGTGTTAAAAATACAAGTGAATAGGGTGTATGTGGGAACAAGCTCTTGGATAGAGGCTGTAAAAGAGGAGATGTAATTGTGAAAGAACCTGTGAAAAGGTTAGAAGAATCTACTGGGAGAGAATAATGGGTAGCATGAGGGAATTTAGGAGTGTGAAGATATTCTGGTTAGAAGAATCTACTGGGAGAGAATAATGGGTAGCATGAGGGAATTTAGGAGTGTGGAGATATTCTGGGAGATAATCTGGGAAAAGAGAAGAGGTGGAGAGAATCAGGCAAAAGGTGGAGATATTCTGGAAGTAAATCATGGAGAAATCAATGGGATTTGATGCTTGATGTAAACTCTATAAATTGAGGCATAGCCCTAATGAGAATTTGCTGGTTTTTGAGTATCCATGCCTATATTAATCTATGTGCTAATTATTCACTAATTACGTCTTAATCACTTGCTAATCACTTTGTTAATTATGTTGATTCTAGTGTTTGATCCACCATAGCTCATCATTTTGCTCAAATTTCAACATGGGCCACGATTCGACACTAGGAACATATATACATCGCCTAAAATTTCCTCAAATTGTGATATTTCACGCTAGCTTCTCCAAGGACAATGCAAGTTTTCCTTTGATGGCGATAAAGACTCTATCCAGGTATTTAGGTGGCTATCACTTAAGGCTGAATGCAAACAAGGCAATACTTCTGGAGCGGCAAGCAGCTGTTCGAATTTTTGGAGAGGGACCTGGAGTATATTCGTTGAGATGTAAATATTATTTAACATATGCTGCTTACGGGTTGGCATGTGGAATCACAGATCCTAATCTGTTGAGTGATTGCGGGAAGAAGCATCTTCTTAGAACAGCAAGGCCAAAGGTCCCTGTTGTGCCATTGATAAAGGATGAAGAAGATGATGCAGAAACTTCATCAAAAAAGGCTCGGCTGAGAGAAGTCTCTGCTCTAGATTAACAAATTTAGATTGTTCCAGTTGCTAAGAAGTTTCTTCATATTTCTCAATACTCTTCTTGCTTACCATTAAAAACTATGAAATGTATATATATTGAAAATATTTATATGGGACATAGATGAAAGCTCTTGTTCTTTTAAAATCTTTCACAGTTACATCATTGTTTTATAATATGTATTTCAATGATCAATTTTCTTCCACACTCTGCCCTGTCTTTGTCGTTGTCTTAGCCATTCAGCATGATTCTACTTTCCCTGTGAGGAGACATATATTGATCGTCTCCGTTCAACCTGCATCTTTCTTATTGCACATGACACAGCTGATTCAGACTGTTTGATCTTCACGAGCCCTCACTTGAATCCGCCTATACCACCACTGACATAGTTGCTTCATGGGATTACTTTTCTTCATTCCTCCTCCATGTTGAGTGGCCCTTTGATAGGCACAACGTGCTTGCCAATGAGATCTTTCCATGCCTTGGGTAGACCAAATCCCAAGGCTTCCAAACTCTTCCGCAAAAAAGGTTCCATGTGCATGCAAAATGTGCTACAAATGCTCAACAACAACAAGACATTTAGTATCGTACAATATTTTTTGAATAACAAAAAAAACTCAAAGCTGTAGGTTTTCAAGTAATAACCATGTATTGTGTCAAGTTTGTCACACCCCATGCCTTTTCATAGCTAGTGTAGAACTCTGTCACAACTGCCTCAAATTTCTCAACATCCCCATCTTCAAACCTTGCTTTTTGCAACAAAGGTACTAGGCGATCAAGTGCCAACCGCGCTTTGGCCTTTGCCACCCTTGCTTGTCGTCCTGAAGAGCCTCGATCAGGTACAGTTGCATGAAGCTTCCTCCACACCTCAAAATCTGTACCCAGATGACCTCTCTGGATATGATTAGATAAGAACTTTCTCGCTTTTGCACCTCCAAAACATGGTTTGCTAGGAACATTTCCGGTCTTCCCTGATCTTCTCAAGTCCTTCTCAATCTTCACTTGACCACAATGTAAACCTGCATCTGAAAGCACTTGCTCTATTTTTTTAATAGTTCTTTCACTCTCTAATGCTGGTTTCATATTCCATGAAAATTCGATGTACATGTAGACTAGTTTCTCAATTATTCTAACCAGCGCATGCAAAACACAAATATAAACTCTGATCAAAGGGATAGGAAGAATTGGATCCCAATTAGGATCCACTCCTGGAGCATCACGATTTGGGGCTTCACGCCTATTACTGATTGCATTTAGGCATTTCCATTCTCTCTCTTTTCCTCCTTTGGAGGCACCTCGTTCGGTCATGCAATACAGGCAAGGATACTTGGCCATTGCTCCTTGGAAAATACCAAACATGCATTTCAAGGTTTTAAGATCTGCAGCCAGGTGCCATTCAACCTCATATTCACTATATCCATCTACATAAAGCTTTTCGCCATTCGACTGCTGGATAGTGGAAAGAAGCTCAGTCTGGTTGAAGTACCACTTTAGAATTTCATGGGTCTCTGTTGGAACCTGTTTTAACAACAGTAGTTAAATTGTCTACAACATCATAACAAGAGGATAGCAACATAATATTCTTTTTTTAAAAATGGATAGCACGTCACCTCAAATGCAGCCAGCCACCAAATCTCATTTTTGGATTGTACACTAAAGTGCTTCTCATCAGCATTACTGATACTTGCATCCAAAGCTCTATTCATTAAAGTCATGCTAACCCTTTCCAGCTTCTGTCCTTTGATCACCTCACTCTCATCAAGTTTTAAAACAAATTTCAGCCTGCCATTGCACTCATGTACACTGATGTTATAAAATTTCACCATAGCCATTTGTAATTTTCGAACATCCATAATGAAATTGTTGAACTCTGTAAGCTCTATGATTTTTTGTTCCCCGCTCTTTTTAGTCATTGTCAATGTACTAGACACGTGACAAGGCTCTCCAACAAGTTCGACCATTCCCAAGTTGAGAATATTTCGAGCTTTGTTCACGTGAATGGTTTTGGAATGGGAATTCATTACTGTTTTTTTTCCAAGCTTACAATTGAAACCCTCTTTAACTTTATTAAACAACATCCTGTAAGACTTTGTGCTTATACCAGCTATGTCACATATACCTTGTGCATCTGCAGGAGTGAATGCTTCACTCACCTCCTGCAAGGATTGCTTTGCTATGTCTGATCGAAGTCTTGCAAACTTAGGATGCTGTATTGCTGACTCCACGATGTCTTTTGTCAGAACTTTGCCAAATATATCAGAACCTTGCTCTTTTGGACCCACAACATCTGTGACCATCCTGAAGCAACAATGATAGCTATTTCAGTCCATCATTCATCTAACTATACCACCCCCACACCCAATCTCCCATGTCCAAAAAAGGAACTAAAGATGAAAATGAAAAGTGAGTGCTCAAAGAAATTTAAGCTCAAAGAAATTATAGATCCCAATACCTGCAAGCTTTTACACGGCGCTTCCATTGGCCACCTCCAACATTGAGTTCTTCCAATGGTTTGATCTGTCTCTTGCGTAATCGAGCACCCAATGGCGTGTCTTTCAAATATTATAATTTTTTGTTGAACTTTTCAAGTTGTTTCCGAAGGTGTGCATTTTCACTCTCCAATGTGAAATTGTTGATTTCTCGAACTACCAAACTTTCATTCTTCTCTTTAATAGTGTCCTGCATCTTACAAATAGTCTGCTGCAAATGATCAAACTCTTTTTGTAACCCAGCACAAACTTTTGCTTTATCCTCGTTTGAAGCTTGCAAAGCTGTTGTGATCGATGCCAAGTAAAAATTCGCACCTTCAAGCATTTTTATTCTGGCATCTTTATCACTCAAATGTCTTTCAAAGATACTTTGACATTGGCCAAACAATCTTTTGCAATATCCAAGCAATCCATTTTCACCCTCACACACAAACTTGAAGAAACTTGTCAACCCAAAGAATGATGGAGATTGAGAGGAGGTTGGATCTGGTGGATAAATACTACCATCCAATCATAGGTCCATATTTTTCTTTCCTTCATTTCGAAGCTCAGTAATGTGGGCTTCGCATGCTGGCCTAGACCAATTTCTCTTACAGCAGGGAGCATAATTGGCTTCTACTTGGAAGTGGATGTCCACCTTTTTCTTCTTTTGCTTCACAGGTTCCATTGCATTGTTCTGTGCTTTAACAACACCAAAAAGCATCATGAACTCACACTTTAACCAAAAGAAACCAAAGATATTACACTTATCTTCCGTGAAGAAGATTGCTTCATTAAAACCAAAAGACAACATCACTAAATAATACCTCCTTGTCCATCAAACAAACTTGTTGGTATCTTGGATGAACCAAAATGTACAGAGTACTTGTAAGCACAACCCTCACTTGAAAAAGGTAAGACATGGGATTGTTATTCATGCACAAGCAGGTATGGCGCATGAAGAACAAATACTTTTCCATCCTTTTTCAAAACTTGCCGCCTTGAGAAGAAGAGAAAATCAAAAACCTCCTGCTCAAAACAATTCGGATTTGGAGTGGTTGTGGTTGTGGAGTCGGGAAGACAATGAGGGAGACAATGCAAGATGATGGGTTGCAGGGACGAAGTTCGGTTCAAGTTTGGTAAGCAAAGTTGGCTTCGTTACATTCAAAAGTGAAATGAAGAAAGAGAGTGGTGTCTTTTTTCAATAAAATATGGCACCATAGTGGGAATAGCCCTTTTTTGAGTCCAAATTTTTCCTAATGTGAGTGGATCTCAGCAAATTGAATGGGCAGTCAGGGGGGGTTCATCTATTATTACTACCAATGGTGAGGGATACTAGGATTCCACCTTCTTTTAAGATTTCTCCCACACACAGACAAGGTTGCTACATGTGGGGTCAATGGGTGGAGGGTGGTTGTCTTGTGAAGTTGAGGATTTTTTAGTCCATTTAGGACATTCCCTAAAGATGTAAGTGGTGGGGGTGGTTCAAGAGATAGAAGGGATGATGGCATTAGGGGGTGTAATCCTAGCCAGAGTGGTAAGAGGCAACAAAAGGAGAAATTGATGGTGGTGATGGGGTGAAGGTTGTTCTTGGTGGAAGCATATAGAGCTAGTGAAATTGAAGAGGGGCCTGATGGGGCAAGGCCTTGGGGAGCATCACTTGGGCCACCAAATTTTGATCCTAAATGCTCAGTGGTTCTCTCCTGATTTGACTCATTGCTTGTTATCATCCTTGTCCTTGGCAGTGTCACTGATGTGTCTTCCTCCTCTTCCTTCATAGTGAGAAAACCGGTTTCGTGGATCTATAAAAGTCATGGGCCTCCCTGTATGAGAGCAGCTGGAAGCGGTGAGCATACAAGGAGAGTAGGAGAGAGAGACAACACAACCGTTTTTTTTTGTGGTAGCAAAACTACCTTATCTTCTATTATTCCATTTATATATGATGGGCTAAGATACCCATATACAGGGGCCTTTACCCCCAACAACCTCCCACTTAAAGGCCAATGTGGCCCTAAGCGAGAGTGGTACATGCGAGCATAGTGCTCACCCAATGCCCATCATCTCTCGGAGACATGCAAATCTCTCAGATGCTAGACCCTTCGTCAAAAGGTCTGCAGGATTATCATCCGTATGCACCTTGATAAGCTCAAGCCGCTTGTCCTCAAGTACCTCTCTGATGAAATGATACTTGACCTCTATGTGCTTGGTCTTTGCATGAAAGACCGGATTTCGTGCCAACTGTATAGCACTCATACTGTCACTATGCAACACAGGAGTATCAACTATAACTCCCAAATCTCCCACTAGCTGACTAAGCCAAATGGCTTCCTTGCATGCCTCTGTGGCTGCAATATACTCAACCTCTGTGTGGTAGAGAGAGGAACACACTTCTGTGTACGTGACATCCATGACACTGCACCTCCAGCAAAGGTAAACACATAGCCAGAAGTAGACCTCCTCGTGTCAGGGTGACCTGCATAATCTGCATCTGTGTAGCGAGTGTGTAGCCCAGTACACATGCATCTCGTCTACCAAAGCATATGCACATCTCTTGCGTACCTCGCAAGTAATGCATCAAACCCTTCACTGCCTCCCACAATGCTTCTTGCTTGGATTTGCCATGTACCTGCTAACAACTCCCACTGCAAATGCAATGTCGGGCCTCGTAGCTATCATAGCATACATCAAACTGCCAACTGCTGATGCATAAGGAACCTTAGCCATCTCGGCCTTCCCACCATCTGACTTCGGGCAATCTTTCTGGCTGAGTTTCACATATGGAGGAAGAGGAGTGCTCAATGCCTTCCCCCCTGCCATATTGAAACGCTCAAGCACTTTGCCGACATACTCTTTCTGGGATAACCATAAGAGTCCTTGCTTTCTGTCACGCGTAATGCGCATGCCCAAAATGTGTCTTGCATCTCCCAAGTCCTTCATGATGTCAAATGCCTCATGCAACTTGGCTCGAATACCATCTAGCTCATAGCTATTCCTGCTAGCAAGTAGCATCCACATATAGAATGAGTATAACCAGGCTGCCATCTGCGGCCTTCTTGGTGTAAAGACAGTGATCTGACTCACTCTGCCTAAAATGTTGAGATCTCATGAATGCATCAAACTTGTGATACCATTTCCTCGGTGCCTGCTTAAGACCATATAGGCTCTTCTTAAGCTTGCATACCAACTTCTCTCTGCCTTTTTCAACAAAGCCCTCAGGCTGCTGCATGTAGATGTCCTCATGCAAGTCACCATGAAGAAACGCAGTCTTGACATTCATCTGCTTTAACTCCATGTCATCTTTAGCTACCAAGCCAAGTACACATCTGAGTGTAGTCATCTTCACGACTGGCAATTCACGAGACTGGCAAGAAGATCTCATCAAAGTCCACACCCTTTTCCTGCCTTGGCAACTAATCGTGCCTTATACTTAGGCACTGCACTTTCACTTGAACACCCACTTGCATGGAAGCGCATGCTTCTCTCTAGGCAAAGAAACAAGATCCCACGTATCATTCTTATTGGAACCCCAGAATCAGTTGGATCTTAAGGGGAAGAGTTGTCCTCTAGTTTGCGAGATAAGGACAACTCGCATTTTTTAAGTGGAGTAGGATGTAAGATTCCTCTCTCCAGCTTTTGAGGTGTGTAGGTGTAAGAACCTCCCCTTCTAATCTTATAATTATTCCCCTCTCTGAAATAAAAGAAAGATCCTGTTTTACCCTGTTTTGGCTTAGAGAGAGAAAATATCTAGAGAGAGATAATTCAAAATTAAGATATTTTTGAATATAAAAATCCTCATAGTATCTAAAATGGTTTCCCCTGAAATAAAAATTTAAAAAGAACTTTTCAATGTGCAATTGAAATTAATTGAAAATAGGTATAAAGGACCTTAGCCTAAGGGTCCAGATTTTTAGAAATTTTTAGATTATGGTCCAATTAAGGCTCCTATGGACCAATAAAATTAATCCAAATGTGGGGAGGAGATAAATTGAAGAATAAAAGAAAACCCTCCTAAAAATAAGTAAATACTCACATAAGATGAAGAGTGGACTAAGGACCAAAGAAAACAACTAAAAAAACTAAATTTTGACACCTCAGAGTGGGGATCTCCCCTCATGAAGGAGACACCTTTTTTCTCATCATTACTCTCAATTTTTAATCAATAAAATGAGATATTTCATCTCTCCTCTCTCCTATTTCAAAACTAGATCCAAAAAGTAAACTAAACTGACCCAAAAATGGTAAAAAATTGATCAAAAACTGATCTCAAAATTTCTAGAAACAGTTTGCTTGGTTAGAGGCTCACTTTTTCCTATAAATAGAAGCCTCCCCCTTTGCAAAAGCGTAATGGTATTTATACATTGTTACTCTACTCCTATCTTGAGCCATTTACATTGAATTTCTTAATAATTCAATTGTTTTTGACCTAATCCTCTCCAAAGTGAGTTGGTGGCCACTCTTGCTTCAAACAAGAGTAGAACCCTCAATTCCTCAAGCTACAGAAGAGCTTACAAGCTCTATGTAAGTTAATTTTCTTACTTGTTTAATTTTAAATCTATGGTTTTCTTGATTTTTATATTTTATAGTTGATTGAATTAAATTCAAATGCTATGCCTTTGAGGAAAAGGCCACCCCCTTCTCTTCTTTACATTCCAGCCTTTCTTAATCTTAGAAAGATTAACTAAGGGATTAATTGAACTCTTCTTATTGTTTACTCTCCTAAATTTAGAAAATTGTGTAGATTATGAATCTAATTTGGGTTGATTTAAGTTAAAAATAGAATGATAAAAATGAGAAATGGTCAACCATACAAAGGAGGTTATGGTAAAATTTTTCAGAATTTTGTGGAAAAGAAAGTTTGTTTTTATGTTATTCCAAAAGAGTAATTCCCACCATTTTTGTATCTAAAAAATATTCTAATTACTCCATGTATATATTCACCTATGAATATGCTTAGATATCACTGATATTAATTATTCAAATTAATTTTTATGCATAAAAAGATGCATAAAAAAATTATTTTTATTTTAAAAGTGTTATTCTCATTAAAATTGATTTTTATGCATAGAAAGATGCATAAATGAATTATTTTTAATTCAAAAGTGTTATTCTCATTAAAATTGATTTTTAAACATAGAAAGATGCATAAAGAAATTTTTTTAAATTCAAAGGTGTTATTCTCATTAAATTTGATTTTTATGCATAGAAAGATGCATAAAAAATTATTTTTATTTCAAAAGTGTTATTCTCATTAAATTTAATTTTTATGCATAAAAAGATGCATAAAGAAATTGTTTTTATTTCAATAGTGTTTTTCTCATTAAATTTGATTTTTATGCATAGAAAGATGCATAAAGGAATTATTTTTATTTCAAAAGTGTTATTCTCATTAAATTTAATTTTTATGCATAGAAAGATGCATAAAGAAATTATTTTTATTTCAAAAGTATTATTCTCATTAAATTTGATTTTTATGCATAGAAAGATGCATAAAGGATTTATTTTTATCTCAAAAGTGTTATTCTCATTAAATTTGATTTTTATGCATAGAAAGATGCATAAAGAAATTTTTTTATTATAAAAGCATTATTCTTATAAAAATTAATTTTTATGCATAAATAGATGCATAAAGAAATTATTTTTATTTTAGAAGTGTTATTCTTGTTAAATTTTATTTTATGAATAAATAGATGCATATAAGGATTTTTTATAAAAGTGTTATTCCCACTGAAGTTGATTTTTATGCATAAAGAATTTTTATATCAAAATTAGAATTATCTTAAACTCTATTTTTACATTCTATGAGTATTTGATAAATGAATAATTAAATACTCTAAGAGAGAAATTTCTATCGTTTTATATTCACACAGATTCTTAAAAAAAATTTCTGGAGATCTATCTTGAGATCGAAATATTCAGATAAATGATTAATCTATTCTTCATTGGAATTCGTAACTAATTTAGAAATTAGTTAAGTGAAAGAAATTCAGTAAAATAGTAACTGAATTATCAAACCTATTCGAGAAAGATTGTTCGAAAAAAATCTTATCCGACTCGAACCTTGAATCAGACTATGACCAAGACTAAACTCTTTCGTCAGTTTTGAGGAAAGGAGTGACCAGTTTAGAAAAAAATACACTCAAAACTCCCGCCAAATTAGAAACTAAGTTTGAGACCCTTCGAATTGATCTTTGGATCAAGGTTATAGAAGTCGAGGAATTCTAGTATGAAATTCAGAATTCTGGTCAAGAAGTTTTGGAGATACTGATTCAAGAAATACTCCTTGTATTCAAAAGAAAATCAAACTGAAAACTTACATAGAAATGAGATATGGTGTGAATAGATGTGATGAGATGCGATGTGAATCAGATAGATGTGAATGAATGGATGGATGTAATGTGAAGTGAATAGATGTGATGTGAATCGATGTGATGTGAATAGATGTGATGAGATGTAATGTGAATCAGATAGATGTGAATGAATGGATGGATGTGAATGTGTATGTTAAGAATGGATGTGCATGTGAAGAATGGATGTGGATGTGCATGTGCATGTGAAGAGTGGATGTGCATGTGCATGTGCATGTGAAGAGTGGATGTGGATGTGCATGTGAAGAATGGATGTGAATGTGCATGTGAAGAATGGATGTAGATATGTATGTGAAGAATGGATGTGGATGAGTACGTGAAAGAATGGATGTGGATGTATGTGAGAATGGATATGGATGTGTATGTGAATGAATGTGATGTGACATGAATATGTGTGGATGTGAAGTGATAAATATGAATGTATGGATAGATGTGTAGTCGTACATGAAAACGATTGGATGGATGTGAATGAATGAGATGTGGATGTGAATGTGCATGTGAAGAATGGATGTGGATGATGTGGATGTGCATGTGAAGAATGGATGTGGATGTGCATGTGCATGTAAAGAGTGGATGTGCATATGCATGTGAAGAGTGGATGTGGATGTGCATGTGAAGAATGGATGTGAATGTGCATGTGAAGAATGGATGTAGATATGTATGTGAAGAATGGATGTGGATGAGTACGTGAAAGAATGGATGTGGATGCATGTAAAGAATGGATGTGGATGTATGTGAGAATGGATATGGATGTGTATGTGAATGAATGTGATGTGACATGAATATATGTGGATGTGAAATGATAAATATGAATGTATGGATAGATGTGAGTAGTCGTACATGTAAACGATTGGATGGATGTGAATGAATGAGATGAGATGTGTATGAATGAGATATGATGTGTATGAATGAGATATGTGTATGAATGAGATATGATGTGGATAGAAGTGATATGTATGAATGAGATATGATGTGGATAGAAGTGATGTGATATAATGTGCATAGAATGTATGTGATGGGATGGTGATGAGAATGAATGTGATGGATATGAATGAATGAATGCGATGGGTATGAATGAATGAGATGTGATGTCATGTGAACCGGGATGTGAGTGAATGAGATGTGATGTAAATTGGGATAGATGTGAATGGATGATATGTGATGTGAATGAATATGATGTGATAAGATGTGGATATGAGTAGATGCGAGTGGATGAGATTTGATGCGGATAAATGAGGAAAGATGTGATGAGAATAGGAATACATATGAAATAAATGAGGATTGATGTGAAACAATGTGGAAAGACGAGAGTTTGTTATAGAAACTGTATTTATGACCTATTTTTAAATGATTGTTTTATGTAAAAAATGATGGAGAAGCATTTTGACCGTCTTGTGAATGAGGTCGTGGAGACCTATCTAATAAAGTTGCAACAGCTCCTGACGGAGAGTCAACGGAGGACGTCTCGCGTAGCAAGGTCGGTCGAGGTCTTGACCAGCCTCGGTTCAATTTAAATGGTGAGCTTCTGGTGTATGAGGGACTAAGGAAGCGGCCTATGAGTGAAGCGCTATAGGTGACTTGCGAAGGATCCTAGAGAATGCTGACCATACAGTGCTCGGAGCGAAGATACCCACACGTATGTCTGGAAGATATTGGAACAAGGAGTAAGAGTTGTTTTCTGAATTCGGGCATGGATCTGGTTGATTGACCTTGCTGGTCCTCAAACGGATGAGTCCATGGCTCTTTTATATGGATCTTTTGGTTGATTTTGCTGATCTTCAACGGAGATTCCATTTTGATTTTTATAAGTGAATATATTTCCGGGTATTATGAGCTAGGAACTATCGAAAAGGCCCCTAAGTGGACAGGTGCTGAGCATTCTTGTTGCCAATGATCCCATAGGTACACCGATGAAGGAAAAATTAGAAATTAGGATTCAACCACACAATTTTGAAGGATTATGATCAGTGATACTATAGTTTCATTAAAAGATTGTTTTAAAGACAGCTGAATCTGTGAAAAAGGTAATTTCATATTAGGTGTGTAAGTGGTGTGCCTTTGTTGCTGAATCTGTGAAAAAGGAAATTTCATATTAGGTGTGTAAGTGGTGTGCCTTTTTCACAGCTGAATTTGTGAAAAAGTCAATTTCATATTAGGTGTGTAAGTGATGTAACTAGTTTTAAGTTTGCATGAATATCCGGCTAGGGGACCTGGGAACTCTTTTCCATGGTACCCGGGACAAAACCTAACCAAATTCTTAAATGGATTCCATCACTACAGTGGTTGGGCGGTTGGCTAACCCACAGGACTGGATGGGGTTAGCTCTGGAGGACTGATGGATCCCTAAAATGAGACTCAATTCTGTTATAGTACAATAGATGAAGTAAATCCCGGATAAAAATTGTTCTATGGAAAAGAATCAACGCGTGTGCCTCTCAATGAGGAAAAAAGCGTTGGTCTCTATGATCCAAGTGCAAGTCTTTTCCTTGATCTGACTATGATACTTACGGGTTCGGTCAGATCAGTTCAGTTAGTTAAGGCTCCTGACTATGTTAGAGAAAAAATATCAGAGGGAGGAATCGCCCTTGCTTTCCAGGCGAGGGAAGTTTTTCGGGTTCGGTTTTGGAAGAACCGAGGGATTAGTCTCTTGTCCGGATATTCGTGGGCGAGGCCTCGAGTGAAGGACCCTGCCCCGCGCAAGAAGTGCTACTTCTGTTGCTAGCACCCCAGGATTCGTTGCGCGGTGGGGACAGGGATCTTTCATTGTTGATCTAGAAGAGATGGTCCTTTGCTACTTCATCTTCTTGACTTGTTGTCTATGTAGATGCCATATAGTTTGCTTTAAATCTACAATCTTCTTCTGTGGCTGATCTTCTTGTAGTTGTTGCACTTTGTCTTGTCCTTCAATCTGCATTCACTTTGGAAGTTTCCTTTCCTTCCACACTTGTGAAACTTCATAGTGCTTTTGTTGAAGAATGCTTGCTCAATGGTTGTGCTTCCTTGCTTCATATCCTGCTCCTTTTCAAGTAGGGAAGAGATGCAAATTTTTCAAAGTGGTCACAAGTGTATTATAATCCTTAGGCATGCTTTTTAGGAGCATAACTAATGCATATTTTTCTCCTATTTTAGCATTTATGCCATGAAGGTCATGATGCTTTTTATTTTATTTATGAATTGTGCTAATGACTCACTGAAATTCATTTGTAGCCCATAGAACTCAATTTTAAGATGGATTTCCTAGTTCTTTGCTTTGTCTCCAAATACTAGATTCAATGCATCCCATGCATCCGTGGCAGTAAATGTGGTGGATAAAATTAGTTCCTAAATGTAACCAAATAAGTGATACTACTTATTCATCCTTTTCTATTTATTCATCATTTAGTGTAAAAGGCACATTATCCTTAACTATCTTCCATAGCTTCTTGTGCATGAGCAGGTACTTCATCTGGGTGGCCCAGGTATGGAACCCTTTCCCTGTGAGCCTCTTGGCATGCTTCAATTGGCAGTGTCTAATCTCTTACAAACGACCATGTTTAAAATGCAAATGATAAGTGCAAATGAATAATTAAAATGCAAGGCACAACCCAATTACAAAGCTAATTAGATGTTAATGACCTTGATTAGTCTTAATCACAATGATTAAGAGAGGTAAAGGAAGTGGAGGCTCACATTGAGCTCATCAAGACATCCATTCAAGGGGCTTTTGTTGCAAGCCTCTTGTCATTGAAGAGAGGTATCTAGAAATCTCTAGCTCAAATAAGCTCTGGAAGCTCAAAATCTAATGAGATGTCGTGATTGGTTTTTTTCTCACTATGCTTCACCTAGTTGATGAAATGCCACCAAATTCAAGATATGGGTAGCTTAGGGCATGGATAACATGTGGCTCCGATATAGGGCGACGCCAATTTCGAACAACAGGAGGTGATTTTGATTAATTTGCTTGGTGGGATTATGGACTTATGTGAGGCCAATGTGTGCTAAAAAATCTCACCCAATGGTGCCTTGAGTGAGGAGAATGAGGAGCTCACAATTTGGCCACAAAAGTGGGAGAATGCATAAGGTGGGATTAGGGACTAATAATGCATAGGGATGAATGTGAGATGGCTCATGAGGAGAGGGGTGGCTCTTATACCATGTTGATAAACATGGGTGCTACACATTAGAAAGCTTACAAACACAAATCCTAATCTAGGTGATTAGCATGTCCTAATCTTATGGTGGGTGAAGCCTAATTACACACATAATAAAAACCCTAATCTAACTATAAGCTTGACTTAAGCTCAATAAGGTCACAAGATTAAGACTTTACTCATAGATAGGCTTAAGAGAAGCTTGTTCCCATTACTTGAAAATGGCCCCTTTTATATTAGGGAGTTACAATTTTGCATATGTGCTCATGTGTGGATAATGCCCAGGTGTGATATGGCAGAATGCTCCTAATCTTGGTCCTCTACTCATGCCTTGCCCCAACTTTGTGCTCATAGCACCATATTTCTCAACATGGTGAACTTCCTCTTCTCTGATAGGTTCGTCATCATTAGACTCATATGAGGAGCCTTGAGGTTGTTTTTCTTCTATACCCGCCCTTAATCTTTTGTCCATCCAATCTTTTAGGTCCTTCCATAGGCTTGGGCTTCACAAGGAGCCAACAGAAATCTAGATCTTACCAGGACAGGAAGGCAATGAGTCATGCTATGTCTCTTGGGGTATGTCGATTATCACTTACATAGCTATTGGGTTTAGTAATAGTATATGGAATATGTATAAGCCCCTCTGAGTGTGGAACTCTCGTATCATCTTCTAGGATATCGGAGGCAATGGATTCAAAGTTTTGTTCTCTTCACCTGATACTTTTTCTGGATCTGTTTAGGGTGTGGAATGAATTGGTTCTTTGCCTGGTCTTCTCTTGAGTAATGTATCTACATTGGCATTCAATCCAATAGTGCAAACTACTAGAGATTCAACATCCATTTGCACTTGGCATGCCCTTAGCAATTCCTGGGCTACTTCTATCTTGCTTTTTTTTCCTCAATAGGATTGGATACTCTGCTAGCTTTTTATGGAGGTTGCTAGGGTCTATGATTGGCACTTCTTGGTCCATATGGTAGGCTGAGGATTCAATGCCTCCTGAAAAGAGGATGAAGAGATGTTGGTAGCTCTGTATCCTTGCCTAAACCCTCTTAAACAATCACGTAGTCTTCCTCTTGTCCTATCTTCTTGGACCTTTTTCTTCTACTTCTAGGAGTGACTTTAGCATGTTTTGAGACTTCGTCTCAATTCTAAGCTGCATTCTAATCACATCACTGAGAGAGGAACTATTTATCAGCCCATCTAAGTAGGTTAATTCTCATACTTGGTTTATGCTCTTGGGTTAGACCTAGGGAAAAATCTCTTAGTGGCAATCCTTATACATGTGGTCAATACCACAACAGTACGAGTGTAGAGCAGTACTAGTGGGCTGTGGGTTGGTTGTTGTAACTACCATAGCCTTCAGCCTCTAGGGGTTCTAGGTAGATAGTGTCCCCATGGCATATGTTGGGTATTACCCTTCTCTTGAGTTGGGGGTACTAACAAGGGTAGCCGTGTAAGATTGGGTCATACTATGGGGTTTATGCTCCTCCCAGTTTTGCTGAGTCTATTACAAAGCTTCCCACTCCTTCTATAAGGTTCCTATTATAATGTACCTAGCAACTTGGGTTGGCCCTAGTAGAGCCTGGGTTTGTAGTAGCAGCTCCAATGGCTATATTAAATTTAAATCCCCCTGCACTTCTTGTAATGCTGGGGGCCATCCAGCCACCATCGGCTACCACCCAGCCTTGCCGTTAGCCTTGTCACCCCAGTATATCCATTGGGCAACAAGATCTTGGGACATGAATCTTCTTTGTTGTAACAACATTGTAGCCGTGTAAGACTGAGTCGTACTATGGGGTGTATGCTCCTCCCAGTGCGCCAGGTCTATTACGAAGCTTCCTACTCCTTCTATAAGGTTTCTATTATAGTGTACCTAGTAGGTTGGGTTGGCCCTAGTAGAGCCTGGGTTTACAGTAGATCCGATGGCGATATTAAACTTGAATCCCCCTGCACTTCTTGCAATGCTGTTGGGGGCCATCCATCAATCATAGCCGACGCCCAGTATATCCGCTGGGCAACAAGATCTTGGGCCATGATCTTCTTTCTTGTAACAACCTTGTAACTAAATCTTGCCAACGGGTAGTACCCGAGTAGATGTAAAGGGAAGAAGATGAACTATCCAAGAGAGATATACGGGATAGACAAGACAGTAGAGAGGACAACTAAGTGTGATACGGCATTGTACTTTGGGCTAAGCCTTTGCTCTAGTGATACAAGTGACTTGTTGTCACCATTTGGCCACCCAAATGGTTCACTCTTGCTTTCACACTATGTACATATTGGATTGGTGTCCATGGCTTATGGAATATGCCTATGCAGGTGATTGACACGTGTCATGCTGTATAGTTGGATATGATATTCCGCTGGGACTTGATGTTATCATGCCCGGAATATCTGGAGGACTTGGCTTTCCGCTGGGACTTGTGCCTTTGTGTACATGCCCGGAAACGCCTGGAGGACTTGGCTTTCCGCTGGGACTTGTGCCTTTGTGTACATGCCCGGAAACGCCTGGAGGATTGGCTTTCCACTGGGTCTGGTATTGCGTATACTTGCCTGGAAACGCCTGGTCTTATATGGTTTCATGAACGGAAATTGCTCATGCCAATGCTGCATTGCATAGCATCTTTATGTGCTTGCCTGCAAATGAAATTGCATGCTGTTTTCATGCCTGCATGACCTATGTGTAGTTCCGGGCTAGGGGACGCCCGCCCGTGAACCGTGCGTGTGAAACTGTCTGCTGACATGGTTGTGTGGCATGTGAACAGGTGGTAAGTATTACCCAATCTAGGCTCAAATAGCCCTTAGGACTTAGCCAATATTTATAAGTGAGTGCGTTCCCACTTCATTAAAGTTTGGGCACCCAAAAGTCACTTATAAATTATGACCGCTTCCAAGTTCACACTCACTGAAGTCCCGAGGCGGACAAGACTCAATGTCCAGGACCTGATCCTCCCTTTTTACTCATAAATGGGCATCTCCCCATGTCCCTTCACCTGATTGGACCCCAATTCACTTACTTATTAAGAGAAATTCGTGTTCTCTCTTCATGAGGATTTTTGGAGGCTGAAAACTCTGTTTTTCCACCATTTCTCTCCATTTCCAAGCTCTCCATAGCCATACCCAACTTGCTAGGGTGTTTTCCAAGCTTCCAAGAGTGTTTCCAAGTGCTAATCACTCTCCTACTCACTCCCAATGACTGAAATTCAGCAAAACAGCTCTCATTTTTGCTGTAATTTCTGGTCTTTTTGCTGAAAACCCTAATTTCAGCCTTCCTTTCTCAAGTTGAACCATAGGGGAAGCTTTCCCAAGGTTCCCTTCATCCTCTTGAAGACTTTTGTCGCGAAGGATTGCGGCAAATCGAAGATATCAACACTTCTAAAGCTTCCAACGCGAAGGCTTCCGCTTGCAACAACTTCTATGAAGACTGGTAAGCTAATTGGACAATGTTTTGTCATTACTTACTCAGTAGAAGGGCAGGACTCCTTGATTAGCCACCCTGTGTAGTATTTCTCTTGTCCTATGTGCTCTTGAAGATGTTGCTACCTTGCTTGGTAGAACATAGAGCCAATGGTAGAGAATATGGGCACTGAAGTCGGGCCTGGCATCAAGGCAGCTCCTTGGTGATCTACATCGACATACCATTGTTTTCTAAATGCTGAATTTCATATGCATTGGCATGGAGGATTTGGCAATGAATGCCCGTGAAGCTATGTATTGAATTTCTCCAATAGTAATACAATTTACTCAAGGGAGGGGTCGGCCGTTCCGGCTCATTGTGTGCCTCTTGTCAATTCAGCAATTTACTTCTTGTATTTGAGCAAGTGTCCTTCAAATCTTAGTGTATTTAAGTGTATTGATTAGCATTGTGTTCAACCAAGTTACATTGGTATCAGAGCATACGGTTCTCTTTCACTTCTATCGTGAGAGACGATCACCGTGAACACTAGCTATCTCTACACTTAGAACATTATGGACAGCCATACAATGAATGTTGGAGATGCTAATACAAGTGGCAGGGACAATGAAATGCATGCCTCCAATGCTTTACAGGATGAGCAAACTCATGTGGTGCACAATAGGGAACATGAATATGTGGGACAGCCGTCTCGTGGCAAAGAGAAGATGCAAGAAGAAGAGTCCATAGTCTTGAGAGCTGAACTTACTCGTATGCAGGCTCTTCTCCATGCACAACAAGAAGAATTGAATCTCTATCGCCGCGAGGATCCATTGGTACATGATCGTTTGAAGGCCAAGAAAGCTGAATCTTATATGGATCATGCAATGGCAATGATTGCTCAAGAGTTGCACATGCAACCGAGGGATGCAGCACGTGCATACTTGGCTCGTACCGAGGATGCCTATGCAGAAAAGGCAACCATCCCACATGTCTTGGAATCCCCACAAGTGCCCGAACAAGAAGTTATGTCTAAGAGGATGAACCTCCATGCGATGGGAGAGGAACAATCAGTGACTTCACGCCATGCAGGAATATCTCATGTAGCCCGTGAAGGATACAATGTTTATGGCAGTGGTCAAAATGTATGTCAAATGCCATTGCCGGCTGAAAATGTACATGCACAACACATGCAACATGGGCTGCAATTTTCTGTTGGTGCAGGTATTCCGCGTATCTCTCATGCCACTCATGCCTTCGAGTGTGCTCGTGAGGGAGAAGCTATGGCTGAAAATGTATCAATGCATGTTGAGGGGCCAGCCATGCCTCATGCTTACAGGGCACATGTATCTATGCCTTATGCATCACCTTTTGGTCCAAAAATGATGCCAGTCACAGGAGTTGTCCCAATGGACAAACATGGGGGAAAACATGTTGAGATGCACACACATGCATCAAAGTCTCGTGACTTCAAAGCCGGAGACAAATCTGTGAAGTTTGACACATATCATGGAGAGTATGATGCATCAAAGGCACTTGCTTTTATTGCCCAGTTTGATATTGCTTTCAGTGATGAGGATTTCACTCAGAAATCCATGATCCGGCATGTAAGCATGTTCATGAAAGGCACTGCTGCCCATTGGTGGCTCACGGAGAAGCTCTCACCGAATCCTGTTAGATCATGGGAAGAGTTCAAGGAGAGGTTCTATGCTCAATTCTTGCCTCCCAATGCATTGAATGAGATAACAATGAAGTGGGATTGGGTAAAGCAAAATGAGGGGGAATCGGTAAATGCATATGTACAAAAGTTTTGGAAAGTGCTCTTGGAGGTGTCTCCATTTATGCATGTCACCGAGGCGGAAAGGAAGAGAAGGTTTCAATCGGGATTGCAACCCGTGTACAAAGCGGGATTACAAATGTATCCTGGTCATACCTTACACCAATTAATCGCAGCCGCCACCGCCACCGAGCAATTGGAACTCAAATTGAGTCGATCCAATAAGGCTAAACCCTCATTTCAAGGCAAAGAGAGGGCTGTCCAAAACCTGCAAAATGATGGACAGCCACCTAAAAGGGACCAAAACCAAGCCAAATCAGGTCCAAAAGCTGAAAATAAGTTTGCTAACAAGCGCCCTTATAAGCCGGCAAACTTTGGTCTTAGTGCTGAGAAGAAGGAGCAATATATGCGTGAAGGCAAATGCTTTACTTGTGGCAGCACTGAGCACATGGCAAGAGCATGCCCAAATAAGAAGAACAAAGTTGAAAATGCTAATGTACCGAAGCCTAATGTGCATATGGTTCCGGATGTGCAGGGCAACACTTCACATGATAGCAAAGATAGGGTTGTATGTAAAGCTTGGGGACAGCTCAAAGATCAACCCGCTTTGTTCATGTTTGATGATGATTGTGCATCGGAGAATTTCATATCCACTCAGATGGCAGCTGCTTTGGGTATTGAAGTGGAGGACATGGGTCCTCAAATTGAAGCAGGGGCTGCCTTTGTTGGTAGAGAAGTGCAGGTCATGCCTATTTTTGGCAAGTTGCGCATACACATTCAAGGCTATGTGGATCATGAGGATTTTCTTGTGGCACCTTTGAATGGCTGTGATGTATTGCTTGGAAAGCCTTGGCATACACGTATTGATCCGTGCAAGGCTTACAAGACTAACAGGATCACCTTCATGCATAAAGGCCGAGAACATGTAATTGATGCTGGTGAAGAGGGTGATACCATTCCCCTTGTATCTCATGTACAAATTAAGAAAGTAATGAAAAAGAGTGTTTTTGCGTACTTGATTTTTGTACGAGATCATGTTGAGAAAAATAATGTACATGTAAACACTCTTAGTAATGATAGGCTGAAATTTTTGCAAGAGCACAATGATTGTTTTGCTGATGAGTTACCAAATGAGTTACCACCTGTACGACCGGAAGATCATCGCATTGATCTTGTGCCGGGTAGCTCACCACCTAATAGGCCAGCCTATCGTGTAAGTGCATCCCAAAAAGAGGAGATCATGAAGCAAGTGAATGAGCTTCTTGAGAAGGGTTTGGTTCAGCCAAGCTCTTCTCCATATTGTTCACCCGTCCTCTTGGTTCAAAAGAAGGATGGATCCTTTCGTATGTGTGTGGATTATAGAGCTTTGAATAAGCTTACCATCAAGAATCGGTTTCCGATTCCACGCATAGACGACATCCTTGACAAGTTGGATGGATCGGCATGCTTTAGCCGAATTGATCTCAAGAGTGGATATCATCAAGTGCGTGTAGTGCCTCAGGATGTACACAAAACTGCTTTCAGGACAGCATTTGGGCTTTATGAGTATCTTGTTATGCCTTTTGGTCTTACAAATGCCCCGGCTACATTCAATAGAATGATGGATCGCATATTCCGTGGATACAGGAAATTTACAGGTGTCTTCTTTGATGACATCCTAGTCTTCTCGAAGACCGAACAAGAGCATAAAGCTCATTTGGCTATTGTTTTTGAAGAGCTCCATAAGCATAAACTCTTCATAAATGCAAAGAAGAGTGAGTTTTTCTTGTCAGAGATACATTATCTTGGGCATATTGTGTCCAAAGATGGAGTGCAGATGGATCCTGCAAAGATTGATGCAATTCGGAATTGGCCCGAATTGAGTTCAGTGCATGAGATCCGCAGTTTTCTTGGATTATGCTCTTACTACCGCAGGTTCATTCGGCACTTTGCATGGATTGCTTCTCCTTTGCATGATTTGACAAAGAAGAAGGCCGTGTTCAAATGGACTAATGTAGAGAGAGATGCATTCCTCGCATTGAAAGATGCAACTACTCATGGTCCAGTGTTGATCGTTCCGGATTTGCAAAAGCCCTTTTGTGTGGAATGTGATGCATCTGGAAATTGCATAGGGGCTGTCCTTAATCAAGAGGGACATGCCGTGGCTTATGAGAGTCGTAGATTGCATGATGCAGAGCTATCTCTTGGCATTTATGAGAAAGAGCTCTTGGCTGTAATTCATGCACTTACTATATGGAAACATTACCTTCTTGGGGCTGATTTCACTGTGAAGACAGATCACCAGAGTTTGAGATATTTTCTTACTCAAACTAAATTGTCAGAGAAGCATATGAGGATGGCCAATTTCCTCTCTATGTTTCATTTTCAGATCTTGCACACCCCGGGAAAGAAGAATGTAGTGGCCGATGCATTGTCACGAAAGCCGTATGTAGCAGCTATCTCGGTTGCCTCTCATGGGGACTTGTCTACCATGCGTGATTTGTATCATACGGATGCTGATTTTGCCACTATTTGGGCTGATTTGATGGCTGGTCATGCACATGCCTCATATGTGATCAAAGAGGGTTATCTCATGAAAGATAATTGCCTATGTGTAGTGTCTGACATGAGGCAAAAGGTTTTGGATGAGTCACGAGTGCCATGCTCCTCCATATGCTGGTCATAGAGGCATAATGCCTACTACGCACATGATTGAGCGGTATTTCTTTTGGCCAGGTATGCGGAAGGACATAGAGGCACATGTACGTGCATGTATCACCTGTCAAAAGGTCAAATTTGACAGGCAAAAGGCACCAGGTTTGCTTCAGCCATTGCCTATTCCCACGCAGCCATGGGAAAGTATTACAATGGATTTCATTATGGACTTGCCACGTACCCAACAGGGTAATGATGCAATTTGGACAATTGTGGACAGGTTTAGCAAGCAAGCTCATTTCTTGCCAGTCAAAAAGACCATCAAAGCTGAGCATATGGTTAAAATATATCTTGCACAAGTGTTCAAACATCATGGAATGCCGAAGTCCATTGTGGGGGATAGAGATCCCAGGACTACAAGTCTCTTTTGGCGGGCCTTATTTGATAATATGGGCACCAAATTGGACTTCTCATCAGCTTATCACCCTCAAACGGATGGGCAAAGTGAGGCTGCAAATTCAGCCGTGTTGGATCTCTTGAAATGTTATGTGGCGGATCAGAAGTCTTCTTGGGAGAAGTACTTACCGCTTGTGGAATTTGCATACAACAACACGGTGCATGCATCTACGGGAAAGGCCCCGTTTGAGATTGTTTATGGTAAGGTGGTTTTGCCACCCATCCTTCGCACAAAGGATGAGATATTTGCAGCTGATGAGTATGTAAGAGACTTGGATATTGCTTTTGCTCAAGTGCGGACAGCCATTGCAAGGTCACAAGACAAGCATAAAAAGGCTGCCGACAAGCATAGAAGGCAATTGGATGTTAAAGAGAATGATTGGGTATTGCTGAAATTTGAGAAAGCAAGGCTTGCAAAGAGGCCTGGCAAAGAGGGTGCATATCCTAAGCTTGCAACCAGGTACTATGGACCTTTTCGAGTGATCGAGAAGATCAATGAAGTGGCTTTCAGATTGGCATTACCTAGTCATTGGCACATACACAATGCTTTTCATGTGAGTCTCCTTCGCAAGTATGTAGGGCCGGAGCCCAGTGAAATGGTCATTGAGGATCCACCAGAAGTGGATGAGCTTGAGGAGATCTTGCAGCCAGAGCAAATTGTGTATCACAAGGAACGCAAGCTTGCTGCAGGCAAAGTTGTGAGGCGTTACCTTGTGAAGTTTAAGAACTATCTTCCCATTGATGCTAAATGGGTAGATGAAGAGTTCTTCAAAGATTGCCCGCATGTGCTTCAGACATATTTGGATGCATTTCAGTTGCGGACAACTGTTTAGAAGCGGGGGGGAATGTCACCATTTGGCCACCCAAATGGTTCACTCTTGCTTTCACACTATGTACATATTGGATTGGTGTCCATGGCTTATGGAATATGCCTATGCAGGTGATTGACACGTGTCATGCTGTATAGTTGGATATGATATTCCGCTGGGACTTGATGTTATCATGCCCGGAATATCTGGAGGACTTGGCTTTCCGCTGGGACTTGTGCCTTTGTGTACATGCCCGGAAACGCCTGGAGGACTTGGCTTTCCGCTGGGACTTGTGCCTTTGTGTACATGCCCGGAAACGCCTGGAGGATTGGCTTTCCACTGGGTCTGGTATTGCGTATACTTGCCTGGAAACGCCTGGTCTTATATGGTTTCATGAACGGAAATTGCTCATGCCAATGCTGCATTGCATAGCATCTTTATGTGCTTGCCTGCAAATGAAATTGCATGCTGTTTTCATGCCTGCATGACCTATGTGTAGTTCCGGGCTAGGGGACGCCCGCCCGTGAACCGTGCGTGTGAAACTGTCTGCTGACATGGTTGTGTGACATGTGAACAGGTGGTAAGTATTACCCAATCTAGGCTCAAATAGCCCTTAGGACTTAGCCAATATTTATAAGTGAGTGCGTTCCCACTTCATTAAAGTTTGGGCACCCAAAAGTCACTTATAAATTATGACCGCTTCCAAGTTCACACTCACTGAAGTCCCGAGGCGGACAAGACTCAATGTCCAGGACCTGATCCTCCCTTTTTACTCATAAATGGGCATCTCCCCATGTCCCTTCACCTGATTGGACCCCAATTCACTTACTTATTAAGAGAAATTCGTGTTTTCTCTTCATGAGGATTTTTGGAGGCTGAAAACTCTGTTTTTCCACCATTTCTCTCCATTTCCAAGCTCTCCATAGCCATACCCAACTTGCTAGGGTGTTTTCCAAGCTTCCAAGAGTGTTTCCAAGTGCTAATCACTCTCCTACTCACTCCCAATGACTGAAATTCAGCAAAACAGCTCTCATTTTTGCTGTAATTTCTGGTCTTTTTGCTGAAAACCCTAATTTCAGCCTTCCTTTCTCAAGTTGAACCATAGGGGAAGCTTTCCCAAGGTTCCCTTCATCCTCTTGAAGACTTTTGTCGCGAAGGATTGCGGCAAATCGAAGATATCAACACTTCTAAAGCTTCCAACGCGAAGGCTTCCGCTTGCAACAACTTCTATGAAGACTGGTAAGCTAATTGGACAATGTTTTGTCATTACTTACTCAGTAGAAGGGCAGGACTCCTTGATTAGCCACCCTGTGTAGTATTTCTCTTGTCCTATGTGCTCTTGAAGATGTTGCTACCTTGCTTGGTAGAACATAGAGCCAATGGTAGAGAATATGGGCACTGAAGTCGGGCCTGGCATCAAGGCAGCTCCTTGGTGATCTACATCGACATACCATTGTTTTCTAAATGCTGAATTTCATATGCATTGGCATGGAGGATTTGGCAATGAATGCCCGTGAAGCTATGTATTGAATTTCTCCAATAGTAATACAATTTACTCAAGGGAGGGGTCGGCCGTTCCGGCTCATTGTGTGCCTCTTGTCAATTCAGCAATTTACTTCTTGTATTTGAGCAAGTGTCCTTCAAATCTTAGTGTATTTAAGTGTATTGATTAGCATTGTGTTCAACCAAGTTACACTTGTTTGTGCAATTCTCAAATTTTTGTACTGTATGAGTCTATTTGATTCCTAGTTTGTGTGATAAGCGCTTTCTTGTTTGGATATGTCTTCTCACTGGAATCTATATTCACAGTCATTCCTATCTGGACATGACTCCCATCTGGAAACAGGATCAAGAGCCACATCAGGAATCATGGCAGATGCAGGAACTGACCTTTGTGCTGGCATGACTAACCTCCTTAGCTTAGGCAGATTGGCGGCGTACCGCATTAGTGTTAGCTTATTGCATTAGGCACAGCTGTATTAGTCACGTCTCCTCCAAATCTGACTAGGTGGTCTGGAACCACGCAAGTGCCGGGTCTCAACCGAACATCGACACTTTTGGCAATCTTGCTAGGGAATTGGTATGCCAGGTAGGGGTAGAGCAGTTCTAGGTTAAGTCTTGCACAGTCAGTAGAGTAAGCTAGTCAAAAGAAGCCCAGAAAAAAAGCACATAACTAGTGTTAAGAATGCTAACTAGAGAGTTATAAGAGCACAATGAAGCAAGCATGGAGAATGAAGGGAGCTCAAATAGGGCAATGCGGTACCTTCGTAGGCACGTTGTAGCTATAGAACAAGAAGCACCACTGCACCATACAAGAAGATTAGTAGACGGATTCCACGGTAGCTAGAAAGATAGATTTCGCAACCACTGAGGAATCAAGGAGAAGATCACCAAGCACCACCAAACAGAAGGAAGGAAGCTTAAGAAGGAGAAGAACTCGCAGTTGTGGGTTGGATGTCCCTCAAGTACCCGAAATTCAAAGGCAAGAGTGAGGAAGATCCAAACGCACACATCTTTAGCTTTGAAACCACCTTCCTGGCCACCAGAGCCTCATTTGCTGCAAAAGATAGAATACTTTGTGGGAATGTTGGGCGACAAAGCCACCAACTGCTGGTATGCCCAATATGGTATAGAGCACTTTAAAACATTTGAAGAACTGAAGAAAGCTTTCCCGAAAAGATTTAGGAAAGACAAGACCATAACAGAGGTGTTGGAAAAGCTGCAGAGGATGACATAGAAAAAGAGGCCAACAGAAGACTACGTAGCTAAATTCAGAGCAATGCTAATGCGCTTGGACCAGCCCAATTGTCCCGCTCCAGACACGCTTGAGCCAGTGGTTTGTGAGAGGACTGAGGGAAAAGCTCGAGATGGTAGTAGCCTCATACGACCTAGAAGCCTCGACGTTCGAACAAGTGGTGGTACGATCTGCCAGAGCTGAAGAAGTCCTGAAGCAAATAAACAAAGACTCCAAGAAGAAGAAGGATAAGAGGAAGAAACCTCATAATTGGATTTCGGAGAAGATACCTTACAGTCACAAATCTAGTCAGGAGTCAGATGCCGAGCTGAAGCCCTAGAAAAAGAAAGGGAAAAAGAAAGGCAGGAAGCAGGCAGAGAAAGTTCAGGAAGAACTACACGTAGGATCTGAACTCAGACCAGATGTCTGGTGCACAAGGTGCAACAATCAAGGGCACACAAAAGAGGAGTGCTGGCTCAAAGTCACATAACAAGTATGCAGTATCTGTGGAAGGGACAATCACTTTGTAGAGACGTGTTACTATAACACTCGGAACAGGAACCCAAGGTGGTGGAAAGGCAGCAGTAGCAAGGTAAAACCGTCAACCAGGTCACCACAAGACCTCAAATCAGCAGAATATATGGAAGACGAGGTTTGGTCCAAGGGGAGCTTGCTTTTACTACAATGGTCTAGGGCACAGACAGAATGATTGCCCCATATTTCAGTGCCGTTAGTAGCAGGAGATACAAGAGGCAAGGCCACAAAGGGAGGCAAACCCAGCAAGAAATGATGCGACTGTCAATATGGTAAAAGTGGACCATGAGGCAAGGAAAAAACAAGAGGAGCCATCAGAAGTTACAGATGTGACAAGATCTCAAGGACTCGTAAAAATGCAGACAGGCAAGAATGCCAAGCAAAAACTGGAAAAGAAACCAGAACAATGGGCACAGTAGCAAAAGGTTCGAGAATAGATCATCAAGTTAGTGCAGAGTGCACAAGGAATGGTGAGGACGATGTAGGAAAGCCCACCCCTGGGAGAGTATCTTGTGGAAAATCCAAATAGGAAAAACTTGGTCAAGAAAAAAGAAGAGATTAGTGCAGGAAAGAAGCCAATGCCTGTTAATGCATGAGCTATATTTCCATTTATAGTATTTAGTCGCCGGCGGGATATTACTCCAACAATCAATGGGTGCCATTTCAAATCCATCATTGTATTCCTATAAAATAGTCCTCCAGGATATGCAATGTTCATGAACAGCAATGACAAGTCATTATCTTAATATGATATGACATTTCAGTCTTTATCTGTGTTCTGCTTTGTAGTCAATATGTAATGATATCTCCAGTAGTTAAAGTAAAAACATTAAGTGTTGATTACCCAAAAACACTTTTGGCGATCCTGTTGTTTATGGCATCTATGGTGGTCTGGTGTTCTTTGCCTTTCTAACGGTTTCTTGGCGTCTCCCGGTGATGGCATTTGGTGTTCATGACATCCTGCAGGAACGATCGACTCGGCATAATACGCCAACACTCACACCACGCAAGGAACGGGTGGCTCAGCAAAGCGCGCCGATGCCTCTTTCTCTTCCGCATCCATGGCGGTTCTCTTCCATAGAGGGCCTGGAGGATCCAGGCGGTTCTCTTCCATAGAGGGCCCGGAGGATCCGGATCACGTAATCGGAGGATGCACTATCGAAGTCTCCCGTACTCCACTTACATGGCGACTGTTCTCCAAGTACGACATCTAAAGGCGAGCAGTATGATACTCAGAGGGACTTCCTCGACGACGACCACTTCCGCAAAGTGGTGGAGGGTGAAGCTTTTCTAGTCCCCGAACCAGATGTTCGAGCTGCTGTCGCTCGCGGGGCCAATCTCTTAGCTACTGGGGTGCTAGTAGCTCAACTTTCTACGTCATGCTCCACACAATGGCCATGGAGATTGCCCCCTTTGCCTGGTATGGTGCAACCTCTTCCTCATCTAGAGCGTATGAAGTACTCCATTTTTTGAGGAAAGAAGTCCGATGCTTCGGATACTCATGTTAGCACGTTTGAAAGCCGTTGGCGCGCTAATGGTAACCAAAATCAACCAAATGAATATAAATGTAATGTTTGTGCATCAATGCTAGAATCTAAGGTGGATGCTTAGCATGCGCAGTATGTGGATACACATTTTCTGACATACGTGGTCCTCCGAGATGCCTTTCTGCAGCGCTACCGTACTACTAAGACCACCTCCGAAGTTTTGGAGTGCCTTTGGACGCTCCGGCAAACGAAGGACACAGTGGACGATTATGCAGCCCACTTTCACACACTGCAAAGTTAGGTGACACCCGCTAATCTGCCCTAGCACTCGAGGTCACCGGGGAATGGTTTGTGAAAGGCCTTCAATCAAAATTATGACAAGCCTTGGCGTCTGTGGATTTGGCCAACATGATGTTTGATGATCTTGTAATGGCAGCAGTTCAAGCAAAACGCATGTTGTCGGTGAAGGCTAAACAAAACACTAAGAAGTCAACGAAGAAGAAACAGCAAAGTGATTTGGAATCTTCCATTGAGGAAGATGATGCTACCACTTCAGCAGACGATGATTCGGAGAGTGATTCTGATCTGGAGGAGAATTGCAAGTCCCAGAAGAGCCGGAAGACTGCAGAATTAGTAGAAGATAAACTGATCTCGCAGCTTGACCCAAAATCTAGGGGGAAGTGCCGGAAGCTCCGGGGTCGGCACCAAAGGCAAAATCTTTTGTGTGAAATGTGGGAAGCGAGGACACCTTAAGGACAATTCCCACACTTGGTGACAACGATCCAACCAACAATATTAGTTCAGACGGCGACACCAACTCCTCCGCCGATGCAGCCTCCACCACCAAGATAGTTTGCATGCTAGGGACGGGGTGTTCCTCCACGTAGTGGCTAGTAGTGTTTTTATTGCCAATGCATTGAGCCCACAAGACAAACTACCCTTTATGGCAGAAGCATCAGCAGGAGATTACTGGACAAAGGAAAGAGACACCACAACCAACAGCCAATGTGGTGGATATCAAGCAAGACTAGCAGTTCTAGGATGATCCGGCTCTTATAACGAGGTCCAAGCATAAGTCTAGTTTAACACCAATTGGTGAAATCACAACCTCAAAGGGTAAAGCCCTGGCATGGCATACCCTATCTACGCCTCCACGTCTAACTCGAATAGGGACACCAGATGAGGGTTGTCCCCTAGAATGGTTGTCCCCTATCATGATCATGCCAAAGAGGAATAGGAAGCTATGGGTATGTGTGGATTACAAAAAATTGAATGCCGCCACTATTACTGATCCATTTCCCTTACCGTTTTACAGGTTCTCTCCTCGATGTTGTGGTGGGCCACGAGATGTATTCCTTCCTTGATGGGTTTAGTGGCTTTGGAAGATCGGGAGAAAATGGCATTCATCTCACTAAATGGGGGGTTTTTGCCTCCAACATGATGACATTTGGCTTAAAGAACGCTCCGACGACATTTCAATGTATGATATAGGAGATTTTTGATGAATATCTAACCACCTTCATGAGAGTGTTCCTGGATGATTTCACTGTCTTTGGGACGGAGGCAGAGCAACTGCATCAGTTTTGCGGCTCTATTTGGCAAAATGTAGGAAGGCCCGACTTAGTTTGAATCCGACAAAGTGTGCCTTTGCAGTCACAAGAGGAATTTTATTGGGCCATGTCATGTCCAAGGATGGTTTGGCGGTTGATCCAAAGAAGATGGAGGTCATCCAAGTTGCCAACCCCAACTAATGCGAAACAATTGTCTCAGTTTTTAGGGTAGATGTGGTGGCACAACTGGCTTCTACGATATCTTACGGATGTAGCTCACCCATTTACATACCCTCATGAAGCAGGGGGTTGTTTTTGTGTGGTCGAAAGAATGTGTATAGCTGGTCGAAGAAGATGCTCAGCATGGCACCCATTTTGGTGGTCCCGAAATGGTCGAGGCCTTTTCATGTCTTTGTGGATGCTTTTGATGTCGCCGTTGGGTGCGCCTTGATGCAGGCCTCGAAGACGGGTGGTACCTGCCTATCTACTATGTCAGCCGAAAGCCGAAAAAAATTATTCCACCAACGAGCGGGAGGCTCTAGGCATGATTTACTCAGTAAATAAATTCTAGCACTATTTATTGGGTAATGAATTCACATTCGATGTGGATCATCAAGCTATGTTGTACCTGGTGAATAAGCCCAATCTAACAGGGAAATTGGCACACTGGGATGCTATTACTACAGGAGTTTACTTTCCGTATCTAGCACACTCTAGGGAAAGAGCATGCAGTAGTAGCTGATTTCTTATCTTGGCTAGAATCCGGCGAAGCGTCGGTTGGTGTTCCAGATTAGTTCCAAGATGTCGATTTGTTCAAGATTGACACCTCCATTGTGTGGTATGACAACATGCTCATATTCTTGGTCGAAGGCACCTTTCCGGGGCGACATTCATAAAAGACCAGCGCAAGAAGCTGGCCTTAAGGAGTAGGATGTTTACGGTGATAGCCAAACAACTTTATAAAATGGGGGTAGATCAGATTCTTCGCCGTTTTTGTACTGGCCCATGAGCAGGCGGCAGTGCTACAAGAAGCACATCAGGGCATCATGGGTGGCCATTTCTTCGGTGAAATCATAGGCAGGAAGATTTTTCAAGCCAGACTGTGGTGGCCCACCGTTCTTAAGGATTCATATAGAAGTTCGCTCGGGAATGTGATGTCTGCCAATAACTTGGCTAGCTTACAGTAATGGATTGAATGCCTCATACCACCCCAGTGCTTCCCTTAGAGCCTTTCTAGAAGTGGAGGCTAGATTTTGTGGGACCCTTCAAGCTAGTAGCCCGGTTTACCGAAAATGGATACATCATTGTGGAGATGGATTATTGTACAAAGCGAGTGGAAGCACAAGCTCTTCGTGACAATCGAGCAGAATCAGTAGTGAAGGTTCTGTACGAGATGATCATGACCTGCTTTGGATGCCCTATTGAGCTGGTTAGGGACCAATGGGGACACTTTTTGAATAAAGTTACCCGAAGTCTAATAGAGCACCATATGATTATTCATAAGAAGTCCATAGTATACTACCCCCAAGCTAACGGTCGGCCGAAATCCACTAACAAGGTGTTATAGAAAATATATGAAGAAGGTGGTGAATGAGCACCGATTGGGATCAAAAACAGCACTCGACGTTGTGGCCTTTTCGGACAGCCTTTAAGGTGACTACAGGTCTTACACCCTTCTCTCATAAATGGGCTTGGAGGCAGTTGTACCCATGGAGTTCATTGTCCCCAATCTGTGTGGGTGGCAATCTAGGAACACCTTGCTCCAGAAGACTCCTTGGCTCATTGGCTAGATCAGCTTATGCCGTTGGATGTAGAGCTCCTCTAGTGCCGAAGTTATCCAGCATAGACGGAAGCTATGGGTGGATCATAATACGAAATACAAAATCTTTGATATAGGTGATCCGGTCTTGCTTTTTCACTCTCGGATGGCACCCCAGCTTGGAAAACTCAAATTACGTTGGATCGGTCCTTATCGGGTTGCGGCAAAGTTGGACAGTGGTACATTTATTTTGGTCACCACCATTGATGGCATGACCCTTCCAAAGCCAATTGATGCATTTCGGCTCAAGCCTTATTATAGGCCTATGCCGGATTCTCATGAATGGGAGGAAGTTGTATCTAGGGGAAACACGCAAACCAATGATCCAAATCACTGCTTGGTCCGGAATGGTCTGGCGTCTTGCAAGGTCCAAGGTTTCCCAAATGAAGCGGACAGCATGGTGGCAGATTCCAATGACATATTCGCAGTCCCTTCCACGTCAGCATCTTTTGCCATGTCATGCTTCTGGTGGCTTACATGGGCCTCTTGGGTAGTTGCGCCAATAGTATGTACCACTGCGGTCGAGGCGATGTGTTCGGTGCACGTGTCAATCATGTGCTGGAGGGGATTAATACACCATTTCTATTCTTATGCATGGCTTCTCGAGAAAGGGACAGATTTGACAAGAGAAGACACTCACATAATTATCAAGATGAAGAGCCCTTTACGCCAGCGCCCAACGACAATCCTCGCCTCGGTAAAATGACCCGACGGGCACGTTCCTCCACACCTCAAATACCGAAAATGCATCGTTGAGTGGATGTTTGCTGCGAAAATCGAAAGTGTTTTTCCATGGGGCACACTCATCATGGTTTCTGAGGCATCTGCATCAAGCTCTGAAGTAAGTGAGGGTGGCAGTGGAGTGGTGCCTCTCGTCATCAATCTAGAGGAAGACAAAGCCACTGGGAAGAAGCAACAAGAGGTCTGATTTGGGTGTGTTGCTTCCCTTGGCCAGTGAGCAGGCTCGACAGGTTACCATCCAATCATCTGGAGGCCTCTCAGACTTTGATATTGAGAAGATGGTGAAAGATGCTGAACAATCCACCAAGAAGGAACATTAGAATATAGCAACAATGCTTACTTCAACAACTGCTGATCCTCCTACCCTTCCCTCTGAAGTTGTGGTGGCCAAAACTTTCGACTAGGAGAAAGAAGCGGGAGAGCCTATTCCCCTAAACCTGTTTCCCAAGGCAGAGATAAGGGCTAAACCAGCTTCAACTAATCTTCAAGAAGTAGTGGCTCCCCCACCATTCCCTGCTAAGCCCCAACAAGATTGGATAGGTACCACTCTGGACTATCTTTATTCTGTGGGTGCAATCGCCTTACGTCTCCAAAATAAGGAGATCACTATGTCATAGGAGCTGTGATCTCTCTGCTAGATACACTCGGTGTGGTACAACGTGCACGCTGAGCAAAGCAAACAGCTAGAGCAACAAGTGGAACTAGATAGTGTCAAGTCAGTTTTACGGATGACACATGGAGAATAGCCTGGCTGCTACCAATGCTACAAACGCTGATCTCGCCCTTCAACATGCTGATTTCCAGGCGGTGATGGACATTAAGGAGGCCAAGCTTACAACACTCAAGGCTTAGAAGGACAAACTACAATTGAAAGCCCTGGACTTATTACTGATTTGCAGATGGAACTCCAGACAGCCTTTGATCGCCTAACAAAGGAAGATATTCATGTGCAGCAGGTAGGAAGACTTTTGTGAGGTTACACCAGCTGAATAGGATGAATGGTAGTTGAGAGGCCTAGCAGACATGTAGAAGCTATATGAAGACATGACTCAGCGACTACTGGCGGCCTTGGAGAGCCCACCCATACATTGTTTAGCTTTGATACTTCATAGGTCACTTCGAAAAAATTTGGATGGTGGTGCTAGTACTAGTAGAGGTGTAGAGATGTGCAAGCCTCTGGTCCTTAAGGAGCTTACTGTGCTTCAACGATAATTAACAGAGCATTAGGAATTTTTTGGACCAAAAGGGTCTCCTAAGGATTCCTAATTTTAAGGGATTAGAGCTTAAAAAGATGGGCTTAAGGGAGACAAAGACTATGATGACCCCTATTTTTTACCTTGCCATGTCAGCCATACTCCCTTAGTTTCACTTTTTAAAGGGAATATTCTCATACTCTCTCTCTTACTTTTTGACTTTTCTCACTCTCATACTTTTGAATTTTTTTATCTTCACTCTCTACAAATTGAATCTTTCTTGTCAGTTTGAAATCTCCTTCCTCATTAACTCCCACCATATCTCCCTTCCACATCAACAAAACATTCTCGTATTTAGGTGGGTCCCAAAAATTGAAAATTTTTCATTTTTCATTTTTTAGATTTTGAGGTGGAAAAAACACCACCCAACCAATATGTATGATAAAAATACTTTTTTCTCTCCAAAAAGCTTGTAATTCAAGGACCACAACACAAGCCTGTCAAAAGCCAATACATCCATAACTAACTGTCACGTCCCTACAACCCCATAAACATAACTAACTTGTTAGGAACCACTATATCCATGAGATCCCCAAATTGTGGGGACCCCAAAAACTATTATTTTTTAATTTTTCTCATAAATGTAATATATGGATGAAAAACTCCATGTTAGTATATTTGTATATCAAAAATATCATTACTACTTAGAGAGGGTGCGGAGCGACTGGCTCGCTTCAGAGCAGACCCACGCATGTTCTTCAGAGAGCTGTGGACACCCCCTTCATTGATGTATACCATTCTATACCCCCAGTATGGTAGAGGATGGAGCTAGCTAGGTTGCATATCATGATTGTATACTCCATGCATATAGCTTTGCATTCTCCTAGTAGTAGAGCTCCATCACCTCCCCCACTCATTGTACTTATTGCACACCCAGATTCAGCTTTTTAGTTCAGTACTTTTTCATTTTGTTGGGATGACAGAGGATACCCCACACAGGTACACTGATTTGTCTCATAAGCCGAGTTCGTTGGAAGACATTAATAAAATCTTTCTTCCATGACTGGAGCAAAGACAAGGAGATTTTTAGAGAAGCCAGCAAACATAGAGAATTCAAAGAAGACTTGGGAACTCTGGAGAGACCTGTGTGCAATCACCATAAATATAGATTGTCCAATGCCAGCTCTTGTAAATATGCGCAAACAGCTTTGGATAAATTTCAATAACATGGTTCACATTATGAATCAAAGTAGCATAACTGCCCAAGAACGAGCATCATTCCAACAACATATCGTAGAATTCACCAACATATCAAAGTGTGCTAGGTGCTTGGGGAGAGAGTAAAGTAACACACTATATGGTAAGTTGTACAATTAAAAAATAAACTGATGCTTTAACCTGCACTTTTTATAATTAAATTCTATTGTCATCATGTGTACAGCACATAGTTTATGCGCATGGTGCGTATTTCATAAACAAGTTGTTGGGGTAAAGGCATTATGCCCACCCTTATAGTGTGTACTAGCCCATAAGTTTTATAGTGCACTATGTGTACTTTTAATGTACTAAGTGCACTATGTGTACTAGAGCAAATATACATGTGTGATAGGGGAGTCACACACTCATATACTGTGAGTTGACTTATCCCCAAATATGTCTCTCTCTCTCCCTTCTTCTCTGCGTATGTCTCCCACATGAAACCCTAACTCTCTCTCCCTTCAACTAGTATCAGAGCCACGGTTGTGTCCGTGTGTGTGCGGGTGTGCTGAGTCGTCTTCATCGTGAAGAAGAAGCTCGGCTATGGAGCCTTGAGCTTGGCACGAGCAGAGGAGATTGTTTGGAGCTTTTTGGTGCTCAGCAAGACAGTGAGAGGGAGTGGACAGTAGTGCGTTGCAGCAAGGCGTTGGGCGTCAGACGCCTGGCCACAAGAAGGAGGTGGAGCGCGTTGTGAAGATCACTGAAGACGACTCCACTTGGCGAGCCACCCTCAAGCCCTCGCCTTCTTCCCGACTCGCTGGGGCAGCGCTCGCAGCAGCAGGTGAGCCACCTATAGCGAAACGCCGCTAGCTTGCAGTTCCCTCCGTCGACGTACCAGCTTCGACCACGCATGTCGATTAGTTCGCTTGCCTGTCGCAAGCCAATCTGACTCCATCTCTGTCTCAACCTGCGCTTGAGAGATAAGCTCTCGCCTTTAGGCACGCACACCTGCCTGCAATTCGACTCTGACCGTCTGTAATCATCGTCTTCAACCTGTAGAGCTACGAGTGTCACAGCTTCCCGCCGTCTACTGTGTTGCACGCCTGTTCCGCCTGGAGAAGAAGCGTTGGGCAGTGACTGTGTGTCCCTACGTTGAATCAGTGTGTGCCCTTGGCGCCATCTGTGTGGGAAAACCAGTGTGTGCCCCTGCGCTTTGCTCCGAATGCTCCAAAGACGATCTCTCCCCCTGCGACCTTCAAAGGCCAGCACGACTCCCTCCCTTTCCTGCAAAAACAGAAATTTTCAGAGGTACTTGTTTCAATTTTTTGGGATTTGCATGTCAATTTTCATCAATTGAGCAGGTAGTACAGGTGCTAAATTGCTCAGATTTGAGCACAATTGGCAACAATTGGGTGACATTGGTCACATTCCATCAATTTGCAGGAAATTGGGTGTCAACATTTGGGGCTTTTGATGTAATTGTGCCATTGGGCATTCAAACATGCTGTATGATGTGAGCAATCTCACATTTGGGGCCAAAATTGCAGGAAAGTACAGTGTAAATCAAAGGGCTTTTGTGCCAATTGGGTTGATTTGCATGCAGGCATTGGCATTTGATGTTTTGGGCAATGTGTTGATGCCTGTCAAGCACTCAATGTGCCAGTAAATCAAGGGGCTTTTATGTATTGGATGTATATGTGGCCAGGGGGAAGCATTGTGAAGACTCTGGATGCCTTCATGTGCATTAATGTACCATGCATGATCAGAAATTGATCTTGAATCAAGGGGCTTTTCAAGATTTTGTGCTTGTTGAGCTTGGCAAAGCAGCAGGGAAGACTTTTATGCCTTGAATCCTCAGAAACCCACTTGCAATCAAGGGGCTTTTGCCTAATTTCTGTTCGGGACTGTTCTATGCAGTGGTGGGGACTGTCAAGGTCTGATTTTCACTCATTTGGACAGCCAGGAGAGCATTTATTGCTACTGTACTTGTTGGTACAAATTTGGTACAACTTTGTACAAGTTTTGGCATGGCTGCACATTGATTTGAGTGAGGAAAAGGTTCATTTTCAGTTGCTGTACTTGTCGGTATAGATTTGGTACATCATTGGTGAGCACTTAGTCCTGTTGTACAGTACTTTGGAAGGGCAACAGAGCACATTTAAGGTGTTGTCATAAATCTGCAGCAACCAGATTTTGGTGATTTTATCACATTCACAGTGGGAGGAGAGTTGCATTCGTGCTTCCACAGTGGGAGATAAACTTTGGGAGAACAACTGTGAGCACATTGTGTGCTTTTGGTGCAGTGTTTGCACATCTTGCAAGGAGTCAGGCAGCATTGACAAAGGTTGCATATTGCTATGGCAACCACAGGTGAGAGCTCTTCATTGCTTCACATCAAAAAGCTTGAAGGCTCACATAATTATGACATTTGGCAAACCCAGTGCTATAATGTGTTGCTCCAGAAGAAGCAGCACAAGCCCGCTTCTCTTACTGCTGAAGAATGGGAAGATATGGATGAGCTAGCAAGATCCACTATCATGTTGTCTGTGTCAGACACTTTACTTTTCAGCATACGTGAAGAGAAGACAGCTTGGGGAATGTGGCAAAGATTGCAGGACTTGTATGCCCAGCAAAGTGCCTCAAGCAAAGTGTATTGGTTGAAGAAACTCATAGGTCTTCAAATGAAGGAAGGGGCGTCTATGAGACAGCCCATCTAAATGAGTTTAATGGTGTTGTCAGCCAGGTCATCAATCAAAAGTTGGCAATGGACGATGAGTTCAAAGCCACTTTTCTCTTATGCACTTTGCCAGAGAGTTGGGACACATTCAGGACAGCCACTAGCAATTCAAATGCTATGCTGTCATATGCAGATGTGAAGGGTGCTCTCCTTCAAGAGGAGATGAATAGGAAGAACAACTCTGTTGGAAAGTCCAATGCAATGAATGCACGTGGGAGATCCCAGCAAAGGGGTAAAAGCCAAGAATGGGGAAGGAGCAAGTCCCGCTCCAAAAAGGACTTGGAATGCCATTATTGTGGCAAGAAGGGACATATCAAAAAGCAATGCTACAAATGGAAGAATGATCAAAAGGAAAAGGGCAAAGGAAAAGACAAAGACAAAGATGAAGCCAAAGATGCAAAGCCAAAGGGAAAAAGTGGAGTCAAGATTGAAGAAGTCAATGTGTCACATGCAGGTGACGGTGAGGATGAAGTCCTATTCATGTCTTCACTTGATGCCCATTCACTCCTTGCAGGAGATGGTCATGGTATGCACTCATGGATCATTGATTCAGGTGCCTCCTTTCATATCACAGGTTGCAGAGACTTGTTTGTCAGGTATACTGCTGGTAATGAAGGAGTAGTTTATTTGGGTGACAACCATGCATGCCAGATTCTTGGCAGAGGTGATGTGAGGCTTGTGTTTTCAGATGGCTCACAGCTTATGCTCCATGATGTCAGGCATGTGCCTGAGATCAGGAAGAACCTGCTTTCTACTGGACAGCTTGATGATGCTGATTACGTTACCACATTTGGTCATGGAAAGAGGAAGATTAGTAAGGGCTCGCTGGTTGTTGCCGGAGACTCTAAGGTGGACACTCTTTACTTCATGCATGCTAATGTTTGTCACCATGCTAATGTAAATGCAACCGAGCTGCCGGAAATCTCTATGTGGCATAGCCGGTTGGGACACATGAGTATCAAAGGAATGGAGCAATTGTCTCGTTTTGGTTACTTGCCTTCTCTAAAGTTCTCAAGTTTTCAGTTTTGTGAGCATTGTATATATGGCAGGCTCCAGTGCCCCCACAAGAAAGCTCTTGGACAGAAAGATGCTCAGTTAGAGCTTGTGCATACAGATGTATGTGAGATGCCTCAGCTTTCTTTGGGAGGGGCAAAATATTTTGTGTCCTTTATTGATGATGCCACACGCAAGGTGTGGGTTTATCCTCTTCGTTTGAAGAGTGATACATTCTCAGTGTTTGAGAAGTTTGTTGCTCATGTTGAGAATCAAACAGGCAAAACACTGAAGGCTTTGCGTTCCGACAATGGTGGATAGTATATGTCCAAACAGTTTCAGGACTTTTGTGATGCTAAAGGCATCAAGAGGGAGCTCTCTACTCCTTATGATCCTCCACAAAACGGGACAGCAAAGAGGATGAACAGGACCATTCAGGAGAAGGTCCGTTCTATGTTGTCACATGTTGCGTTACCTCATGGTTTTTGGGCTGAAGCTGTTATGACAGCCGTTCATCTTATAAACAGGTCACCTAACACGAGGCTTGGTGGGAAAGTGCCAGAGGAAGTATGGACAGGGAAGCCTCCATCATACAAGCACTTGAGAGTGTTTGGTTGCGTTGCGTACGTGCACATATGCAGGGAAATACGCACCAAACTTGATCCTAAGTCTCACAAATGCATATTCCTAGGATATGGTGACAGAGGTGAAATGGGGTATAGACTTTGGGATCCAGTGAATAGAAAGATTATACGTAGCAATGATGTCATTTTTTATGAAACATGCATGTATAAGGAGCCTGCAAGGCAACAGGAGCCTGGCAAAGTCATCTTTGATGATGATGGACATCATGGACAACAACAAAGGGCTGTAAATCAGCCATTACAGCATCAAAACTAGCCCTTAAATGGTGCTGAAAATGGTCCAAATGGACAACCAGAGATGGCAGAAGATATCCCTATGGATATCCCACAGTTAGAGGAGATACCGGGCATGATCTTTCAACCTTATGGCATGGAACAGGAGCCACCAATAGGTGATATGCAGGCTGGACAGCAACCTGCAAATGATGGTCATTGGGTGTACGGAGGTCCACAAGACCCTCCAGAGCCCCTGATGACTGATGCTCACTGACTGTGGGGAGCCCTCATGTTATAAGGAGGCTTTACAGAGGGCAGACAAGGCTCTTTAGGCTCTTTGGGAGCGTGCTATGAAGTCAGAGATGGATTCTCTGCACAAAAATGGAACATGGAAGTTGGTGCATTTGCCTACAGGCAAGAAGGTTTTGCCATGCAAGTGGGTTTACAGGCTCAAAGTTGCACCTGATGCCAAGATACAAAGCCAGGTTAGTGGCTAAGGGCTTCAAGCAGGAATATGGTGTGGACTTTGATGAGATCTTCTCTCCAGTGGTCAAAATGACCACACTTAGAGCTGTATTAGCTTTGGTTGCTCATGATGGATTTGATTCAAATGGATGTGAAGACTGCTTTTCTTCACGGTGATCTCCATGAGGAGATATATATGCAACAGCCAGAGGGTTATGCAGTGAATGGAAAGGAGAAGCTTGTATGCAAGCTGAAAAAGAGTCTTTATGGACTCAAATAGGCACCAAGGGAATGGTATCATAAATTTGATACATTCATGAAATCCCAGGATTTCAAGAGGAGTGACATAGATCACTGCTTATACACCAAGAAAGCTTTGGCAGTCTATTGATCCTCATCTTGTATGTTGATGATATGTTGATTGCCGGGAAATCTCGTAAAGAGATCGATGCCTTGAAGAAGAGGCTGCATCAGACCTTTGATATGAAGGATTTAGGTGATGCAAATCGCATTTTGGGTATGCGGATACTTCGGGACAAAAATCAGCATGTGTTGTATTTGTCTCAGAAGGAATACATTGGCAAAGTTTTGCAGAGGTTCAATATAGACGGGGGAAAGAAGACTAGTACTCCTTTGCCTCCATATGTGAAACTCAGTGCTATGGACAGTCAGATAGTGGCAGGGCTGATATGGCCAAGATTCTGTATGCTTCAGCTTGTGGCAGTCTCATGTATGCCATGGTTGCTACCAGGCCGGACATTGCATTTGCAGTGGGAGTGGTTTCTAGATACATGGCCAACCCTGGCAAGAAGCATTGGGAAGCAGTGAAAGGTGTCATGAGATACCTGAAGGGCACACAGGATATGTGCATTTGCTTTGGCAAACAGGATGCATTAGTGCATGGTTACACGGATTCGGATTATGCCAGTCATCCAGATAACCAGAAGTCTACTACCGGTTATGTGTTTACATTCACAGGAGGTGCTGTGTCATGGATATCCAGGATGCAGAAGTGCACTGCCTTATCTACTACAGAGGCCGAGTATATTGCAGCCCAGAGGCTTGCAAGGAGGCATTATGGCTATCTCGATTAGTGGTTGATTTGGGTTATACAGGGGATATTCCATTGTTGCATTGTGACAGTCAGAGTGCCATCCAGTTGGCAAAGAACCCTGTCTTTCATGCAAAGACGAAGCATGTGGATGTGAAGTATCACTTCATCAGAGAGGTGATAGAGAACAAGCAAATTCAACTTGTCAAGATTCATACGGATGACAACCCGGCTGATCTGTTGACAAAGAGTTTGCCTCCAGAGCGATTTGTTCATTGCAGACACTTGGGCATTGGATGAGGCCAGTTTCAGCCTTGATATGGCCTTGTATATTATCATGTAACATGCTGATTTTTTCTTTTCCTTCATTGAAGGGCACTTTGCCTTTAAGTGGGAGGTTGTTGGGGTAAAGGCATTATGCCCACCCTTATAGTGTGTACTAGCCCATAAGTTTTTTAGTACATAGTACACTTAGTACTTTTAATGTACTAAGTGCACTATGTGTACTAGAGCAAATATACGTGTGATAGGGGAGTCACACACTCATATACTGTGAGTTGACTTATCCCCACATATGTCTCTCTCTCTCCCTTCTTCTCTGTGTATGTCTCCCACATGAAACCATTCCCTCCTTCTCTTTGACTTTTTGTATGTCTTCGTCCAAGGCTAAATCTTTGTTCTTGACCTCCGTTTAGGACCTGCAATGTCTCAACACGAGAATCTAGGCACATTTTTAACACAAAACCACTCAAAACCCACTTTGGAGTCACTAAACATATATGAAAAAATGTGAATCACAAAATTTCACTTGAGAAACATTTTTCTATGTACAAAATAGAAAAACTCTCTCGTACACTAACTCTCTCTCCCTTCAACTGGTATGGATCGCTCGACATGTGGAGTACCCAAGGGATGGAGAAATCACATTATAAAGCAAGACGGGTTTATTTCAAAAATACAAGACATGGAGGTGGAGCTTCTGCAGAGGAGAAACATGTACAAACTATCTACAAGAGATGTTCAATTGGTTTTAACGCGCACAACCTTTGGAAGGGTATCGGCTAGGGAGCGGGCCTAATAATCAAAGCTTGCGCAAGAGGCACGCAAGGCTGCCAAAAAGTCATGCTCGGCTTGAATGGTTGCAGACCAATGCTCCCCATAGGCATGGTGCTTGGCGTGTACGAATGAGAAGACAAGAGAGGCTTGGGTTGTGCATGCACCAGCACAAATCTAGATGTAATAAGGCTAAGAAAATAAGTTTAGTTACGTTGTTTTTTTGCCCTTAAAAAAACTATTAATAGTTCCTTCTCTTCATTTTCATTTCACTTTTTTTGAGAGCCTGAGCTCAAGATCTACGTAGGCACCCACGTAAAGGACACCAACATATCACCACGTTATCACAATAGGCATAGTCGTACATGGATATGGCACGCACCAAGAACACCGCACATGTTACCATGCCTTCACAAAACACAATCCAAGGCACCCAACGACCACATACTGGCAACACCATGGAAGAGAGTGACTCCTTGGATTATAGGATACGCCCAATGGGATCACCAGAGTCCAACCCTACTCCCACAACAACACCAACGCACACACATGCAGGCCCTTCTAGTGGGAGCAAGCGCGTGAAGAAGACACCACAATGTAGCCACCCCAGAGAGATCAAGACAGAGAGGCCGATGATGAGCAATTCGACTGGGTCGGTGAAAACATTCCTACATTGCGCAACACCACAGGTAGCAAGACTCTACTACTACTAGGACAGGGTCCCCTACCTACCCGAGAGGAACTTGATACACAGGTACCACAGCAGCAGGAGGAGGATTCAGACTATGAGAGAGACCAAGGGGAGGTTCCTGCAAGTGCACATGTGTAGAAAGGTCAAGATCTTTAAGCCAAGGAAGTCTCAACCTCGCCAACGCACCAACACAACATAGAGAGCTCCAAGGAGAAGGATGCACCAAGGGTATACTCTCTACAAGAAATCAAGTTTTATCAAAGGAACACTGAGTTGCTGATAACAAGAGCCCTTTTCGCTCGCATAGTGAAGGAGATTTTCCAACGATATAGATTAGAGTTCTGTGTGCAGGGGATTGCCCTTGAAACATTGCAAGAAGCCGCCGAGGCTTACCTTGTTGAGCTTTTTGAAGACACCAACCTCCTTGCAATACATGCAAAGAGGATTACCATTTTTGCCAAGGACATGCAACTAGCTCAGCGTATTCGAGGCGAGTAAGACACGAGCTAGAGATCTTAGATGTTAACCTGCTTTTTGAAGCAACTCTTTTGTTTCAAACCCCCCTTTGTAACAAGCCTATTTGGCTTTCATTTGTAACCTTCTAATAATTTAAATTTTCAGTTTCTCTTAACATGGAGTATCTATCATGTGCCAGTTTGTCACCCAAGGCATCAAAAATGCTCCTAGAGGGGACTGAGGAAGCTGTGCCAGAACAGTGCAAATTTGACCTCTGAAAAAAACGGCGATGTAGACTAAAAATTCGCACTGTTTTGGCACTTCTCTCCTAGCCACTCAGGATCATTTCTAATGCATTTATAATGAAGTTGAGTACATTGATGTATTTATAATAAAGTTAACATCCAATGCATTAGAATTTCTCCTGGAGGACTGGGAAAGCTATGCCAGAACAGTGCGAATTTAGGCTCTACAGCGACCGTGCAGGCTCAAAATTCGCACTGTTCTGACACTGCTCCCCCAGTCACTCAAGATTATTTCTGATGCATTTATAATGAAGTTGAGTACATTGATTATGAAAAACAGTAATTTATAAGATAAAACATCTTTAATCATGTGTAAAAATACATTGCATTTGTCATCCAATGCATCAGAATTACTCTTGAAGGGGTGGGAAAGATGTGCCAGAATAGTGCGAATTTGGGCTCTACAGCAGCAGTGCAGGAGAGCGGTGCAGGCTCAAAATTCACACTGTTCTGGCACTGCTCCCCCAGGCCGCCCCAGGGTCATTTCTGATGCATTTACAAAAAAATTGATGTTACAAACTAGAAAAAACAATGATATACTTGAAAATAAGTTTGCAAAAACTGTATTGTATTCATAATAATAAGAAGTGATACATCATCTTTACAAAAGCTTTCTTATAATATTGAGCTTCCTTCTCTTGTTATTGGGGTATAGTGTGCTCAAGGGAGTGATTGGGCTATTTCTTGAGGATCCTCTGTGCCTATGCTTTTGGCTATACCTATACGAGCAAGAACCTTACCCCTAAATCCAGAACCAAAAACATCAAAGGCAAGGGATTGTTTAATCAAAACTAAACATTTGGTGCTCTGCGCCATAGAGGCTACACAGAGCACCTTAGAGAGAGCTTTCAAAAAGAAGAGAGTGAAGGCAGATTGATCCCTGTGGATAATGGTGATGCCATCCATAAGAAGCCGACCAAAATAGTACGCCAACGCAGCATTATGTCCATGGACCTTGGCCTGGTCTTTGCTCTGCCGACCGCCTCTCCCAGCAAATGCGTCAATTTCAACCACCATCTGCAATTAAAGGAAAAATCAAAATATTTTTCTATACATAATTACAAATGTTTCTAAGTTGTAAAAGGTCGATTATTACCTCTTGCTCAATGTCTTCTTTTGCCAAAGTGCTGGAGGGGACGGAGAGGTCAATTAAGGACTTAGCCTCATCCTTTTTAGGTGCTTTGGTCTCCTCCATCACTCCAGTACAGCAAGGGTATCCTTTTCAACCCCTCTAGCTTGTCTTGTAAGGTTGTGAATTCCTCCTTTGGAACTAGGGCTTGCTCCGCGATTTCAACCACAGTTTCCTTGACCAAAGCAACTGTCTCTACGCGATAGATTCTCCAAGGGGTAATATGAACCTATCTAGGTGAGGACCGTGGTGGTTGGTGGATGTATCAAGGTCCACCTCACATCGCATGCATATAATGCCCAAAGCATTCATCCATTCTCAAGCCAGCTGCCTTTTCAAGGTCATGAAAAAATAAGTATTCTTCACCTTCCACCACAATGGTGCTCAAGAGATTGATCTCAAGCTCTGGCAGCACCTTACTCTCCTCGTGTGGGGAAGATGGCCACGCATTTTCCACTACAACGGGCTGTTCAGCTCTGCAAATTGTGCACTCTCTGGAAAGTGCTATGATGCAAGCTGCTCTTCCACACTAGCACTAGTACCTAGTGCCTTCACTTCCTTGTCATCCCTCTAATACCTTGCCAACTGCAATGCAGGCATCTTTACCTCCTCATCCGAATCCTCGTCGCGCTGATGAGAGGAACGCAAAACTGGCGAGCCATGAGAGAAACCTAGTTCCTAAATTTTCCTTCCCCAACCTCTTCACTCCTGCTTATTGAAGATACAGTAAGCTCCTGCGGGGATGCAGATATCGATGAAAGCGTTCAAGGCGTTGGATGTAGGGACGAGCATATTGTTGAATGTACTTAAGCAGCTCAACAGGCACCCATTGATCATTGGAGCAATGGGGAAAGGAGATGGAGTGGGGAGCCAAGTATTGCTCCATGTATGCAATCTGCGTCTCACAATGTTGGGACGCAAGGACGAGAGACTTTTCAAAGTCGACTTCACTAGCGAACATGGCAAAGAGCTCGCTCTTGCCCGCCCACGGGGTGGTGGAGAGGAACTCACAGAAGTTGTCAAAGTGGATAGCCATGTGAATGCAAAGAGATAGTATGAGCTCGTGCTTGGTTTCTATTGTATGAAAATGAGAAAGAAGGCACCTTTGGCCTATTTATAGTTAAAATTTAAAGTTTGGCCTTTTCACACTAGACCACTAGACAAAAAATTCACAGTTTGCAAAAATATTCAGATTTCAATAAAATAAAGATTGGTTAAAAAAGAGCCTGCTATAAAATTACAAGCATGTCATCTAATCTAAAATTGTTATAATGTCTTCATTTTTTGCCTCTCTTGTGACATTTACTTCATGTTGATCTCCATCTCCTTGTTGACTTGAAAGCTCGTCATTGCCTTCACCTCGATCCTGAAACTCTTTCCTCTCATGTGCATCAGAACAGAGGCTATTTTCTCATATATCCAGTTCATCTTCAAGCTCTTCCACATGCCTACTATGTGTTGGTAAGGCTATGCACCTTGCTGCTGCTGAAATTCAAGGTCCCCCATTTGCCATGATTCTGAGACCATAGTTGTCCCCTCCTTACGCTTCCCAATCTGTAAAAATATAGAAAGTGGCACAATAACCAGAAAGTGTAAGGGTTGATTCTAGACACGTAGTGGAATCAGATATACCTTTCTTCTCATCAACTAGAAACTTGACTCTTCCACATTGTCAAAGCCCATGACGCTAAAGTGTTGATGCAGGACTGCTAGGCTCCAATGCTTGCTTGCTGCCACTCGCTCAATCTATCCATTTTGCTTCATCACAGCTACCTCAATAGGCACAATTTCTTCTTTCCGCCGAGGCTTGAAGTGGGATCCATGTCCCGTGCTTTTGCATCCATCTTTGGTAGTACAGACGCATGTACAAAATAGAGCGTGACTTCAAGAACCTGAAAGACACTCTAGAATCTACTACATTGCACTTGAACACATCACCTTGATGTGACCCCTCATTAACCTCCCAACCCTCTCCTAGTAATCCTTGAATGAGGTCAGACCGTACCTCCTTACAAATATACATTGTTTTTGTTTGGTGCATTAGCATGGAATTGAACATGTGCACAAAAACATGTAAAGGACAAAACCAATTTAGCCCTACTGACATAGATGCCTTTGAAAACTTCAGTGATGTCTTGATATCACTTACCATCTTAAACTTTAAGCATAAGATGGTCCAAGCATCAGGTTTGGGCCATTTGGGATTGTTAAGAGGGGGGTTGGGGATCTCTTCCAACTTGCCAAATAAACCTGGTTTTTTATCTACAAAATATGAGTGAGAAAAGAAAAAGATATTGTTCTGTACAAGATCACTTGGGCTTTGAGATATGAACATTGCCTCTCCAATGGATGCATGTATAGCATAGAAAACTCCAATGAGACTTTGGAGTGGTTGTAGCTCAACATAATTAGAGGGGGTAATATCTGCATATAGAGACATAAGAAAATCGAGAATCGTAAAAAAATTTGAAACAAAAAATCCAATATTAACATGTTAAAGCTGTGTTTATATTACACTAACACCTTGGTCGTTGGCCTTGAATGTAAAGGTCTCCAAGGGTATACACATGTTGCACTATGGCAACCAGTCCTTCCTTCTTAGTATGCTTGAAGCCTTGCAGCCGCCCCTTCTAATGATGTAGCATATTCGCCAGTTGATGCACTCAATGTGGTCCCTTAGAGCTTGGCTGCATGTAGACCCAAGCCCCAACCCTGAATCTTGTTGGAGCCCAAACTCCATGCTCATCTCTTGTGTTATGCAGCACAAGCTCTTCCACCTTCTCCCTAGGTCTTCTCACATTACTGGAAGAGGCCATGGTGATAAGAAAAGAGAAGAAGAGAAAAGAAAAGCTTGTTACAAAACAGAGGAGTGGAGAGGAGAGAAAGTCGGGGTTTTCAGTGCAGCAAATGGAACGCTTAAAGGAGGGTTAAAGTTTGAAACTAGGTTTCCTAAACCTAGAGTAGACTAAAGAGGGATAGAGTTTCTGCACAACAATAGAGAGGAAGGGAGCTTGAGAGAGAGAGAGAGAAAGAAAGAAAGAAAGAAAGATTTTATTAACGTCTTTCAAAAGACCGAACTCGGCCTATGAGACAAATCGGTGTACCTGTATGGGGGTATTCTCTGTCATCCCAAAACAAAATGAAAAAGTACTGAACTAAAAAGCTGAATCTGGGTGTGCAATAAGTACAATGAGTGGGGGAGGGGATGGAGCTCTACTACTAGGAGAATGCAAAGCTATATGCATGGAGTATACAACCATGATATGCAACCTAGCTAGATCCATCCTATACCATACTGGGGGTATAAAATGGTATACATCAATGAAGGGGGTGTCCACAGCTCCCTAAAGAACATGCCTGGGTGTGCTCTAAAGCAAGCCAGTTGCTCCACACCCTCCTTGTGAAACTGAGCTCTGACCTCTGTCATCTCTCTCTGGTATAGGCGTGGTGTCCGAAAGCCAGGTGTCCTCTGTCTCCCCTACAGGCTCTGAGTGTCTCTGCTCTCTAGAGAGTAATTCTCTGTCGTGTAGGGGCTGGGAGTAGGATGGATCTCTGAAAAAATGTAGTAATCTGTGTCTGTCGTCCCCCCTTTGGAGCTGTCTGAGCCTGTAATGATGTCTCTTTGTGGCGCTGTATGTCTAGAATGAATCTCCCCAGTATGCGCTGGTCTGGTGCCTGAAAGATCTGGCGTAGGGAATGTGGCTCTCTGAATAAAATGGGATATCTCTCTCTGATGGCTGTATATGCTCTGCATCTGCATACATAATGCTCCTCACTCTCCACCACCTCTCTGCACAATCTGCATACCCTCTCCTCTCGGGGGATCCGTGCTGCTCTGCCAGTCTCAATCTCCAATCGGTGTGATGAAACTCTAAGCTGACCAATAGCCACTCGGGAGCCATGTGGTAAAAAGCCCTCCATGTATCTAGGCCTCTCTATAAATCCATCATCAGTGATACTCATGAAGTGATCTCTGTAGTATAGCATCTTTGGTAGAAGAGGCTGTGTAGGCGATATCCATGTCTCTCGTGTATAGAGCTGCCATAGGTCCTGTCTCAATACTCTGTTCCTCTCACTATATGAGAGAGACGGATATGTGGTGCATCCCTGTCATACTGGAATGGTGGTAGATGATCCATGTCTACGCCATGCTATGAGAACCAATGTGTGACTTGTGCATACCATGATCCTTTGTCTCCTGCCTTAGCCAGCTGTCTCGATGCCTCAAAAGCTCTGTATGACAATCTGTCTTGTGGCATCTCTCTGAATCTGTCTAGCAGGCATATAGTCTGAAATATGGCCTCTACCATCATAGGAGGCGCAGCAAACTCTGCTCGGATAATGTCAGGAGGTACTGACGGTTTGTTGCGTATCATGTATGCCATCATGAGGGCCTGTGGTCTCTCTATCTGTGTCCACCAATGGGTAGCAAGGCCTGGCGCCCATACCGCTGCTCCATACATCAATGCCGGTGTGACTAATGTGTCAAATAGCCACCCCTTCATCCAGGGCTCCTGAAAATGCGCTTGGTGGCACTGTCTCTCTAGCATAGCCAATGCTGCATATCCCCGTGTGGTCAATCTAGCTCTGGCTACTGCTGAACCCATGGTGAAGGAAGAAAGAGGGAGAGGGAGCTTGAGAAGGAGGGAGAGCTTGAGAGGGAGAGGGAGAGGGAGAGCTTGAGAGGTGCATATCCCCGTGTCAATCTAGCTCTGGCTTTGCTGAATCCATGGTGAAGGAAGAAAGAGGGAGAGAGAGCTTGAGATTGAGGGAGCTTGAGAAGGAGGGAGAGCTTGAGAGGTATGGAGTTTCTGCAACAATGGAGAGCTTAGAAGAGAAAGAAAGAGGTTCAAAATGAGCTTTCCAAACCGAGTATGTTGGGGGAAAGTTTGAGAGGGAAAACACACTTTTGGGAAAAATTAAATTTTTTTAATTTTTAGGGTTTTTAATCTGCGCAATTCTAGGTGGAGGGACCTCTAAGTTTGGGCCCAGGAGGTAGGAGGACAAGAGTAGTAATTAGGCCCCATTAGCAAACCAAAGCCTAGGTCCCCTAGGGTCAAAGAAGTCAAAAATATGCACCCAACCCTCTTCCCATTGGTTCATTCCTAATCAAAAGTTAATCCAAGAGGCCCTTACAAACTCTCTAGCCCAGGCAATGAATAAATCTATTGGAGATGACACACCGGTGCACTGGTAACAACAGGAAGAGAGAGCGATCTAAACAGCTTGCTGATTTGCTCGACAAGGAGCGTAGCTCTCATAACCTCATGTTGACCAGACATATCCCACCAGTTGCACCAGGCTCGGGTGCTGCAGAACTTCATGGAGATTGTGTTCGCGCAGCCGAATATATTACTTCTTTTGTGGATATTATTAACCAACTTTTGCCCGGTTTTTGTTGGCTAATTGGAATGACATTAATTCATTCCTTTTAAAGTATTCTACATGTGCTGCTGCTAGAGGATCTATTGCTGCTCGTGCTTCTCAACGAGGCCCTCCCGAAAGATCTCCTTCACCCCGACATACTCCCGGAGGGGATTCTTCTCGCCCCATCAAATGACTAGAGGGCATGCATGTAGGGTCAGATGGCACAGTCACTTCGGATCATTATTGGCTCCATGCTCCTACATGCATCGACACCATTTCGCACTGGTGGTCTTTTCATTCTTCCTATTCTATTGACACCTTTTTGTGTTACAAGGAGAAGTATCCCCAAGCGACTCCTCTGAGAGGGACTTTTATTGCACACCAAAAAATAAAAGAGGCCTTGGTTACATGGATGCCGATGAAGATGCACTTGTTGCAGATAGCTGATGTGGGTTCTCTTCGTCATGGCAACTGACTCACCCAGTGTACCAAGTGTTAATGCATGAGTTGTATTTCCATTTAAAGTATTTAGTCGAAGGGATGTTACTCCAATCAGTAGGTTCCGCTTCACATCCATCATTGTATTCCTATAAAATAGTCATGCTAGACACGCAATGTTCATGAACAGCAATGATTAACACTTGTATGACTAGTCATTATCTTAATATAATATGACATTTCAGTGCTTATCTATGTTTTGCTGTGTAGTTCTTTCAATATGTAATGATATCTCTATAGTTAAAGTAAAAGCATTAAGTGTTGATTATCTAGCAACAATGCCGAAACGCCAACTAGGGCCCAAATACAGCCCAAAGCAGTAAAAGCATCCTGAGAGAAGAAAAGGAAGGAAATATGGAGGAAATCTAGACACGAATACATACAAGAGGGAGACAAAACGGGAAAGAGAAGAAAAAGAGAAAGAAAGAAGAATGTACAAAAGTCAAGGCACCAGCTGATGAAGAGAAAAACAGTTGGAATATGACCTGTGGGAGGATCTCAGCAAGATGAAATTGAACATCACATTAGATCAAATGCTAAATCTAGTACCGAATTATAGGCGAAAGCTGTTTCAAGCTATAGTGCCAACTGAGAATTTGATGCAGATGCCATTGCACGATCTGGAACACCATGCACCTAAATGTAGAAATGTGGAGACACTCCAAGATTGTGATACGTCTGTTCCAGAAGTAACCATCAGGATCAGAGGTGAGACAGACACATGAGTCATTCTGGATGGAGGGTCAAGGGTAAATATAATATCAAATATCTTGGCTAAAAGCTAGGGATTACTGGCATGCAGCCCACTCTGTTCAGATTTGCATGGCTGGCCAAAGAACGGTCCAACCTATCACGATAATCAGAGGAGAGCAGAAAGAAGTAGCAGGATGTATGTTCACTGTTGTGTTCATTGTTCTCAAGATGACTGAAATAGCATGTGCATATCCCATGGTCTTAGGAAGGCCGTGGCTCAAGAGCAGAAGGATAAAGCACAACTGGGAGTGGGAGAAGGACAACATCACGATCTGGAGAGGCAAAAAGAACGTCTACATTTCAGTTGCAAGAAAAGGCAGGCTAAACCCGACAAGCCGACCAATGCACGCACAGGGCCTAAATTACCTAGAAGGGGTAGAAGATGATGAAGAAGAGCGAATCTTGAAGGAGAATCCGGATATGCTACTATCATTTTTTGAAGTGGAGATAGAAAGGATTGTGCAAACGTATGCTCCAAAGGTTATGGCAGCTTATCCTAAAGTGATATTGAATGAAGAAAGCACTCGTAAAGAGGAAGGGGACACTTGAGATAATACGGAAGAATTGCAAGAAGAACAGGAAAAATCCATGGTATCCCTAAAGCAAGAGGGATCTAAGCTCAGGAAAAGGAATATCAGATTTCAAGAAGATGAGCTCGAAGAGGTGAATCTAGGGAGATGATCAACATCCCAAGACAATCAAAATTAGTGCCAAACTGAATCACGAATTCAGAAGAAGAATTTTGGAATTGCTTAATTCCTACAAGTATGTATTGCCTAGAACTATTTTGACATAAAGGGGATCGATCCCAGTTTCTACCAACATAAAATTAACTTGGAAGAGGATGCAACCCCAATCAAGAAGAGCAGATATAGAATGAACCCAAACTATGCCAAACAGGTCAAGGAAAAGATTAACAAATTATTAAAGGTAGGGTTCATTTATCCTATAGATAGGGCAGAATGGTTGTCACCGATAGTCATTGTTCCAAAAAAGAATGTGAAGCTGAGGGTCTATATAGACTACCGCAAGCTGAATGCTTCCACCATATTTGACCCATTCCCATTATCGTTCATTGATTCCTTGCTAGATGCAATAGTGGGGCATGAAACATACTCTTTTCTGGATGGATTTAGTGGGTACAATTAGGTGCGAATGGCCCAGGAAGATAAAGAAAAGACTGCTTTTGTGACAAAACGGGTGGCAATTGCCTCAAATGTGATGACATTCGGGCAAAAAAATGCTCTTGCTACATTCCAAAGCATGGTTTAGGAAATATTCTATGAATATCTGACCACCTTCATGAGGGTGTTTGTGGATGACTTTAGTGTGTTCGGGAAAAAAGAAGAATACATTACACACCTCACAATGTGCCTGGCAAAAGGAAGGAGGGCCAGACTGAGTCTAAATCTAGCCAAGTGTGCCGCTGTAACCAGCGGACATGTGGAAAACTACAAATGTGGGCATTGTGTGAACATACGTGGGAATTGTGTGAATGAATGTGCCTTACTAAAAAAGATAGCAAAGTGTGTAGCCAATTCTTGTGAACGTGCGTGGCCAAGTGAGTTGGCCTTATGAATGTGTGGGAACATGCATTCCCACTTTGGCACGTGCATACGTAAATCTGAGAGGTTTGCCGCTTGTAGTGGTGAAAGTCTAGACCATGTGTTATGGTCAGTTTTCTAACGGTCTTTTTCATTATGGTCCTTTATGGGAGGAATATTTTATATCTTTCCTTAGTGAGAATATTATACAAATTTTCCCTATCAGACTTAGAAATGTGTGTTCCTACTTACGAACCTACATTTGCAATTAATCGAGCCCGTACGCAAACAAACCAGAGAGTAATTTTAAACATCTAGGTTTTGTCCTCTAATTCCTACTTAATGGTTCATATTTTTAGGATTTTTGATTTGATAGAGGATACTTTAGCTTTTTCTAACCTATGATATGCTCAATATAACCTAATGGTATTTCTACAAGAATTAATGGTGATATTAGTACCTAAAATGGAAAAAAAACTCAAAAAATTACAAATGCAAGAAGGAAGGACCATGAATCAAAGGAAATAGAATAGAACACTTACTTGTAATCATGCAACTTGAGCTTGAGGGTTGCTCCATCCTCCAATTAAACCAAAAAACAAACAACCAAGCAAGAGTTAAACACTACCAACTAATGGATTTACACTCCAACCGAGCTATATCAATACTCCAAATGCAAACTGTAGCAAGGGAGTCCTAAGCCAAGGTGCTCAACGACGTTGAAAATATTCCCTGATTTGAGAGATTTGAGAACACTCAAGCCTTGTAAGATAGAGAGAAGAAGAGGAAGAATGTAAGGGTCTCACCGGCTTGCACCTATGGCCACTCTTAGTAGAGCAACCCTCTATTGTGGAGAGCTAGGTTCCTCACCCTTGCCTACCTTGTTATCACTACAAGGGAGCTTAGCAAATGAATAGGGAGAAAAGAGAGAGAGCAAGCTATGGAAAGCTCAACCTCCACTTTGATGCCATGGTGAGTGAGAGTATGGGAGAGAAGGAGAGAGGGAGAGGAGAACTTGAAGTAACACACCATCACTCATCCACACGATCCTTAAGTGTGCATGCAACAAACAAGAGAAAGCATACAAGCAAGCTTCATTCATTAGAGCAAGAAACTCAAACTCAAATGTGAGAATGGGATTGTCTTTTCTCATTAGTCAAAATGTCTTATATACAAGACTCATATGTACAATGTCCGATCGCCCAAGTTACGTCTGGGTGTCATCTGGGTGTCCAAAAGCTAGTCTAGGCTAATTTCCTAGTCTAACTATACATTATCGGCATTACACAAGTCATGAGCTCAGTTTTCCTAGTCTAAGTATACATTACCGGCATTACACAAGTCATAAGCTCAGCTTTTGACTATTTTTCGGCATTACACAAGTCGTAAGCTCGAAGATTTCTCAATCATTTTACATGAAGCGCATTGCATGGTACAAAACACATGACTAGAAAATGCTACTGCGCAATTGAGTAATGTTAGCCAAGATAGTTAACATATATCCATACTATCCAGCTAGTAGTGGATTGTTATCTCATCATAGGTGAGCATGGTCGGTACTTAACTATGCAATGCGCTTCATAATTAAATTTAAACAAGGATCTCGTTTTGAGCCACATATCCATACTATCCACCTAGTAGTGATTCTTATCTCAGCATGGGTGAGCACAATGGTACTTAACTCCTTGCTTAGAGGTGCTACTTAATTTCTTACTTAGAGCATAAAACTACTATGATTGAAACACCTTGTTATGGCTATTACCTAAGATTACAACCAACCCACCACAACCTTGCCTAAAAAGGATTTGGCAACTCTACCAAAACCCACATAACAACCACCTCAATCTTAATGGGTGCCCAAGCAACTAGGAATCCCCACCAACTAAGAAATATAAACTAAGGAAGTAGCAAGTGCCATCTCCAACCCATTGAGAATTTAATTATGTGTGGAATGCTTGTTGATAAAGGTAACAAAATCTTGACCGACCCAACCTCCAAAAAAGAAAGACTTGTGTCGCACTCCAAGTAAGTATGTGTAATCTACTTTGTTTCAGTAGGTAGAGACACAAGAACATCTTGCAAAGTAGGAGCTACTTTAAAGATGCATTGGTCCCTTGACTTCTTTGAGGAAATCATAACAATTTACTAAGGGTGTGGCCTTAAGAGAGACATGAAGCACACCACGAGCAAGCTAACCTTGAGATCCTTTGACTTTAGCTCTTTGATCTCCTGTGACCATAGCTACATCTCCATGTGGAGACCTCTTGATGTCCTCTAGCTCCTTCCTTAGCTTGGAGAACTCATCTCAAGGGAGGAAGAAGCTGATGTAGATGCCACCAGGGTGGCCTTGTCCTAGAACATTCTTGCAAGGTACCTTGGGGAGGAAATGTTTCTCTCATCTTTTGCTCACAGTACCCATTGTTGAAGCATGTAGTTGCCAGGGTCTTGAGGTAGCTATGAGCACCTTCTGTGAAGGCACCTTCTTCTACTCAGTTTGAGCCAGGAGGGCTCAAAGCAAAAGGCCATAAGGTGTCATTTTGTACTTTGCTTTGAGCCAGGAGGGCTCAAAGCAAAAGGCCATAAGGTGTCATTTTGTACTTTGCTTCTTTGAGTCTATGCATTGAGCAAAGTATTCATTTTATGCTCTGCCATTTCTAATGTAGTTGGACTTTTGTATCTACAATGTCTAAATCACTCTTTGCATTCTATATCTATTCCCAACTAATTTTCTTGTACTTTGTACTTGCATAAACCAACTCTAAAGGTCATTTCATGCAGATAACCCAAGTAGACCAATACAATTCTTCAACTCTAAAGCTGATTTCATGCAATTAACCCAAGTAGACCAATACAACTCTTCATGTAGTAATCTCAATATGCATTTTCAAGTAAGAATCCTAGGCCTAGCTTAAGCAGCAACTATTGACTACGAGAACCAAGACTCAACCCCAAGATCAACTCAAAGCAAGTGTGTGATGCATAAGAATCCATCAATGGAATGGGTAGGAGTCATTCCTTAAAATTCACCTACAAACCTTAATGGAAATGGCACACATGCTCACACCCATTGTAGAGACAAATACAACATTGCATCTATCATCAAGTTGTGAGATGATAAATCTGGCATGTCCCATACAACATAACCCCCTACAAAGGATGGCACTCAAATGAACATGATCTTGGTAGATAGCTTCAGACTCTTGGTTCTCAAGATTATATAGGCAAGCTTGGCTTGTTTATTTTTAACATTGACTTATGTAACTAATATCAAAGAAAATTATACCAAAATCAAGTCTCCAAGAGCTAGTCACATACAAAAATGATAGAGATTTGAAATAGAACATAATTGCATAGTCAAGTCTCCAAGAGCTAGTTACATACACACACGGTAGAGATGTGAATAAATGGACACTCAATCTATTTTACAAGTTTCAGTTTTGGCATTAATAATCAATCATTGTGTCAGCCTTTTTTAATCCAAATTCGAATAGGAAAATAAAAACACTTGTCCATTCTACAAATTTCCTTGATTCACATTGAGTGAATCATGAGAACCATACAATTTGAACCAATGAGACTAGACACTAGATACTTGCTTTTCTACAAAAGTGGCATTGCTCAAAATCCTTGATTCCTAGCCCCACCTCACATTGCTTCATTTCAAGTGTCAAAAAAGAAACAAGTTAAGTCTATGGAACTTAAGAAAAGCAAGTAACGTCTATGAAACTTAAATCTTGAAATTCCCTAAAAGGGTAGTGAGAGCACTTAGGCTGAATGACTCCAAGTAGACAGATTATTACCAAGGTTAGAGTAGGTAGGCGTGGGAGTGACAGAGAGAACAACAATATGTGTAGGTAGATTCATGGTGTTCCACCAACCACATTAGTCAAAGTCCTAGCTTTTTTAGGTGATAGCTAGAAGAGGGAAAAACTACCCATGTTAAAAATCTTCTTTTTAGTGACACAATTAGCCCACAAGGCATCACGAGTTTTGCTTTTCTCAAAGGAATGATCGATTCTTCAAATTAAAACCCTCAATAGTAGAAGCTTTTGACCACTACTAAAAAACTTCTAAAAACATTTGCAAAGCATGCATAGAGAGGTATGCAAGAGCAAAAAGGCAAAACCTTTTCTATTTATGTGATGGGTGCACAAGATCAATGAAAGAAAGCAATTAAATGATACTTAATAAATCAAGTTAGAGTCAACGTGGCACTAACCTTTATGTCTCCACCACCTTTGTACTACAAACAATGCAAAAGATTGATCAATGAGAGCGCTCCTAATTGGTATTGACATTCTCAAGTCTTAACACAAAAGAAACCTCACTTTGATAAGACCATCAATCGAGCCACATGCAGTAAAGACAAGCTCTAGGATAATTTGTGTAAGGTAAAGTCTTCACAATCTACATCCCTTTGCACTCAATGAGCCACATGATATCTAGAAGAAACAGTACCACCTCAAGGATGTAGTCAACTCAAAACAAAGTATAATGACACCAAGAGAGTCTCTCGAAGGGCTCACTCTATAGAAAACCAGTATATCACATGGGTTCAAGGGGTGTATTGAAAATCCCTTATTTGTGATTTTTGGATATCCGAACTTAACCTTTTTTTTTTTCAATATCCATTTAAAAAACCCTTGTTTGAGTACATTTCAGAAATTTTCCCAAAAAAAGTGGATTAAAAAATACCTTCTAGGAAACTCCCGTGATACATTCACATATTTTCAAGTCCTTACACAAACACCTTCTTCATTCCCTTCCCCCAAAAGTAGGAAACCTACCTTCTTTTTTTCTCGAGAAAAGTATCCTTCAATTAGTTAATGAAAAAAAGCCACAAAGAGCTAAGTACAACCACGACGGGCTAGATACAAACTCACCTCATATAAGGGCGGGAGACAAGTGATCATAAGGGGAAGAGATGCTTCTCCTCTGGCTAGCCACTCTGTGAGGAGAAGGCTATCTCATACAAGGGGAGGGGAGGGAAACAACCACAGGTTGTCTATAATGCCAGATGAGGTCACCGCCTCTATCTGTGAGGAAAAGGCCAGGCCTCCAAAGTCTCAAAAAGGCTTCCCGCCGCTTCTGCATGCAGTTAGAACCAAGCCATATGCTCCTCATGGTCTCAGTCGGCAAAGTGTGGGTACCCTCAATGGCCTCGCTACATCTAGCACACCAAATGTGCCAAGATGTGATGCTATGCAAATCTCCCATGGGGGCGGGGGGGGGGGGGGAGTGTGGCAATGGTCATCTCTACCGGCTCAGAGAACTGGTGTATCAAGCAACGGACGGATCTAACTGGTTGTCTCCGCTCTGACTCCGGGGCTGCTGTGGGGGGCGACGAGAGTGCTTTGGAGAGGCAGAAGGGAGAGAAGGAGAGCTCGGAAGATAACGGTGGGGCGGGGGGGACCACGGCGGGTAAAGTGGGTGACAAAGCAGGGAGAGGAGGGGGGGAAGGCAGTGAGGGAGGGCGGAGAGGAGAGGCAGGGGAAGGGTGCTGCTAGGAGAGATCTATCGGAGAGGACAGCTGCAGAGATGGGCTCATCAGGGGCTCAGAGAGGCCGGTCGGCCTCTCAAAACACGGGGGGGGGGGGGGGGGGGGGGGGGGGGGGGGGGGGTCGCCATACTGGTGGGGCAAGAGGGGCCCTCTCCGGGACTGGTGAGGGACATAAATGCTCATAATGCTCTCTCACAGAACCGAATCCTCTTGAGATCTGCCAGCCTGGCACGCGTGACGGCAATGCTCAGCTCGGTGGTTGTCTGGCGGCCCGGGCGCTGGCCAGACGTCCACCACTCTCCAATAGCTCGCTCATCCGACGTCAGCACCTGGGGCTCTGCTGCCTGAGGGCCAGCCTCTCTCCCTGCCCCCTGATGAGGATCAGCACGAGAAACGGGGGGGGGGGGGGGGGGGGGGGGGGGAACACTAGGGGCGGCCTCCTGGCTTGCCACCAAGGGCAAGCTCTGCTAGATGGCCCATCTGCCTGCAAATGGAACATTGGCCTGGGAGGCCTAAATACTCCACGCGCTGTTGTATGGGGTCGCCCCGGAGGCTAGGAAGAGATATACAATGAGGTACAGACTTCGGTGAGGCCACACAAATGCGGAGAGATGGAATACTAGCTGCCCGCATCAGGGCCGAGGCGCCCGCGCGGGGGGGGGGGGGGGGGGGGGGGGCTGCTCCATCACTAACTCGATGGCACCACCAATCACCAGGAGAAGAGGAAGGTACTCCTTCCTAAGGCCTGGAGAACAAACTGTCACTAGGAAGCCCAAGACGCCAGCAAGTGGGTCAAACGCTGGATCAAAGCCATGCTACCACCATGCAAAGAAGGCCTGCCCCATACGCAGTGCAAGGGGACTCAGCTGCATGACCCGGTCTGACGCCACTGGCGAGTCGAATTCCACCTAGTAGTATCCGCGCCCCAGATGGTGAATATCGGTGATCTTCGCAGGTTCGCCAATGAGGCTGGCCTGAAAGAGATCCCTAAGCTGTCCACGCGCAGGGCGGCTACCTACAATTTTGCAGACCAGGGTGGAGGCCTCAAGAGAGGCAATTGTCGTGGCGAGAACCTGAAAATCCACTTCAGAGAAGGAAAAGCAAGCAACGGCGGCTTTGGTAGGGAAGACAGAGCAGCTGCCATGAAGTCCTCCCGAGGGAATAGACCAGAAGGAAGCCAAAACTTTCAGAAAACAGAGGAACCCCGAAGCACTGAAAAAACCTGCGAGGAAAGGGAAAAAGGCTGAGGGCCGAAGGGGGGGGGGGTGGGGTGGGGTGGCGCTGTCAGGGCAGGCAGGAAGGGGGAGAAAGAGATGGAGAGGGGGGAGCTGGCGAGGGGGGGCGAAGGAGAGGGAGTGGCTTCAGTTTAACCGAGCAGCATGGGCAGGCAGGCGGAGGGGGGTGCAAAGGGAGGGAGATGGACTGGCGGGGCAGGCGAGGGGGCGAAGGAAAGGGCAGGCGGAGGGAGATCTGCGCAACAGAAGAAAGAAGGCGGGCAGAGGCAGAGGGGCGACACACAGCAGCACAGCAAGAGAGGAGGGCGCACAGAAGAGAAGGAAGGGGAGGTGAAGCTTGCGATGGGGAGGGCGCAGGTAGATGCAGGCGACGGGGGGAGCTCGGGATGCGCGCAGGCGACCGTTCCGAGTTTATAGTCCTTGCCCAAAAGCCTACCTTCGTTTTTTCTATCCTAAGACATAACGATAATCATGAAAAAATCTATCACAAAAGTGCATTCTCAATCTTGAGACCCTTAGCAACCTTACCTCTAATGCATTTAGTGAAAGCCAAAAAAGACCATGTGGAGGGGCGAGGTAAGATAGAACTGTCAACAAGCATACAACAGGGGAGCATGATGCCATGTCTTATGAGAGAATTTTTACCATAAATAACAAGTTTCTTCTACCTAGAGGATAAACAAAAGAAACAATTTCCCCAACCAACGTAAGATTTTAAGCATTTGTTGGCTTCCTTATGATTTCTGAACCAATCTACTAAGCCTTTTAAATTTTCAATACAAACTATCAATTGATCAAAAGAGTTGTTATTAGTATTAACCTTGTATCTTGTAAAATAGTCTCTCTCTCTCTCTCTCTCTCTCTCTCTCTCTCTCTCTCTCTCTCTCTACCTTTCTGCCACCCAAAAGTGGGGCAGATTGGCTAGTGCGAGGGCCCTTATAAAGGCCATGATCCACCCGAGTTCAAGTCCCACCGTTGGTCGTATATGCCCTCGTGTTGCATTCTACCGACGTTAATACCTCTCTCTCCCAGTGTGTTGTGTAATAAAAGAGGACCCTCGCACTACCTTTCTGCCACCCACAAGTGGGGCAGATTGGCTAGTGCGAGGGCCCTTATAAAGGCCATGATCCACCCGAGTTCAAGTCCCACCGTTGGTCGTATATGCCCTCGTGTTGCATTCTACCGACGTTAATACCTCTCTCTCCCAGTGTGTTGTGTAATAAAAGAGGACCCTCGCACTACCTTTCTGCCACCCACAAGTGGGGCAGATTGGCTAGTGCGAGGGCCCTTATAAAGGCCATGATCCACTAGAGTTCAAGTCCCACCGTTGGTCGTATATGCCCTCGTGTTGCATTCTACCGACGTTAATACCTCTCTCTCCCTAAGTGTGTGTGTGTGTGTGTAATAAAAGAGGACCCTCGCACTACCCTTCTGCCACCCACAAGTGGGGCAGATTGGCTAGTGCGAGGGCCCCCCCTTATAAAGGCCATGATCCACCCGAGTTCAAGTCCCACCGTTGGTCGTATATGCCCTCATGTTGCATTCTACCGACGTTAATACCTCTCTCTCTCTCTCTCTCTCTCTCTCCTGCCTCTGCACATGCGCACCCAGCCAAACTAAGAAGGGATACTCGCGTCTTGTCAGACTCAAGAAGCAAGTGTTCTTGCTAAACATGTTTAAGAACAACTTGACATTCCATACAATACAGTAGCAGCTCCAACCAAATTTGGCTCCACTTTTTAGACTAAGAAAAATCAAGGACTGCCCACAACCGAGTTTGTTACTGCACAAAGCGCCCTAATGAGATAAACTTGGCAGTTTCTAGCCACACCCTTTTGTATAAAGGAAGCACTCCGCAAAGAGAGGGGTGAGGCCCCGGGCCTTTTCCTTTTTTTTTTTTTGGGGGGGGGAGAGGGGGGGGGGGGAGGGACTGTAAACTGTTGATAATTGTTCAGTAACCAGTTTTCCATTATCTAACATATGATCATAAGGAGGTTGACTAAATGATAGTCTTGTAAAGTGTAATATACAATAGGCAAAGAATTACTTGTAAAAGTACAACATTGACCTAATATATATATTTTCACATATTAAAAATGCATTCCATGGAATTTCTTAAATGTTTTACTCATCTCGAACATGTACAAATGTGCTGCCTTTGTTACCACGGGTTATGCGAATTTTCTTGTCTAAATACCTGGCCATACCACAGATAAAGGAAAAACATATTGACACAATTAACATGAAAAATATCAAATTTGATGAGATTCAAATATACATGTTTTATTAGTGATTAGCCATTAATATCTTGGAAAGGAAGAGCATCCAACACGGCCACTTACTGCACTTCGGTAAAGCCTGAACCCGTAATGTTCAAAGGCAGCTCTAAAGATCCCACCTCCAAAGTGGCTCCTTCAATGTTGACGTCACGACGCTGTGTTGAACTTGCCCTGCACATAGACACACAAATAGAAGGTTGCAAGCTCAAGAAATCAGATTTGCAACAGCCATTTGAATTTCATGGATCAGTAAGAGTGACTCCCATATCACTTACTCAGATCTGGCTCGAGCTCTCAGTCTTAGTCCAGGAAAGAACTCAACCAGGTTCTCGAGTCTTCCACTCTCTGCTTTAACTATCTGCACAGTAAAGGCACAGGAAAAAAGTAACATTGATGAAAAGTAGCATTAATCCAGTGATTGACAAGCCAACAAGTATCACCAACATTGCACAGCATGTATTACCAATCTCATTGATTCAATGAGCAACATAACAGAACAAAAGCAATATAAGTGGGGGTCAGATGAGGGCTGCGGAATCCTGCAATGACAAAGACCATTCACAAGCAGACAAAAGATAAAAAGAGAATCTGTCAGGAGGTTGTTCAATGAAGAATTGACAATGGCATTGCACCATGTCACTGGTTTCTGCGGACTCTGTTGGACTCTTGTGAACGCAGCCTAAGCTTTTGTAAATAACATGATGATTTCTTGCATCCCATACAACTGATGAGCTCAACAGACTCTGCACATGATCTTTGGCTAGTCTTGTCACAGACCAGACAAGAAGCACTTCTTCAGACTCAGCTATAATTAAGGTTGCTTTCAACAGCAATTTTCTCCCTTAATAGAGACCACCATCAAAAAACAGTGTAACAACCGTCCCCTTGGATGCTACCATTGCATCTGCTACATCTTTTAAAATCTGCTTATCATATCAGACCAAAGTACTTCTCAATCCTAACAAGCTCCTCAACAGAGAGAAGATCTCATTGGCAAAGAGGGTATTCACTTTCCAAATACTGCAATGGCATCAACCAATGCCTCGACTGTTGCATGAGAGTAAATTTATCAAGTCTTCTTTGTTATGTTTCATATCACACCTCTAAAGAATTAAACAAATAAAACTTTATTTGAATTGTTTGTTGTGCATTTATTTCCTTGGAAAATCTCCTTTAAAATAAACACTACATGATCTTATGGGGGTGAAAGACCAATCAAGGGGTTGCTGACAAGCTCACCACCCAACCGCAGCTCTGTCCAGAGCACCCCCAAGTTTGAGGCTAGACCTATACAAACCGTGCACATCGCCCAAACCCCATTGTCCCACACCATCACAGCCCACTATCCAAGTGTGTATCTAGAGCTTGGTCATGGCCTAATTTCAATCTTGATCTCCTAGAAAAGTAATTCAAGAATTCTCTCTCGAGGGACATACCCAACCTGAACCTGAAAATTTCTGTGATATAGCACTCAAAAACAGGATTGTTCCATTCACATGTGTGCACCTGAATTTACCATGTGCATCTCTAATCCTACTGTCAATCTAAGGTCTTTGTCCCTTTGTACAAGTAGGGCTCACAACAGCCAGCACACACTGCTAAATCCTAACCATAGTATTCCCAAGTAGCCAAGACACATTTATCTTTTCCCAAGGATAATGGATGTGACATGTTTTTTGAATCATAGTGATTAATATCTAATAGTTAGTGACGAAGTGTCATGTCACCCGTTTCCCTATATTAGAGCTAGGGTTAGGGTTTTCCTGTTTGAAGACCCTACAGCCTATCGGTGATAGTGGTTTGAAAGCCTAGTGTCCTCCATTCTCAACATAGTCAGTGCTTTATTGAGTATTGCAAATAACAGCAACAAAAGGCACCAATCACTTGTCTTGTTATTTTACGTGCTGGTAGCGTGTCTCATCCATCAATCAGCCCCAAAAAAAACTTTCATGCTACCTAAAATGTTCAACCCATAACAAGGCAGAGCCTGGCTCAAATCGACACTGCACTCATCCAAAAACAAAACTATGCAGTGCCTCTCCAGTGATCTCAAAATCAGAAATCCTAAGTGTGCCCAATTCACGGGTTTGATGTCTCCTGCCCTACTCCGCCAGTCTTAGAGCTCTTCTACAAGCGCTTCCCAATGGCCTTGCCAAAACACTCAATTCCAAGCCTTCACACCATGCCTATCAATCAAACATAGTGGATTTACAAAATAACGATGAAAGTACTAAATAAATTGCACATACTTACAATGGCCTTGCCAAAACACTCAATTCCAAGCCTTCACACCATGCCTATCAATCAAACATAGTGGATTTACAAAATAACGATGAAAGTACTAAATAAATTGCACATACTTACAATCAGATGGCCAGAGGGGTGAGGCCCATTGCATTAAGGGGCTCTAGTTTCAACCAAACATCACGTAGCACCCAATCATCAAAGATAATCCCATCCTCCATTCAAACAAATAATTATCTCCTCATGGGGAAGCTATTAACTATTCAAGTGCACCATCTTCACAATCCTCAATGTAAGCATGTGACACAGCCTAGCAGCCCATTTGCAACCACCCTTCTTTGACAGCCATTCATTGGTGCCCTAAGGCTGATATCAATCTAGTCACCAGCCAGTGGTCTTCTTCAGTTGGCAAACTCATTGATTTGTCATGGCCTTTGATTCAGCACTCGAAAAAGCTAGACTATGGTATTCATGGCACATGGAAGTTTCATAACAATATAGGACATTGGGAAGATAGTCATTGGACTATTACAATTCACATGGAGCTAAGGAGAGATTCAAATCCTTCCCTACCAGGTATTTGTAGCAGCCTTTAGAATGCCACAACCTATACCAACAGCAGGTGGGAGAGAGTGTCACAAATTCTGTCTCTCGGTCACCCACATCCATGCATCTCTCGTTAAGATTTTTAACAGACAAATCACATTACTTGGGCTTGACCGGTTTGCAATTGCTTCTTAAATCAAACAATAACATGGAGGCATGTTTTCACAGACAATAAAAACCATCAAAATTACATACCTGCCAGCTGGGAAAACCTGTTGTGGCCTTTTGCAACCAGTTTGCATCAGCTGCCTGAACCAGAGCACATTACATGCTGTATTTGGCATGTGAAAGATACTAAATCTCTGAAGGTAACAAAAATTGGACCGTCTTTTGTTTATGTGAGACATCAAGGCAAGAAGCAGCTTTTAAAAAATTAACCTGTGAGCTCCCATACTAATCGCCATTTTCCTGCAAGGTGTTTCAAGTCTGCAGAATTCTTTATTGGATTGGTAGGTACAAGGTCTTCAATAACCTGTATGCAAGTAACACCAATCAAAAATCTTATTACACTTGATAAAAATTACCATAGGGTTTCTTTTATTTAGTTTTCTTTGGAAAAAAATTCATATGTCAAAAATAACTATACAAAGGATGCCATATCGCAGAAGGGCTTGTCCATACTTGTCAAACCATATGACATCACAGATATATTTGGCCTTATCCAGATGATAAAAGTAATGCAATAGGTCATATTATCGTCACTATCACCTTTAAATGTAGTTGGAAAGATGTAATTCTGTATTGGACTTAAACATCCTTTGAGCAGCACTGTTGTCCCAATAAGTACCGATCCTTCCACAAATTCAACACCTTTAGAGCTGCTTTGAGCACAGCCTAAACTCACTCTTGTGTGGTCTATAAAACATCTCACAATATCAGCTTGTTTCTTTGTTATCCTTGCATTAAAGAATCCCCCAACAACAGAATCTCCACCTAGCAAGAGAACAATGGTAAGGTGACCTTGGTTGTTGTCAAGCTCTTTGGAGTATGGAAATTCCTCGGGAGGAAAATGGCATACAACAATGTGTGGGCAGAGGCACTATCCCATTTAACATGGACCCAGATAAACATTGCATACTCATCTCTCTTGATAATGTTACCCATGCTTTGAAGTGTGACCGAGAAAGTATGGTCACTCTGCCCATTTAACATGGACCCAGATAAACATTGCATACTCATCTCTCTTGATAATGTTACCCACGCTTTGAAGTGTGACCGAAAAAGTATGGTCACTAAATCAGATCCATGTAGTCCTCTACACTCACAAGTCTCATCCCTATACGCTGATTCCTTTTTTTTTTGTGTGTGTGTGTGTGTGTGTGTGTGTGTGTGTGTGTGTGTGAGAGAGAGCTGCCCGTCTCTGCCCTCAGTCTAACCCACATGTACCTAGCCTGCTCATCTCTGCGGACTATATGTATCAGTCGTTGTAGCTCCTCTCTAAACAATACTGCCACTCCTCCTGAGCCCCGTCCTCTATGCTCTGAACGAGTCTCCTGTCTACAAGCTGTCTCCCATCGGTATCCACTAACATGTGGCATGGACTGTCCAGGAGCCTGATGCGTCTCATAGTAGAAGATGATGTCCCTCCCAGTGAAACTATCCTCAAAAGCCCCTACATCAAGGCGTAGAGATCCATTACAATTCCAAGTAGCAACTTTGAGTGTAGTCCCATAGGTCTCGCGCCGTCATGAAGAGCGCCTCTCCATAATCACCACTCTACCATCTCTATAGAAGGCCACTTTCCCTTTCTCTCGGGCATAACTTCTTTCATGTGGGCAAGTGGCGAGAGTGTGAGGTCATCTCCAAGAAATATTCCCGTCTTCTTGAGTGTAGGACGTCTCTTCAAGAAGTCCTCCTTCGCTTCCATGGAGGGGAAATGAATGATAAGTGCTCTCTCCTTAGAAGATTCGCCACTACCTTCTCTCTTCTTTCCCACTCTGCATGCCTTTGTGTGCGTGGCTTCAATGCCCATCATAGAGAAGAGCTCCTTGGTTTCCCCTTCCGCATCATCACGGTCTTTTAGACCGGACACTCGTACATGTAAGGCCCGGGTCTTCCTTCTTTGCTCCTCTTCAAGGGTCATGTTGATGATGGTGGGAGTGGGGATGGGTGGCGATTCTTTACCTTTCCCTTTCTTGGCGACCTCGATCCATTTCTCCGCCTCGTCCATTTTCTTTTGTGTCTTTGTGATCACCTCCACCCATGAAGATGTCTTCTCTTTATGTTGCTCCTCCTCCTCTCGAATGATCCTCATTTGTTCCTTGATGGTATTCAGCTCTTCAATAAAGGAGGGCTGAAATTTTCCATCCTCAAGGTTGCTTTTTGAAGTGGCTTCCAACTCCTTTTTGAGGGCTGAGATTTCAGCCGCTTGACTTTTAGCATGCAATTTGGCCTCCACTAGTTCCTCCTTTAAGGCTGAAATCTCATCCTCTTGCTTGGATGCTCTCTCTTCGAGCTCTTGGATTTTGTCAAATCCCTTCTCGAGTTTGCGGTAACGGAAGAGTCGACCATCTTCTTGTTTTCTTTGATAATTGTGCCGAGCTTGTCCTCCACCTTCACGAGCTCCTCTTTAAACCCGGTCTTGGCCATGACTTTTTGCAGAATTCCCCACAGCCAATGGATTGGGGGGGGGGGGGGGGGGAGGGGGGGTCAAGCCATGTAGGGGAAAGAGAGAAGAGAGAAGAGATTCAGCAGAGAGAGAGAGTTATGTTGCTGCCTTGAGGGCCTGAGGAAGGGTGGATGGGAAGAGGGAGGCGGAGGAACGGGCCAGCCCCAACGGGCGAAACAGCGAAGAGGGAGAGAGAGAGAGCAGGGCGGCGCAGAAGCGAAGGGGGGATTTGAAGCGGGTTGGGCGGGCGAACAGCGGAGAGAGAGAGAGAGAGAGATAGAGAGAGAGAGAGAGAGAGAGAGAGAGAGGGAGGCGACAACAGGCGGCGAGCAGGGGGGAGCGAACAGGGGGTAGCGAACAGGCGGGGAGCGAGCAGGGGAGAGCAGCGGCGAGCAAGCTGGCAAAACAGCGAAGAGCGAGCAGAGAGAGAGAGAGAGAGAGAGAGAGAGAGAGAGAGAGAGAGAGCGTCTACTAAAGACCCAATGGACCTATGAGACCAAAGTGATACAATAATGTTCATTGCATATCTCATCATGGAATGGAAAATAAAACAGAAAGAAAACATAAACATAGCTATCTCACTGGGGTGATCACTGGGGTGATACAAAACTGTCCATGGAAACTCATCATGGAATACTAAGAACATAGAAGCATGAGAGCAACATGAGAGAGAAAGAGAGAGTTCCATTAACGTCTACAAAAAACCAAAGGGTCTATGAGACCAAAAGTGTTACAATGTGTCTATGAAATGACAGAATGATGAAAAAAAACATGATAAAAAACCCAACTAAAGCTGAGAGAAAAAAACCACCACCCTGTAAGTGCCAATGTTACAATGCTACAATGATACAATGTGAGGGGATCAAAGTGGGTCCTGGACATCTATGAGTGTATAGAGAGAGAAAGAGAGAGTCCTATTAACGTCTACAAAAGACCAAAGGGTCTATGAGACCAAAAACATGGAAAAAAAAACATGATTAAAGAAGACCAAAGGGTCAATGAGACCAAAAGTGTTACAATGTGTCCATAAAGTGACAAAATCATGGAAAAAAAAGAGAGAGAAAGAAAGAAAGAAAGAAAGAAAGATATATTAACGTCCTGTCGAGGCCAAAGCTGACCTATAGGACAGATCAGAATACATCTTTGGTTACAATCCACTTCGGGGTATCGGTTAAAGAAAAGTGCATGTGGGATCAAAAAGAAACTAACTTCAAAGCTCTCATGACTGAGAGAGAGAGAGAGAGAGAGAGAGAGCATTTTCTAAGTTGAATTCTTTTTTTGTTTTTTTGTTTTTTCTTTTTTTGGCCGCGCAGGGGGGGGGGGGGGGGGGGGGGGGGGGGGGGGGGGGGGGGGGGGGATCACTGCTAATCAAATAAAGACACATCACTTGAAGTTGCTTTTACAAAGGAAAGCCAACAAAGAAAGGCATACTCCAATATAAGCCCTTCATAATTTGACAGGCGATGCATCAATCAGCCAATTACCTCTTCAACTCCTTGTCCAATTGAGATAGCTTGTAGCAACCGTTGCCGTGGTTCAATCTCTTTTTGTAACACAAAGGTGGTTCCCTGTATTGAGTCACAGCAGCACTCTGATTTATAAGTCTTTAAAAAAATACCATCGCGTGCACATAAAAGTATCAGACCTTGAAATGAAACAAAACAAGGATCAAGAAACCTTGTTGCCTCTGGAGATTCGGATGTTGCCAGAAGGGGAAAGATAAGAAGTTTCCAGCCAACCCTTTGCTTCATCACCAAGCAATCGGAAGGGCACAGGGTATGGAACTTTGAAAGGAAGAAACTTGAAAGAGAAAGCTGCTTTGTCAAACTGAAACAAAATTTTCCTTCCTGTAGCAATTGATGCAGCAGCCTGAAGTCCACAAGCACACGAGATCACATAACATTGGTTATTTGAAAAATACAAACCAGGAGATAAAGTTGTTGGGAATCAAGGTCTTACCTATGTGTGAACCCACTCTTATGAGTGAGATAGTGTGTTTGTGTGTGAACCACCTCTTAGAGGGGTATCAATAATGAAGGCAATGAAGTGTTAGGGTTAGGGTTTACAGAAGCTTCAAGCAGGCGTGGAAACCAAGAGAGAGAGAGAACACGACTTTTGTATAATGCTTGATGAAAAAGTAAAGTACAATAGCCACATAATAGTGACCCTAAAGATAAGTGTTCACATGTCCGGCCATAAAATGTGCCGGGTGGACCAAAACACTTATAAACTGCATATAAGTGAAACTGAGCTAAACTGGGGGGGAAAACCTCCACTAACTGAAGTAAAAAGTGCCCCAGTAATCTACTGATGATCACTAGCACTCCTCTGGGTGCATACACAGCATAAAACCCAACAAACCCCCCTGGAGTGATATGTGATCACTGTACATCATCCACCAAAAGGAAACAAATTCAAAGCACTGCGGAATGCTTCAAATTTCGGACGTGGTAATGCCTTGGTGAAGATGTCTGCCACATTCTAATCTGTAGGACAGTAGATCAGACTGATATCTCCTGCCTGGAGTCTCTCCCGAACAAAATGATAGTCAATCTCAATGTGTTTCATGCGAGCATGAAACACAGGATTCCTGGCCACAGCAATGGCACTCTGACTATCAGTATAGATAGGTGTAGGCTCCTCCACTGAAATATCCATATCAGTCATGAGACGACGCAGCCAAACACACTCAACAGTAGTAGTGTAGGCTGCTCTGTACTCTGCCTCACAAGACGAAGTGGCCATTGTGGTCTGTTTCTTGCTTAGCCAAGAAATGCATGAAGAGCCAAGAAAGAAACAATTTCCACTAGTGGAATGTCTGGTATCAAAATCACCAGCCCAATCTGAATCACTGTAAGCGTATAACTGCATGTCACCTCCCTCAGGATAAAGCAATCCAAGAGACAAGGTACCCTGCAAATAACGGAATACACGCTTCACAGCTTGCCAATGTGACAACCGCGGGCTGTGCATAAATCTGCTCAACTGAGAGACTGCATACTGAATATCTGACCTTGTATTACACAAGTAAATAAGGCACCCAACAGCCTGAGCATATGTAGTGGCATCAAAGGAAATACTGTCATCTTGTAGTGACAGTTTCATCCCAGGCTCCATAGGAGTACTAATAGGCTTGCAATCCTGAAATTTAAACTTCTCCAGAAGTTTAGCAACATAACGTGATTGCAACAACCCAATGCCTCTGTTATCCTGCACAAATTGTATGCCCAAATAGTAATGTACAAGCCCCAAGTCAGACATGTCAAATGTCTGTTTTGCAGTATCTCCTTAAAAGCTGCAATTTTGTCATCATTTGATCCCATGAGCAAGAGATCATCCACATAAAGACTGATGACCAGCAGATCTGTCTCTTCTTTCTTTACATACAGAGTGGCTTCTGATGGACTGTTCACAAATCCCTGAGTGAGTAGAAAAGCATCTATTTTTGCATACCAAGCTCGTGGAGCTTGTTTCAAACCATACAAAGCCTTTTTCAGCCTGCAAACTTTCCCTCATGACCATGTTCTGCAAATCCCATGGGTTGAAATACATAAACTTCCTCCTCGAGGTCTCCATGTAGGAATGCAGTCTTTATGTCCAACTGGTGAACAACCCAACCACGATGTGCAGCCAATGCAATGACACACCTAAGTGTCGATATACGGGATGTAGGAGCAAATGTCTCCTCATAATCAATGCCCTTCTTCTGTGCATAGCCCTTTGCAACTAGACGGGCTTTGTACCTGTCAATGGATCCATCTGCATGTCTTTTCAACTTATAGACCCATTTAGTATCAATTGCTTTCTTGCCTTTGGGCAGATCAACCAAATCCCATGTTTGATTCCTTTTAATAGAATCAAGCTCATCCTGCATGGCTTTATTCCAATGCACATTATCTCGTGCATCCACAAATGAATCAGGCTCATCATCATCCTATAAACTACCAGATTCAAATCCATGATGTGTGCATGCTCATTGGTCCTTGTCTCCCTACGAGTACGACCAGCAAGAGGACCCTCTAAATGGCTGTCATGTAATGTCCTCAAATACCATCTAGGTATGTGTCTGACCTGTGGTGCCTGCTGCCCCATATTTGGTTCAGCTTCTGGCTCATTTTGCTGCTGAATTTCTGCACCACCTACATCATTTGCTGGCTAAGGTCAAGGCATTAGCTTTGTCTCTGACCATGCATTTATCATCATCAAAATGGACTTGCATACCACAATGTGCTAAAGAAGAAATGGACAACAAATTCTTCTTTATCCCTGGTACATATAAGGCATCTGTAAGGCGGAGAATGGAGCCATCAATGGCTGTGAGCTGAATCTCCCCAATGCCACGAGCTGGATATGAAGCATTGTTGGCACACTGAACAGTTTTGCCAACAGGGGCAGGGCCAACATGACTAAACAAATCCCTGCGAGATGTGATATGCTTTGATGTACCACTATCAAAATACCAAGTACATGCATGCTCTGTCAAACTGAGTGCCTGTGAAGACCAAGAGGCATCATAGCTGCATGTATAAAAACAGTAATCCCTGTCCTCAACAAAAGAAGCAGTCTCTGGAGGAGCTTTAGAAGCATCATTAACAGACATCCCAGCTTCCTTTGCCTTCTCTTTGGCAATCCTCTTCCTACATTCCGTGATGTAGTGACCTGGCTTCTTACAGTAATGACATTTGCCCTTCTTCTTGGGCTGTCCATCACCTTTCTTGGTATCCTGTGAAGAACCACCATCACCTGAATTTTGATTTGAACTCTTTGGCTGAGTTTTTCCTTTCCCCTTTTGACCTGTAGTAAATGCTTGTTCAGCATTTGTGTTCATATTCATATTCTTCCTCATTTGCTCCTCTTGTAGTAAGAGAGCAACAAGTTCCTGATATTTGAGGGGTTCAACAGCATTCCTCATGCTGAGGTTCAAAGAGGTATGAAAAGCCAAGTAAGATCTTGGCAAAGAGTGCAAGATGGTGGACACAAGCTGTGTCTCAAGAATAATCTCATCCACATTGATGAGTTGCTCTCTCAAATCCTGCAGCTTGTTTAAGTGGCTAGACATATCATCTCCTTCATTCATTTTCTGATTTTCCAGCTCTCTTTTCAAAAATGAGATCCTAGCCTCATTACGAGCAGCATACATCTGCTCCAAAGTCACCCATGCATTCTGTGAAGAGCCAGCTGAACGAATATGAGGTATAATGGACCTCTGTACTGACAATGCAATGAGTGACAAAGCTTGTGCATCCCTGGCATCCCATGTCTTTTGAGCATTTGTTCTTTGAACAGGCAATGGCTGTCCTGGAGCCTGTACCTGTTGTCCTCGTCCACGAGCACCCCCTTGGGGAGGAGTCTCTGGAGCCAATGGACCTGGACGTGGTTCATCACCGCTAACAAAATCCCAAAGACCTTTTGCCACAAGCACATTTTTCAGCATAAAACTCCACAAGGAGTAGTTCGTGCCATCCAATTTGTCTTCCTTAGACAAATACGTGAATACATCACTTTGCTGTTGATTTGCCATTATGCCTACGCACAATGTTGTACCTGTTTATCAAAAAACCCAATAGCAGAAACCCTGAAAATAACTGTACTCCACTGAATACAGTTCACCCAAATAAGCCTGCACTCTCAATCCTCTGAATGTGCAGCTCAATGCACCAATGACTGAGTAGAGCAGCAAATGGCGTACACAATGCCAAAATGCCCCAAAAATGCCCAAATTTGCTGCACCCAAACTCCCAAACTGTGCAAAAAGCCTGTATAGTTCTTTGCTAGAAAGTCTGCCTGTAGATTTTCACAGAGAAAATAAAAATGCCCAATATTCAAAACTTGTAATGCTTACCACAGTGTGATGTTAGCAGGTACAAGTTGACTTCAATGCAAATGACTGTTGTACTGTGCAGGTACAGTTTACTGTACGGAGCAGACTGCAGGTACTGTTGAAGTACAGTTGATGTACTCTGACGAAGCACTGTACTGAACAGTGCGAACAGGTACTCTACAGGTCTGGAAGTCGTATTGGGCACAACAGGTACAGTCGAAGCAGGTACAGTACTGAAGCTTCAGTCGAATGTACAGAAAGTACAGTCGACTGGTACAGCAGAAGGTACGCAGCACTGAATGCTGCACGGCAGATGCTGAAGTCGGCGCTGATAGGTGTACGGGGCAGGTACAGTACCTGAAGGCGGCACAGTTTGTGTACGGGCAGGTACAGTACCTGAAGGCGCTTCCAGGTCAGTTGTTCGAAGCTGGTACATGTGCGCAAACAGGAACAGAAGCTACAGTACGGCAGCGCTGTCAAGTACGGAAGTTGCAGTACGGCGCACAGGTGTACAGGCAGCAACAGTAATGTACGGCGCACAGGTGTACGGGCAGCAGCACTGGCAGTGTACGGGCAGGGTAAGACAACCTTCAATGCTCTGATACCAAATGAAGGCAATGAAGTGTTAGGGTTAGGGTTTACAGAAGCTTCAAGCAGGCGTGGAAACCAAAAGAGAGAGAGAACACGACTTTTGTATAATGCTTGATGAAAAAGTAAAGTACAATAGTCACATAATAGTGACCCTAAAGATAAGTGTTCACATGTCCGGCCATAAAATGTGCCGGGTGGACCAAAACACTTATAAACTGCATATAAGTGAAACAGAGCTAAACTGGGGAAAAAACCTCCACTAACTGAAGTAAAAAGTACCCCAGTAATCTACTGATGATCACTAGCACTCCTCTGGGTGCATACACAGCATAAAACCCAACAAATAATATCGAGATATTCGGGTGCTATGACATAAGCAATGATGTCAAAAGGCCAACCTTTGTAACCTATAAAGGTACTTGTACTTCATTGAATTAATCAATCAACTATCACAAGGTATATGTCTCCAAGGTGTGTATCTCCATTTGAACCTCCCAAAAGATCAACCACTCTTGGGTCCCCTCCCTCATATCACCCCTGCAATGGTCCGGATCTACTACCTCAGATCAGTCTACCATGAGTCCGGGTAATCAAGGAGAATTCTGGTCCAAGTTGTTTAGTTAAGAAATTACAAGCGCATACAAATCAAGAAGTTATCAAAATATCTACTTCTTGGTACATACTCAAACAACTCTCCTTCCCATAGTCACAAGAAACGTCGTTCCCTGTGGTCTGGAATGGCGGAATGACGTTTCCCTTTCAAGAGGAACGCCAGAATGGCTCAGAACGGTTGCTGACTTGGCATGCATTTCGGAACGGTTTGTGTCGTGTCGGGAACAGCGTTCCAGCTTCTAGAACGGCCGTCTTATGTGATGGCTTGGCATGCAACGGTCGTCATGTTGTGATTTAAGAGTACCAAAGGTACCTAATATGGTACCTAAGGTACTAAAATACCTTCAAATGGGTACTTGCCCTGTTGATAAGGGCTGAATGAAAACAACGGGCTGCTACTTTATGTGCATTGGCCGCCCTCCCTGGGATTGAAGAGAGACTCCAACTCCTTCAAAGTTCACAAGCCGTCCTTGATTCCTTCTCATAGGCCATACACAACAGTGAGCAGTGTGTTCCTCCTCCTCATCACTTTCATCTTCTTCTCCTTCAATCATCGAGTCTCATGATGTATCGTGTTTGAAAGTTCCCAGGAGATTAGTTGGTGGTGTTCCACAAGACCCAAGGGGAATGGCAGCCCTGTGAGTCAGATGCCACTTGGGGCATACCAGGAAAGGCTTTCAAGAAAATGGTTCCAAGTGTTCAGGGACAAGGCAAGAAGGTAAGGGGACAAAGTGGAACAGATCATCAGATTTGGAATGGAGACAAAGATTGGGCAGGGTTTTCACTGAAAAGGTTGGTAGGAAGGGAAGGATGATGAGTTGGGGAGTCCATGTGGTGACAAAGGGATGATGACAGTCATCAAGGGTCAAAGTTGGAATCCCGTCATCAAGTTTATCAAAAGGGGAAGTCATGTGCATGCACATGGACATGCAGATCCCAATGTTATCCTCTAAAAGGCAATACAAAAACATACGCATTAGGGCATGAGCAGGGTGTTGGACTCACACACTCACACACAAAATAGGGTTTCCTCCAGCTGGCATGAAGGGAAGGATGACAAGTTGGGGAGTTCATATGGTGACAAAGGGATGATGACAGTCATCAAGGATCAAAGTTGGAATCTCGTCATCAAGTTTACCAGAAGGGGAAGTCATGTGCATGCACATGGACATGTAGATTTCAGTGCTATCCTCTAAAAGGTAATAGGGCATGAGCAGGGTGTTAGACTCACACACTCACACACAAAATAGGGTTTCCTACATATTAGGGTTAGCTACAGAAACAGGAAGCTCACACAAAGAAAGAAAGATATATTAAGCGTCTACTAAAGACCCAATGGGCCTATGAGACCAAAGTGGTACAATAATGTCCATGGCATATCTCATCATGGAATGGAAAATAAAACAGAATGAAAACATAAATATAGCTATCTCACCGGGGTGATACAAAACTGTCCATGGGAACTCGTCATGGAAAACTAAGAACATAAAAACATGGGAGCAACATCAGCTCTGAGTGTGTGGTTGATCACAAATGCAAGTCAACTCTTGCATGTGAGTCACATCCATATAATATCCAAGTACAAAAGTTGAATGGATAGAGTGTCCTTTCACACTTGATATCCAAGGGGAAAAACCACATGAAAAAAAGTGCCCATGGTTAAGCCTTGTTCACACGAAGCACTACTATAAGTGAGCATATACCTACAAATCCCCCATGTAGTGTAAGTGTGAACCTGCACAAGGAGGCATATCACTCTCTGTATGAGAGGAAGTTCAAAGCTTTGCAGAAAGCTTCAAACTTCTCTCGAGGTAAAGCCTTTGTGAACAAATCTGCAACATTATCCTATGTAGGGAAGTAAGATAAACTAATCTCCCCTCCATGTAACCTCCCTCTGACATAGTGATAATGAATCTCAATTGCCCCACACTCTCCCTACCACGTTGAGGCTTGAGCCTTGGCTGCCCCACACTCTCCCTACCTCCTCTTGGCCCCTCCTCTTGGGCCTTGGCAAGTTGGCCCCTTCTTTTGCTCGGGTGGCTCGTGTCTTGGGCAGGTAAAATTTAAAATTTGACGCAATGAACATTGGATTTTGGAGATTCTAGTTTGCTGCGTTTTTTTCCACTTTGTGGACACTTTACTTATGTCTCATGCAAGGGCATTTTGCATGTTTTTTTAATTTTCAGCCATTTATCAATTTCAATGGCACCTCCTCGTGGCATAGATGCAGAAAACAGATCCCCTTGGTGGAATGAGGTGGATCTTGTGTCCAGATATGATAGTGCAAGAGGAGGAGGGTCACGCAAGTGGAAGTGCCACTTTTGTGGATCCATTAAGACTGGAGGCACGGATCGTGTGCGAGCCCATTTGTTGGGGGTTAGAGGCAAAGGCATTTCTGTTTGCCCTACAGTGTCAAGAGCAGATATCATACGATTGCAGGCACTTGCAGATAGACTTGATGCAGCAGGGAGTCGGCCCTCTGTTCTTGATCCTCGAGGTACATCATCATCAGCTACACCTGCAGGCGCGGCATCTTCAGCGAGTGCATCTACCCCATTATTTGGGGCTGCTCCACAGCCATCCGCACATGGAACAAATGCTTCCCAGACCCAAGCTTCACGAGGTCCAGTGCAGGCTAGTCTTGTGGCATCATGGCACCCTGGGAGGAGGGCACAAGTAGATGCAGCAGTGGCACGGTTTTTTTATGCTGCAGATGTTCCTTTGGTAAAGGCCCGCAACCCATACTTTGCAGATATGGTGAAGGAGATTGCTTCTTTCAGACCTGGCTATGCTCCACCCTCATCCGAGGCATTGCGCACTACACTTCTAGCCACAGAGAGGACGGCCATAGAGGATGCCTTGGGACCCATTCAGGATGTATGGCATAGATGTGGCGTCACTATCATGGGTGATGGTTGGAGTGACACTAGGAGCCGCTCCATTCAGGGTATCCTTGCGTACTCAAGAGGATGTAGCTTTTTTATTAAAGCTATTGACAATTCAGAGGCGGGCAAAACTGCAGAGAGATTGGCAAATATTTGGAGTGAAGCCATTGATTACGTGGGTCCCAATAATGTCATCCAGTTTGTTTCTGATGGAGAGAACTCAAACAGGGCAACAGGGAGGATCATTGAGGATAGGTACCCACATATTTGCTTCACTCCTTGCATGTCACATGGGCTCAACAATCTCCTCAAAGATATTGGTAAGATGAAGTGGGTGGAGCCTTTTATTGAAATGGGCAATCACATTGTTTCATTTATCACTCGCCACCACTACATTTTGGCTGTATTTCGACAGAGATCCCCAAAGGATCTCTTAAAGTATTCAGATACACGCTTTGCATATAATTTCCTTATGCTAAAGCGTCTTTTTGAAGTGAAGAATCATTTGAGGCAGCTCGTAGTTTGTGAGGAGTGGGATGCATGGCGAGAGCGTACCTCAATGGCAGGTATTCGATGCAGGTCCATAGTTCTTGATGACACTTTTTGGGACACTGTTGAGGTATTGTTGCAGGTTATGCGGCCAATCATTCTTATGTTGAGACTTCTTGATGGAGATGAGCCTTGCATTGGCAAGGTGTACGAGGGGATGGACAGGATGATTGAGAGAATCCTATCTCTACAGACTTTGGATGGGGGTAGGAGACAGGAGCTATCTCGTCTTGCGACAGGCAGGTGGACAGAGTATCACTCTGCATTAGAGGCTGCTGCATTTGTGGTGGATCCAGAATTTCAAGGCAAAGGACAAGAGATAGATGCAGAGGTTGTGCAGGGTTGGGAGGATATCTTGAGGAAGCTTGTACCCAGTGCAGATGATAGGAGGGTTCGTGAAGACCTTTCCTTCTATCGACAGCCTCTTCGCTTTGCAGGATGCACAAAATGATAGGTTCAAGATATCCAGTGCACGGTGGTGGGAGGATTATGGGGCAGATACACTATTGCTGCAAAGATTGGTCATTCGAGTGCTTAGCCAGGGTGCTAGCTCCTCGCCATGTGAGCGCTTATGGAGCAGTTTTGGGAACATTGCAAGCAAGAAGAGGAACAGGCTTGGTGTCTAGAAGGCAAATGACCTTGTATTTGTTAATGCGAACTTGCATTTGCTTAACAAGTTCAGGGCTGAGTGTACTCCAGAGCCATTTATTGGATTTTGCCTTGATCTTGATGACAATGATGGTGAGGATCAGCTAGAGGGAGAGGATGATGTGGAGCAGCATGAGGATGAGCAGATTGAGGGACAGCCTGGACAGAAGGATGAGATCCCACTTGCTGATGACTAGTCTTTGACTCACCAGTTACCTTGGCCCTTGAGGCTAGTTTTGTACTTGTCATGCGATGTACTTTCTTTTTCAGTTTCTATATATCCTCATGCGATGTACTTTCTTTTCAGTTTCTATTTGGAGTCTGGACTCTTTAAATTTTTAATGTTTAAGACTTTAAAGTTTAATCTTGGATATTTTAAATGTTTTGTCATTTTATGTCATATGCTGACATGTCATATGACGTGGTGTTCCCCGACGTTCCCGATCCGCTCCCGTTCCCGTTCCCGTTCCCGCTCCTGTTCCAGCATCCGGCGTTCCCGGAACGTTCCCGTTCCGCGGTAACTATGATCTCAATGTGCTTGGTACGTGCATGAAATACGGGATTCCGTGCCACGGCCATAGCACTCTGACTATTAGTGAGAATGGTGGTGGATGTCTGCTGTCACTCATGAAGATCAGCCAATAATTTCCTCAACCATACACAATCTATTGTAGCTGTGAAGACTGCCCTGTACTCGGCCTCGCAACAAGTAGATGTGGCAACAATGGGTTGCTTTTTGCTCAACCAAGATGTGCATGAACTGCCAAGGAAAAAACAATTCCCACTGGTGGATTGCATGGTATCATAATCACCAGCCCAATCTAAATCGATGTATGCATAAAGCTGCAAGCTGCCCCCCCTGGGATAGAGCAAACCAAGATCCAGGATACTTGAAGATAACGGAAAATGCGTTTGACTATTTGCCAATGCTTTCTGCTTGGGCTGTGCATGAATTTGCTCAATAGAGACACCCCAAAAGATATGTCAAGGCTCGTGTTACACAAGTAAAGGAGGCATCCCACTGCCTGGCTGTAAATGCCCGCCTCAAAAGGCTCACCAATATCAAGCATAGTAAGCCGTACACCTAGTTCTATTGGAGTAGAAATTGGCTTACATTCTTCCATGTGAAACATTTTTAGCAAACTTTTTATGTACTTAGTTTGTTGCATAACAATGCGATCATCTCTATGCATAAACTATATGCCCAGATAGTAGTGTAAAGTCCCCAAATCTGACATACCAAATTCGGCTTTCAAATCAGCCTTGAAATCTGAAATTTGTTCTTTGCTAGTCCCTGTTATGAGCATGTCATCTACATACAAGATGACTATGAGAATATCGGCACCAATTTTCTTCACATAGTGCTTTCAGCCGGACTATTCACATAACCCTAGCTAGTTAGATGAGCATGGATTTTTTCATACCAAGCTCTTCGAGCTTGCTTTAACCCATACAATGCTTTGTGTAACCTGCATACTTTATGTTCCTCGCCAGGAACTACAAAACCAATGAGCTGATTTTACATATACTTCCTCCTATAAATCCCCATTTAAGAATGCAGTTTTAATATATATACCTAGATAAATCCAGGAACATGCCCAAATGCACCTTTTAGGGACGTGCATGTTATATACTCATGGTAGTCAACCCACAACACTATATAACTATCAACTCCATTATGCATAGTATGGACTAGATACTACGACATCCCCACTAACGTCATCACTGGGTGTAGAACTCTGTATCAAGATATGCTCTCACACACGCACTCCACACATACACACACATAAGAGCATATATTCACACAAAGCCCTTCGTACTGAGTTTCTGTCAAACCTCCAAAGATGCAGGGCAGACTCAGTCATAATGAAGCCTAGCACTAAGGGAAGTAGCAAATAGAAAGAATTAGTACAGCAAATAAGTAGTTGACAGGGCAAATGCACCACTGAAGATAGAAAGAATTAGCACAGAAATCAACGTCCAACTGATGCACGTTCCATCCTTTATGTGCAACCAATGCAATCACTAATCGGATTGCAGTCATCCTTGAAGTAGGAGCAAAAGTCTCCTCATAATCTATTCCCTTTTCATGAGAATAGCCTTTAGCCACAAGTCTTGCTTTGTACCTGTCAACAGTACCATCAGATTTCCTTCTGACTTTGTACACCCACTTTGTTTCAGACTTCCTTTTGACTTTGTACACCCACTTTGTTCCAATGACATTCTTGCCTTTCGGCAAGTCCACAAGATCCCAAGTATTGTTCTTCATGATAGAAGAGATTTCATCCTGCATGGCTTGCACCCAATGCATTCTCACGTGCTTCTTCATAAGAAGAAGGCTCTTTTGAATCAAAGAGACCACCCATGGCTAATGCAGACTCCCCATCATGCATATTCAATGCATGGCTAGAGCTAGCCCTTGTTCTACCTATCATTGGTACTGTAAATTTGCTATCTTGCAAAGTTTTTAGCAACCATTTTGGCACCAACTTGGCTGTGTCTATGGCCGTTTGCTCTTCCTTGACACTCTTCCTTGACAAGATCTTCAACTTCTTCCATAGAAGGGGGCTGAAAATCAGCCATTACTGCCCCCTCTGGCTGTTGCATATATATCTCCTCATGGAGATCACCGTGAAGAAAAGCAGTCTTCACATCCATCTGAATCAAGTCCAGATCATCATGTGCAACCAAAGCTAACACAGCTCTAAGTGTGGTCATTTTGACCACTGGAGAGAAGATCTCATCAAAGTCCACACCATATTCCTGCTTGAAGCCCTTAGCCACTAACCTGGCTTTGTATCTTGGCTCAGCATCTGGTGCAACTTTGAGCCTGTAAACCCACTTGCAAGGCAAAACCTTCTTGCTTGCAAGCAAATGCACCAACTTCCATGTTCCATTTTTGTGTAGTAATAAAGAAAGATAACAAAAATCTAGAACTTTAAAATCTGATCTAGGTACATGAGCAGAGAGCTCTCATATCACCCTAATACATCCCTCATGGGCCGCTATGCAATGGTGCTCAAGGTGGTAAAACTGAGCTGGCGCGAGAAGGTCCTGCGATGATGAGAGATGATGGCCTGGATCTTCCTGTGGTAACGTGGCCGTGGGCGAGGGCCATAGGGTCTGGGGCGTCGAGCTCTGCATAACTCAGTGGCTCTGTCGAGTGTCACACCTCTCGGCCGAGCTACTACACTAGCCTGTGGTCCCAAATTACCCACCACTGAAGGGCCCCCTCCTATTACTAGAAGTATTTTCTTTATTATCTTAGAAGAGAATAAATGTATGACGCTTTTTCTTGGCTCGCTGAAGCTCCCCCCCCCGCTCGCGCTTGACTGCACCCTTCCCCCTCTCCCGCCATCGCGCCTGCTCACCCCCCCCTCCCCCCAGCCTGCTCTCGCGTCTGCCCCCCTCCCCCGCCTGGCTGTCCAGCGTGCCCCAGCGCTGCAGCGCCCTGCTTCTCCTCTCCTTCGCGTTTTTCTTCAGCGCCCCACCCCCCCCTTTTTTTCCATCGCCTTATCTTCCCCCCCGCCCCCTCTTGCGTGCTGTTTCCGCCTCCCCCCTTGGGGTTTTGTTCTCTTCGCCGCCTTTCCTCACTCCATTTTTTTTTCTGATTTTTCCGTCCCCTGGGCTTTTCCCTTTTTTTGTTTTTTGCCTTCCGCCCCCCCCCCCCCCCCCCCCCTCCGCCCTTGTGTGCAGCTCGGCTCTTGCAGGACTCTCCGCTTCGCTCCGCCTTCGACTTAGCTTCAAACTCTGATGGAGGCTCCTCCCGCGCCACCTCAGAGGGACTCTCCCGCAGCCCCCTCGCCCGCCCCTGAGGATACCCCCATCAGGCTTTCTCTTTCGCCAGAAGAGGAAGCGAGCCTCACCGCAGAGGTGGAACGCCTCCAGGCACATTCCACCATCTGTCGTATAGTCGGCACTCGCCCCACCAGAGGGGAGATCCGGGATCTTCTCCAGGCCCGCCTTCTTGCAAATGTGGGCAAGATCCTGGACGTTCAGCTACTGGGCCGTGGTCACTACCAGATCGAGTTCGAGACTGCCCAGAGCGTGGCCAAGGTCCTAGCCATGAGCCCCCTAGACATCAAGGGTGCTCGGGCATTCTTCAGACCTTGGCGGCATGGCTTTGACCCAGCAGCGGCCGAGCAGGGAGAGCGCCTCTTCCACGTTACAGTTTGCTTCCCTGGACTCCGCCATGAGTACTTGCCGCTCCTTTCTAGGCTGGGAGCATTGGTGGGTTCGGTGCTAGAGACTGGCCCCGCAGCAGCTTCAGTGGTGGACTCCGCCATGAGTACTTGCCGCTCCTTTCTAGGCTGGGAGCATTGGTGGGTTCGGTGCTAGAGACTGGCCCCGTAGCAGCTTCAGTGGTGGCCAGAGGAGCTGGGCTACCTTCCGTCAGAGTTTTGGTTCCGGACATCTCCTCCCTTCCGAAGGTCATTCAGCTACCGAGGATAGGGGGGGGATGGATTGATCAGAGAGTGGAGTTCTCGGGGCTCCCGAACCAGTGCTTTATTTGCAGGCAGGTCGGCCATCTGGCCAAGGCCTGTCCTCGCAGGAGACCCCAACCCTCACCGCAACAGCAGGCCCCTGATGGCCCGCCCATAGATGCGGCTCGGCAGGCAGCCTCCGGGACACCTGCTCAGGCCACAGAGACCTCGGAGTGGCAGCCTGGACAAGGGCGCCGTCGAGGGAGACAGCCACAGCAGCACGCCCAGAGACCGATGCAGCCACAGCCTCAGTCTCAGCACCACTGGGTTCCCATGAGGAATAGCTTTGCTCCCCTACAGGAGGAGACCCCTGCGACGACTGAGGACCAGGAGATGCTAGCACCCCCTCCTTCACCCCCCCCCACCCCCATCCCCCCCTACCGCCTCGCTTCCACCTTCGCCGCCTCCCGTCCCCGCTCCGGTTTTGGCAGCGGCTCCTTCTCCACCCCCCCCGCCCGCCCCCTCAGCTCCCCGAGAGGCCCGGGCAGTCCCCTGGCGTTCACCTGCAGTCCGGAGAGCTCTGAGCTCCGATCTTGATCGAGCACCGCAGAGGAGACTTACCATGCCGATTCGGGCTTCACGGATATCATCTATCCGCAGTCGGCTGAGTCGCCTCGGCACTAGACAGCGCTCGGAGGCTTTTGATTACTCCTTCACACGGCTTTTTGGAGCAGAGGGCCCCCACAAGCCAACACCCATCCGAGTTCATGTAGTGATACCTCCGGCCCGCGGGGAGGAGGCACTTAACTCAACGGTGGCCTTCTCGTTCCCTCTCTGTGGCCCATGCGACCGAGAGTGGACTCTGGAGCTCGCTCTTAGCACTCTGAAGACTCAGGCAGTTGAGTTTTCCCACCATGTGAGCGATCTGGAGGTGATAGATGTGATAGGCCGACTATGGGAGTTGGCTCATTTTTTCTTGGATCCCGGGAGTGTGGATGCCTCAGGGATTCGCCATTTGGTCGTTCGCATAGTGACACACTTAGTACGCGACCCTGGATATGTATGCATACACGAGGTTGCTCTGTCTGAGCGAGAGGCAATCGCCATGGGACATAGCCACTGGCGCCTGATCCGTGATTCTTGCAGCACACCGGGTGGGCAGATTCGTAGCCGCTCGGATGGGGACTATTCTCCATCCAAGCCGCTTGCGAAGGCCCGCCGTACGGCTGAGACAGCATCCACCTCAGCAGGTCATCCATGAGGATCATCTCATGGAATGTACAGGGCCTCGGCGGAGCACATTACATACACTATCGTGGTTGCTTGAGGCAGGAGCTGCAGAGATGCCTGGTTGGTGGCAGTATTGATATTTTGATGATGCGGGAGCACCACTTGGGTGAGAGCAGGATCCGGAGATATGGTTCAATGATGCCTGGTAGATGGGACACCTTTTGGTCTGCAGGGTTCGGCCCTTTGGGTGGACAGGGAGGAGTATGCATGGTCATTGCAGATGTATGGCGGCAGGCCATTGTGGATCGAGGGATCATTGTTCGTGGTAGAGCACAGTATGTCATTCTGAGGATGCATGATGAGCTCTTGGGCGTGCTTAACGTCTATGCGCCCAACCATGCTAGTGCCAGAGCAGAGTTCTGGACCCAGGTTACGGATGCATTGCCAGAGGCCGCACATTGGTGTGTCGGGGGAGACTTCAACATGCTTGAGGACCCGGCCGATAGGGTGGGAGGCAATCATGTTACAGTGCACGGCACGGAGCTTGCAGCTTGCGAGCGATTTTGCATGTCACTGAGGATCACTGATGCATGGCAGCATGGGGCCTTCTCCCGCTCTCAAGACAGTCTTAGTTTCTCTCGGTCGGATCGCCGGCAGGGAGGGACTAATCTATCACGGATTGATCGCTTTTATGTGGGCGACTAGTTAGTGGAGCGAGGCGGCTCCGTTGGCATTCTCGCTGGCACCTCATTTTCAGACCATGCGCCAGTTATTTTGACACTTGAGGAGAGGACACGAGAGCCCAGCCTGCAGTTGAGAATCCCAGAGAGGGTACTTACAGATCCTAGTCTCGCTGAGGACATTGAGAGGATCTAGCATGATAGTCAGTGCTCTGACCAGGATGCAGCAGGCCAGTGTGCCCAGGGACTCATCGAGCTTAGCTCTTTTCTGCACGCGGCAGCTTTGACACGGCTGAGAGAGACTCGCGAGCGGGAGCATCTGCTGAGACGCAGCCTCGCTTCGCTCCAGCGCCTTCAGGAGCAGCAGCCTGCATGTGAGTGGGTGGCGTCCCAGCTGAGCCAGGCACGCCAGGAGGTTAGAGAGGCAGAGGAGCAGAGACATCAGTTTTACTATCGCCGCCAGGCCTCTCAATGGACGCAGCTTGGTGATAGAGTGACTGGGTGTTGGGGTAAAGGCGTTATGCCCACCCTTATAGTGTGTACAAGCCCATAAGTTATAGTACATAGTACACTTAGTACTTTTAATGTACTAAGTGCACTATGTGTACTAGTGCAATATACATGTGTGATAGGGGAGTCACACACTCATGCTATTGGTGAGTTGACGTATCCCCACAACTCTCTCTCTCTCTCTCCCTTGTTCTTCTCTATGTATGTCTCCCACATGAATCTCTAAACCCTAATTCATACTCCCACACAACTGGTATCAGAGCCAATCTGCAGCTCTCTGCATGTGCAGTATTCTTCCAACACGATGGTGGGCGTGGAGCTGGTGAAGCGGGAGACTAGGCAGTCGGTAGAGTCAAGCGTAGGCTACAAGGCGTAATACAACAGGCTCTAATCGTGTAGGCGCTAGGCGAATACGTCAACAAGCGCTACACGGCGAAGGTTGGCCACCTAGGCGAGTGGCGCTAGACGAAGCTAGGCGAGCGAAGAGGCGAACTCAGGCGATAGCACCACTGAAGCGAAAGCAGCGCCATAGGCGAGAAGCGTTGAGCAAAGGCTGGCACTAGGCGACGTAGCACTACACAGCAAAGAGCGCTATGCGAAGCGAGTGGCGTTCAGCAGCGAGCGCATAGACACGAGAAGACAAGTGCACGTGCAGGCGGCCTTGGAGTCTCCCCACGACATTCTGGGCGTACCTTCTTCCGCTACCGAAGCCGACATCAAGCGAGCTTATCGAAAACTAGCTCTGCAATATCACCCTTGTTGGGATGTCAATAAGGCGGTGTGGAGAGCTGCCTCCTGCACTTCGCTGCCTGCTGAGGAGAGCTTCATAGCAGCTAGCCAACCGTACATCAGCTACAGCAGCTTCATCATCCCCCTTCTGCACAGCATCAACCCCACTTTTCCTGCAACAACAAAACCCGCCTGCAAATCAGAGAAAAAATCAGAAAATTACAAGGTATTTTCCTCATTTTTTTTGGGACTTGCAATTGAGCAGGTACAACCAACAATTGAGCAAATACAGGTGTCGAATTGCTCAATTTTTGAGCAAAATTGGCAAAATTGGGTGACATTGGTTACAATCAGGATCAATTTGCAGGAAATTGGTCACAATCAGGATCAATTTGCAGGAAATTGAATGTCGAAATTTGGGGCTTTTGATGTAATTGTGCAATTAAGCACTCATACATGCTGTATGATGTGAAAAATTGCACATTTGGGCAAAATTGCAGCAAATTGCAGTGCAAATCAAGGGGCTTTTGTGCCGATTTGGTTGATTTGCATGCAGGCAATCGCATTTGATGCTGTGGATAATGTGTTGATGCCTTACAAGCACTCAATGTGCCTGTAAATCAAGGGGCTTTCATGTATTTGATGTATATGTGGCCAGGGGGAAGCATCGTGAACACTCAGGATGCCTTCATGTGCGTCAATGTACCATGTATGATCAGAAATTGATCTTAAATCAAGGGGCTTTTCAAGTTCGTATGCTTGTTAAGCTTGGCAAAGCAGCAGGCAAGACATTTATGCCTTGAATCCTCAAAAATCAGCTTGCAGTCAAGGGGCTTTTGCCCAATTTCTGTTCGGGACTGTTGTATGCAGTGTTCGGGACTGTAAAAGTCTGATTTTCACTCTTTTGGACAGCCAGGAGAGCATTTATTGCTACTGTACCTGCTGGTACAGATTTGGCACAGCTTTGTGCAAGTTTTGGCATGGCTGTACACTGATTTGAGTGAGGAAAAGGATCAATTTCAGCTGCTGTACTTGCCGGTACAGGTTTGGTACATCATTTATGAGCACTTGGTACTGTTATACAGTACTTTGGAAGGGCAATAGAGCACATTTAAGGTGCTGTCCAAAATCTGCAGCAACCAGATTTTGGTGATTTCATCACATAAAGTGGGAGAAAAGTTGCATTCTTGCTTCCGCAGTGGGAGATAAAGCTTGGGAGAACAACTGTGAGCACTTTGTGTGCTTTTGGTGCAGTGTTTGCACATTTTTGCAGGGAGTCAGGCATTGACAGGTTGCATATTGCTATGGCAACCACAGGTGAGAGCTCTTCATTGCTTCATATCAAGAAGCTTGAAGGCTCGCATACCTATGATATTTGGCAAACCCAGTGCTACAATGTGTTGCTCCAGAAAAAGCAGCACAAGCCTATCAAAGAAAGGGGTGTAATGCCCGCTTCTCTTACTGCTGAAGAGTGGGAAGATATGGATGAGCTGGCAAGATCTACTATCATGTTGTCTGTGTCAGACTCATTACTTTTCAGCATTCGTGAAGAGAAGACAGCTTGGGGAATGTGGCAGAGATTGCAGGACTTGTATGCCCAACAAAGTGCCTCAAGCAAAGTGTATTGGTTGAAGAAACTCATAGGTCTTCAGATGAAGGAAGGGGCGTCTATGACAGCCCATCTAAATGAGTTTAATGGTATTGTCAGCCAGGTCATTAATCAAAAGTTGGCAATGGACGATGAGTTCAAAGCCACTTTTTTGTTATGCACTTTGCCAGAGAGTTGGGACACATTCAGGACAGCCACTAGCAATTCGCATGCTATGCTGTCATATGCAGATGTTGAGGGTGCTCTTCTTCAAGAAGAGATGAACAGGAAAAACAACTCTGTTGGAAAGTCCAATGCAATGAATGCACGTGGGAGATCCCAACAAAGGGGAAAAAGCCAAGAACGGGGAAGGAGCAAGTCTCGCTCCAAAATGGATTTGGAATGCCATTATTGTGGCAAGAAGGGACACATTAAAAAGCAATGCTACAAATGGAAAAATGATCAAAAGGAAAAGGGAAAAGGCAAAGACAAAGAGAAAGATGAAGCCAAAGATGTAAAGCCAAAGGGCAAAAGTGGAGTCAAGATTGAAGAAATCAATGTGTCACATGCAGGTGGCAGTGAGGATGAGGTCCTCTTTACGTCTTCACTTGATGCCCATTCACTTCTTACAGGTGGTCATGGTATGCACTCATGGATCATTGATTCAGGTGCCTCCTTTCATGTCACAGGTTGCAGAGACTTGTTTGTCAGGTATACTGCTGGCAATGAAGGAGTGGTTTATTTGGGTGATAACCATGCATGCAAGATTCTTGGCAGAGGTGATGTGAGGCTTGTGTTTTCAGATGGCTCACAGCTTATGCTCCATGATGTCAGGCATGTGCCTGAGATCAAGAAGAATCTGCTTTCTACTGGACAGCTTGATGATGCTGATTATGTTACCACATTTGGTAGTGGAAAGTGGAAAATTAGTAAGGGCTCACTGGTTGTTGCCAGAGGCTCTAAGGTGGACACTCTTTACTTCATGCATGCAGGTGTTTGTCACCATGCTAATGTAAATGCAACCGAGCTGCCGGAAATTTCTATGTGGCATAGCCGGTTGGGACACATGAGTGTCAAAGGAATGGAGCAATTGTCTCGTTTGGGTTACTTGCCTTCTCTAAAGTTTTCAAGTTTTCAGTTTTGTGAGCATTGTATATATGGTAGGCAACTACAGTGCCCCCACAAGAAAGCTCTTGGACAGAAAGATGCTCAGTTAGAGCTTGTGCATACAGATGTATGTGAGATGCCTCAGCTTTCTTTGGGAGGGGCAAAATACTTTGTGTCTTTTATAGATGATGCCACACGCAAGGTGTGGGTCTATCCTCTTCGTTTGAAGAGTGATACATTCTCAGTGTTTCAGAAGTTTGTCGCTCTTGTTGAGAATCAAACTGGCAAAACACTGAAAGCTTTGCGTTCCGACAATGGTGGAGAGTACATGTCCAAACAGTTTCAGGACTTTTGTGATGCTAAAGGCATCAAGAGGGAGCTCTCTACTCCTTATGATCCTCCACAAAACGGGACAGCAGAGAGGATGAACAGGACCATACAGGAGAAGGTCCGTTCTATGTTGTCACATGCTGCGTTACCTCATGGTTTTTGGGCTGAAGCTGTTATGACAGCCGTTCACCTTATAAACAGGTCACGGTTCACCTAACACGAGGCTTGGTGGGAAAGTGCCAGAGGAAGTATGGACAAGGAAGCCTCTGTCATACAAGCACTTGAGAGTGTTTGGTTGCGTTGCGTACGTGCACATACGCAGGGAAATGCGCACCAAACTTGATCCTAAGTCTCACAAATGCATATTCCTAGGATATGGTGATAGAGGTGAAATGGGGTATAGACTTTGGGATCCCATGAATAGAAAGATCATACGCAGCAATGATGTCATTTTTGATGAAACATGCATGTATAAGGAGCCTGCAAGGCAACAGGAGCCTGGCAGAGTCATCTTTGATGATGATGGACATCATGGACAACAACAAAGGGCTGTAAATCAGCCATTACAGCAGGAAAACCAGCCCTTAAATGGTGCTGAAAATGGTCCAAATGGACAGCCAGAAATGGCAGAAGATATCCCTATGGATATACCACAGTTAGAAGAAATACCGGGCATGATATTTCAGCCTTATGGCATGGAACAAGAGCCACCAATGGGTGATATGCAGGCTGGACAGCAACCTGCAAATGATGGTCATTGGGTACGGAGGTCCACAAGACCCTCCAGAGCCCCTGACAGGTTTGTTCCAGGGGTTGACTACTTGATGCTCACTGACTGTGGGGAGCCCTCATGTTATAAAGAGGCTTTACAGAGGGCAGACAAAGCTCTATGGGAGCGTGCCATGAAGTCAGAGATGGATTCTCTGCATAAAAATGGAACTTGGAAGTTGGTGCATTTGCCTGCAGGCAAGAAGGTTTTGCCATGCAAGTGGGTTTACAGGCTCAAAGTTTCACCTGATGCAAAGCCAAGATACAAAAGCCAGGTTAGTGGCTAAGGGCTTCAAGCAGGAATATGGTGTGGACTTTGATGAAATCTTCTCTCCAGTGGTCAAAATGACCACACTTAGAGCTGTGTTAGCTTTGGTTGCACATGATGATCTGGACTTGATTCAGATGGATGTGAAGACTGCTTTTCTTCACGGTGATCTCCATGAGGAGATATATATGCAGCAGCCAGAGGGTTATGCAATAAGTGGAAAGGAAAAGCTTGTATGCAAGCTGAAAAAGAGTCTTTATGGGCTCAAACAGGCACCAAGAGAATGGTATCATAAATTTGATACATTCATGAAATCACAGAAATTCAGGAGAAGTGACATAGATCACTGCTTGTACACCAAGAAAGCTTTGGATGGCAGTCTATTGATCCTCATCTTGTATGTTGATGATATGTTGATTGCCAGGAAATCTCGTAAAGAGATGGATGCCTTGAAGCAGAGGCTGCATCAAACCTTTGATATGAAGGATTTGGGTGATGCAAATCACATCTTGGGTATGCGGATACTTCGGGACAGAAATCAGCATGTGTTGTATTTGTCTCAGAAGGAATACATTGGCAAAGTCTTGCAAAGGTTCAATATGGACGGGGGGAAGAAAACTAGTACTCCTTTGCCTCCATATGTGAAACTCAGTGCTATGGACAGCCCACAGTCAGATAGAGACAGGGCTGATATGGCCAAGATTCCGTATGCTTCAGCTTGTGGCAGTCTCATGTATGCCATGGTTGCTACTAGGCCGGACATTGCATTTGCAGTGGGAGTGGTTTCTAGATACATGGCCAACCCTGGCAAGAAGCATTGGGAAGCAGTGAAAGGTGTCATGAGATACCTGAAGGGCACACAGGATATGTGCATTTGCTTTGGCAAACAGGATGCATTAGTGCATGGTTACATGGATTCGGATTATGCCGGTCATCCAGATAACCGGAAGTCTACTACCGGTTATGTGTTTACATTCACAGGAGGTGCTGTGTCATGGATATCCAGGATGCAAAAGTGCACAGCCTTATCTACTACAGAGGCCGAGTATATTGCAGCCACAGAGGCTTGCAAGGAGGCATTATGGCTATCTCGGTTAGTAGTTGATTTGGGTTATACAGGGGATATTCCATTGTTGCATTGTGACAGTCAGAGTGCCATCCAGTTGGCAAAGAACCCTGTCTTTCATGCAAAGACGAAGCATGTGGATGTGAAGTATCACTTCATCAGAGAGGTGATAGAGAACAAGCAAATTCAGCTTGTTAAGATTCATACGGATGACAACCCGGCTGATCTGTTGACAAAGAGTTTGCCTCCGGAGCGGTTTGCTCATTGCAGACACTTGATGGGCATTGGATGAGGCCAATTTCAGCCTTGATATGGCCTTGTATATTATCATGTACATGCTGATTTTTCTTTTCCTTCATTTAAGGGCACTTTGCCTTTAAGTGGGAGGTTGTTGGGGTAAAGGCGTTATGCCCACCCTTATAGTGTGTACAAGCCCATAAGTTATAGTACATAGTACACTTAGTACTTTTAATGTACTAAGTGCACTATGTGTACTAGTGCAATATACATGTGTGATAGGGGAGTCACACACTCATGCTATTGGTGAGTTGACTTATCCCCACAACTCTCTCTCTCTCTCTCCCTTGTTCTTCTCTGTGTATGTCTCCCACATGAATCTCTAAACCCTAATTCATACTCCCACACACTGGGGAGTTTTTTGAGATCACTGGACCCCGCCATGCTCGAGCAGGAGTCCGTCAGCTTGGGAGGCCGGACGGATCGGTAGCTATTGAGCCCGGGGAGATCAGAGCCATTGCCACTGGGTTCTATAGAGACCTACTTTCAGCGGAGCCAGCCACTGAGGCTCGGGATGCTTGCAGACAGACTGTGTGGGCCCATGTGCAGAGGAGGGTCACAGATCGTATGCGTACAGTTCTGGGTGAGCCTCTTTCAGAGGTTGAGCTTGCTGAGGCCTTGAGGGTCTTGCCGCGCCATAGTTGCCCAGGGGAGGACGGATTGACGCCTGCCTTTTTTATGCGCTATTGGGACCTTTTGGGGCCAGGCCTCCGCAGGGGCTTTCAGTATGTTTTGGACACTGGGGTGATGCCACAGAGCTTTTTAGAGGGCTTGATCTTTCTTATCGCCAAGGGGGAGGGAGTATCACATGATATTCGGCATTGGAGACCTATTACGATCCTCAATACTGTCTACAAGGTCTTAGCAAAGGCCTTGAGTTTGAGGATCCAGCCCTTCCTAGGGGAGTTGATTCATGCTACCCAGACAAGATTCGTCAAGAAGCGTAGTATCCTTGACAACATTTTCACCTTCTGGGAGGCGACGGCCCAAGATAGATTTCTTGGAGAGGACTTGGTCGTGATGCTTCTCGATTTTGAGAAGGCATATGATTGGTCGTGATGCTTCTCGATTTTGAGAAGGCATATGATAGAGTCGATTGGGGTTTCTTAGAGGGCACTATGCTTCGCATGGGCTTTGAGCCAGGTTGGATTAGAGGGGTGGCGGCTCTGTATTCCACAGCTCGTAGCCAAGTGTTGATTGCAGGAGGACGGGGGCCAAGTTTTGAGCTGACTAGATCGGTCCGACAGGGATGTCCTAGCACCCCGTTTCTATTTCTCTTCTTTGCTGAGGCTATGAGCATGTATTTGACGGCAGAGGAGGTTGGTTTGAGAGGACTCCAGTTTCCAGTCCGGGGGGAGGACCTGCTCGATGCTGAGTTTGCTGACGACACGGGCTTATTTTTGCATGGCCATGAGGCCAATCTTCTTCGGGCAGAGCAGTCGCTCCAGGTTTTTAGTGCAGCTTCGGGAGCATTGATCAATTGGCGCAAGACAGTGGCCTTTTGGATCAGTAGCGCTCCCACTCCGGCATGGAGCCCAGACCCCGGTTTTAGATGGATTCCTCCTGGCACAGCAGTGCGATATTTGGGATGCCAGATTGGACTAGATTTGTCACTTGAGCAGCAGATTGCCCCGCTTCTTCTGAGCATTCGGAAGAAGCTTTTGTATTGGAGTACAGCTCGGCTATCCTTGGCTGGGAGGGTGGTGGTGGCAAATCAGGTGCTTTTAGCGACCATGTGGTACATTACGTCTTGCTGGATCTTCTCGAGTTCTTGCATCAGCCAGGTACAGAGGCTGATTAGGAACTTTCTTTGGTCCGGGAGGGACGGTCAGCCAGCTTGGGCAAAGGTTGCTTGGGCAGTTATTACACTTCCGCTGGCCCAGGGAGTCTTGGGCATTATAGATCCAGTCGATTAGAGTAGAGCCTTATTGGGGAAGCTTATTGTTCGGGGACTGCTTCCAGGCGCTGAGCCTTGGAAAGAGCTTCTCTTGCAGCGGCTGTAGGCTCGTGCTCCCCCAGCAGGGGGCACTTGGGCACCAGAGATTCGATGGATCTTCATAGAGATGAGGAGGACAGGCCTCAGTAGAGGATGGGAGGACAGATTTGCTTTGAGCATCCTGAGAGCTTGGGAGCTGCTGAGATCGGGGCTCTCTCAGCGACCTCCTCCTTGTGTTGAGGAGCGGGCCAGACAGCCGCTCATCTGGAGCCCTGCGGTTCGCACAGAGCAGGGTCATATGCTGGGTTCTCGGCCTCGTCTAGCCTAGGGACCTTTGGCGGCAGGCCCAGCACGTAGCTTTGGAGACTGGCAGGCCTTCTGCAGTCTCCCAGAGGAGATACAGGTGGAGAGGCTGAGTCACTTCAGAGGGGGGTTGATTATGAGGGATGACATTCAGGAGGCACTCACAGAGGAGTGGTTTACGCCTCTCGAGCTAGTGGCCCCACGGTGGATGGGAGCCTTTACACAGTTGGAGATCCTGATTGCTGTCAGAGCTTGCACTGAGGATGGCAGTTGCCTCTACTATGAGATTCAGGATGAGGGCAGACTTCAGAGAGTGGAGGTGGAGTCGCCTTTGGTTGCAGAGTGCACCTTTCAGAGGATACGGGTAGTGGCCGCCGCTTCTCGGAAGTGGCATATCGACCCAGACCTTGCAGATGTGCTCCCGGATTGGCGCATATGGGCATATGCAGCGCGCCCCTTGACCCGGCTACAGTGGGACCCTGGCGAGTACGAGTGGCATGATCCTTATGCAGCCCTTGAGGCCACAGAGATCACCTTTTTCCAGTATATTGTTCGGCTGGGGCGGCATATTTTGACGGCGAGGAGGATGGTCTCTCCAGTTGCAGCGGGGCATTGGCGGCTACAGGGACTTTCACAGGAGTTCCTGGAGGATTTTTGGGCCCGGCTCTGGGCTAGTCGACAGGCCCGCACGATCTCGACTTTTCAGTGGGCTGGTCGCCCACAAGGGATCAGCAGTTGGCACTTGGCTTGTCTACAGCAGTCTTTCGGCAGCCTACGTCCAATGCGGCCACCCTATGGAGACACAGAGACATTGCCTTTGGGATAGCCCTCAGGCGCAGCAGATTTGGCTGCGGATGCTGCGTATTCTGGCCGGCCCCTCTCTCTCCAGAGGGTTTGTATACGTGGGGTGCCGCTGCTTGGTCGACTTCGTCAGGGCCTGCTATGGGCTATGAGACGGAGCAGGACAGCTAGGCCATCAGATTCATTAGGGGCCAGCCTCGCCTTGTTCCTTCACCGGATTTCTCGTCCGCCAGCTGGACACAGGAGAGGGAGCTACGATGAGAGCTCCTCAGCAGCCTCACCATCTGGTTCACCTGGAGGGCCCGATGTTTCAGGGCCTTTGAGGGGAGATTGGAGCCACCAACAGAGACTGTACGGGGGATTTGGCAGGAGTTGATCCACACCCTGCGAGGACAGTATGACCGCATCCAGGGTGACTCGGATGAGGCGATCTTGCGGCGCCAGGCCTTCCACACCACCTGGCGCAGCGGCCCCTTCTATACCCTACACGCGGGGTCCCCCGTTGGCATTACAGGCCACCTGTTTGGCTGTTCCCCCCTCCTATTGTATGATTTAGCCCCTCAGTTCTTTGTACTGATGCTTGTACTTTTCAGCACCTAGGGAGAGTCTCCCGGGCTGCCTTGCTTTGTCCACTGCTCTGTTTTTCTTGTGAGCAGGAGAGGATCTTTTGTAGCCCTATGAGCGTCTTTATATAACTAATGAAAGGATCTTTTCTCGGGAAAAAAAAAAAAGAATAAGACTGACTCGGGACTGTAGATAAGCCACACACAAGACCTTTGAAAGACCAAGAGTCAGGCTGAACTGTACACAACTATAGAAGCACCAATGATGACCAATCTCAATGCCTATGCACTCTTCCAATGGAATGTAGGAAGGCTGCAAATCCGAGGCTGAGAGAAGGGGCTGTTTGGGACTATTCTAGGTTGTGATATGCACTATGAATGAATGAATATGATGCATTTTACCTTCACCGAAGTGGCTGTAGCAAAACGATGATGTGTATGAGTGCTGAATTCTGTTGTATGCTGAAAAACGCAAAAGGTTCTGTAGCGCTTTCCTCGACTGAATGCTGGAGATGATGCGTTTTGCTGATGTGTGCCGATGCGCATGCAGAACTTACTAAAGCGATCCACAATGGTAAAACATTGTATCACGAGATCCGGTGGATGCTGATAGAGGCCCTACAAAGTCCATAGAAATGTAAGGTCCGTGAGGGATAGGCAAAGGTTAAAGTAACCCAGCCTTTTTCGTATTGGAACCTTAACTTTTTGACAAATCTTAAAGACTTGAATATATGAATAAACATCACACCTCATTTTTTGCCAATAAAAGCACTGTTTCAATTTCTCAAGGGTACTATTGATACCTCTATGACCTCCAACTAAGGAGTCGTGAACATCATGGAGAAGAGCTGCTCACTTTTTCCGAATGACACAGAGATGGTTCTTGTAGAACAACCAACCGTTCCGCACTGAGTAATGGCCAGCCTCAGAATTGAGCACCAAAGTATACTGAGTACCAAACTCTGCGGAATTGACATATTGATCTTTCATGCTATCCAAGTCTTTTCCAGTGATTTCGAGAATGATAGACTCATGCATGATCTAGATGCTGGTCTTTCGACTAAGAGCATTTGCAACTAGGTTATGCTTACAAGGGATGTACTTGATCATTCCTCCAAATTGTTGGAAGACTTGACTCCATCTAGCTTGCCGATCACTCCACTGGACACTTGGCATGGTCTAAAGCCACTTAAGTGCTTGGTAGTCTGTTTTGACTGTGAAAATTATCCATTAAGGAAAGACTTCCAAGTTTGAGCGTTGTGATCCCACCCAAAAGCTCTTTGTCATAGACCGAATAATTCTTTTCAACGACATCCAACTTTCTATTGTAGTAGGTCACGGGTTTATTATCCTGCTGAAGAACTACACCTATGGCTACATTGTTACATTGGTAATGACCTCGAAAGGTTCATCCCAAGATGCTAACTTCAAACGCTTCTGAGACTGCTTTCTGGAGTGCACGGAATGCATCAAGTGCCTTGCCTATAACTGTGACTTTTTGTCTACGAGTTTTCACCCCCTTGAGCAAGTCGGTGAGAGGTGCTACAAGGTTAGAAAACTGGTGAACATGAGTGTTGTAGGCTTGACAAAGACCTACGAATGAACGGATCTCTTGAGCGGTCTTAGGAATATCCCAATCCAAGATCTCTTGAACCTTTGAGGAGTCTAATCGAATCCCAACAAACCAATGATATAGCCCAAGTATTGAACCTCTGTAACGTTGAAGATAGACTTTTTGGCATTTATGTGGAGCCTATTATCTCACAAAAGTTGCAAGACTTTCTCCACATCTTTCTCATGCTGCTCCACAGTGGCTAAGAATATAAGCATGTCATCAAGAAATATGAAAACACACTTACCAACGAGGACTGCAAAAATCCTGGACATCATTTTATTGAAAGTTGCAGGTGCATTGGTAAGCCCAAAGAGCATAACTACAAACTCGTAGTGACCCCGCTCTATTCAGAAAGCTATTTTTGGAATGTCAGTTTCAAAAATGCAGACTTGATGGTGACCACTCTTGAGATTAATCTTAGTGAAAATTTTTGCACCGTCTAAACGCTCCAAAATGTACTCAATCCTTGGCAAAGGAAATTTATTCTTAATGGTGAGTTTGTTTAATGCCCCGTAGTCTATACAAAGGCGTGCAGACTTGTCCTTCTTTTGGACAAATAGAATAAGTGCAGCAAATGATGAGGAAGATGGTCGAACGAATCCGGCTCGGAGGAGCTCAAATAACTGCTTTTCTAGCTCGCCCTCTAAAGTCTTGGAAAGACGATAGGAGAACTTGCTAGGAGGTTCTGATCCAGGGACCAAATCGATATGATAGTCCTCGGGACAAGATGGAGGGAGGCTGGTTGGGAGATTGTCCCTAAGCATAATGTCTTGGTGTCGAGACAGGAGGTTTGCTAACTGTGGGACAAGAGATGAAGATGATATAGCCACTATCGAAGAGGTAGAAGCTGTCTGAGCACGAACATAAATCAATGCTCCTTCCGCTCCCTTGCGGATAGCTCGTCGGGCCTAGAGACAAGTCTGGCTTTGTGTTTGTCCACTGACCCATCAGACGCATATTTGGTCTTAAAGACCCATTTGACACCAATGACTGACCGCTTCGACGGCCTTGGAACCAACTCCCAAGTGTTGTTCTTCTCGATGGCATCAAGTTCCACCTGCATGGCTTTCTTCCAAGTATCCTGTGAAAGGGCTTCTTTGACAAAAGTGGGCTCCTTATCCCGCATAATACGAGACATCAAAGCATAGTTCTCCTGAAGAAGCTCCGCTGTATTGCTTTTATCTCGGACTCTGTGTGATCTTCGAGGGCCGTCCTCTGTGGTCCACTCGGAGGGTAACTCCGTGACACCTGACTCCCGAAGGGTGTCTAACAACCACCTAGATACTCGAACAGCTCGTGGAGCCTCCTGTGGTCGCGGGGACTCTACTCCAGCTGCGGGCTCAACCTCCTGTACTGACTGAGGTTGATCAACTGGAATGATGGTCTGGGAATCATCATCAGACTCCTCTGGATCTCCAAGAAGTGGCGGCTCCTCGAGAGTGGATACTGAAACATGCTCGTCAAAGACCACATCCCGGCTAACAACAATCTCGTTCCTATCTGGATCATACAATCTGTATCCCTTGGAAAGAGAATTATACCCCACAAATACAAGCTTGCGGGACTTGGAGTCAAGCTTCCCCCTCTGCTTCTTCGGAATATGTACATATGCGTCACTCCCAAAGACACGGAAGTGCGAGACATCAGGTTTCCTGCCAAAATATGCCTCAAATGGAGTCATATGGGGTACTGAAGTCGTCGGAGTTCGGTTGAGGGTATGGACAGCCGTTGCCACAACCTCTCCCCAAAGTGGACGAGGAAGATCACGATACTCCAGCATGGTCCTCGCCATCTCCACCACAGTCCTGTTCTTGCGTTCGACGACTCCATTCTCCGAAGGCGATCCTGTATTGGCCAATTCCCTTTTGCTGCCATGATCTGCACAAAATCTGAAAAATACAGTCGAGGAGAATTCACCTCCTTTATCAGCCCTGAGAGTCTTGACCTGAAATCCAGACTCTTTCTCCACCATCACGTGCCAATCCTTGAACCGAGCAAAAGCTTGGTCCTTCTCGTAAAGAAAGTAGACCCACGTGAATCTGGTACAATCATCAACAAGCAGCATAAAGTAGAGAGATCCTCCCAAAGATGGTGTCTGCTGAGGTCCACACAAGTCGGTGTGAATCAACTCCAATGGTTTCGAAGCCCGCCTAGAAGACTGCTTCGGAAAGGATTCCCTGTGCTGCTTACCACGTATGCAAGAACTGCAACGCCCTTGCCTACTACCAACATCTGGCAAGCCAACCACCATCTGGTCTCGGAAAGCTCGCCTCAATGCATCCACATTTAAGTGGCCAAAACGAAAGTGCCACAAATCTCCGACCTGAGAACCTGTCAACGAGGAGAGTGCAGAGAGCTTGTAGATACCATTCTCCACACCGCCTTCCCAAACAACCTGGCCAGTCTAACGGTCCCGAGAGCAACTGAATGCTCCTCAAATTCCACCCGAAAGCCAGTCTTGCATACTTCATGCACTGACAGAAGATGAAAACCCAGAGCAGGGACATAAAGAACACGGGAAGCATGCTTGCCTCCCTTGCCGTCGGGAATAATCTCCATCCGGCCCTCACTATGCATCGGAATAGTGGAGTTGTTGCCAATAAAGATGCGACCTGACTGCCGTTTCAGATCCAAAAAGAAGTCACGGGATGGAGTCGTGTGCCTGGAAGCACCACTGCCAAGAATCCATTCCCGGGTATCCTTCGCGGTGAAGCCAACTGCCTCCTCGCTCGAAGATGATGAAGCGTCGGAGTCCATCATCTCTAAGTGCACAAATGCCGGAGTCTTTGCAGTTGAGGCTGAGGAATCAGCACTCTTCCCTGTCCGCTTAGGACACTTCCTCCAATAGTGGCCTTTCTCGCCACAATCATTGCAGAATCTTTCGGCCTTCAGCTCCTCTCGTTCTGAGTCAGGCTTCTTCTCAGAAGACATCTCCGGTGAAGCCTTCCCTTTGCCCTTATTGTTATTCCGGCCTTTCGACCGTTGGCCAGTTAAGGCCTCCGAACCGCCGCTGTGAGGAGGGTTCGTGAAACGTTCCTCCTGGTCCAAGACCATTGGCACAAGCTCCTCCCAGGTAATGTGTCACAAACCCCTATATTCTAGGGACATGCGGATGCGTGTCAGGCCTAGAAACATGCGGATGCATGTATGTATTATACCTGGGCATGTGTATGGATCATATGAGTGGATGCATATGAGTCCAAGGACATGGCAGGACATTTGTGGACTTTCGGGCGGTGCCCATGTGGATTCCGGCCATGCACACATGGTGTGTTATGATGGCAGGCGGAATATTTTCAAGTACAAGAATGATGATAGGTGGTTCTCCAAGTTTACATGTGCACAATGCATAAATGATGCATGCCATAACTTTATTTTACTTTGTGTGACATTGTCTTGTTGCCTGGACAATGCTTGTTATTTTGGCTTGTGAAGTCCGAGGGACCGGGGACGCCCGGGCACCTTGTGGACACGTGTGTGCACTCCTGTTTGGGCCTAAAACTGTGGGCTTATGGGTTTTGCTGCGTCCACACTCAATTTACAGCTTATTTCATTTACTACTAAAGTTTATTGGTTTGCAGGTCCACACTCATTAATAAGTGGCTGGACAACTTATAATGCGTTCGCATTTGGTTGGACCAAAATTAATGAAGTCCGGACAGCTTATGGCCATTTCCCATTTGGTTGGACCTAAACTTATACAAACAGGACAAATGGAGCACTATGGGCTGGACACCTACCTGGACACCTTATGGGGACACATGTCAGCCTGTATGTGTACCCACCAAGCCCCTTAGGTGGCACTGGAAAAAGGCGCCTCCCTCAAGAGGCCTTTTGGGCTGTTTTATTCATTACTCAACACATTGGAGAGCTGGTTGGAGCTTTGGGAGTTGCTACAGGGCTGGTTGCTTGCTTCCCGGACTCACACAAGCTTGGATAACGATCCCCACACTCTTCTAAAGGGCTGGTTGGTAAATTTCAGACCTGCAATTTCTGGTTATTGCGAGTTTTGGGCTGGTTTACAGGTGTCCAAAGTCAACTTGGACAGTACAGGACAGCTCTAGGGACCTCCACAGGGCTGTAGGACCCTTTACAGGTGCAATTCTCGCGATAGAAAGTTGCTGTTTTGGACTGGTTATTGCACAAAACAGGCCGGACAGCAATGGAATATGTGAGCATGGATGTGTCTCAAGGTTTCCTGGTATAACAGGTACTTAGGGCAAGCATTGGGGACACTTGCTCGCGGAGAACACAGGTTTCTGGATCAGTTTCTCGCGTGGAAACAGGGCCTAAAGATCCATTTACATCTTGTGCAAGGCGGAGTACCTGTGAGGATTGTGATACTCTTGTGCAGGGCGGATGTACCTGTGAAGAGGCTTGTGCAGGGCGGATGTACCTGTGTGTAGGGCGGATGTACCTACAGATTCTCTTGTTTGAAATGTATTCATACATGATGTATTTGGAAGAATCAGGTGCAGGCTAGTGGTGAATCCCCAGGCACTCGTAATCTTGTACTTTGCAGACTCTTTTGGTAATATAACCTAAAGGGGGGGGGGGGGGGGGGGGGGTCAGCCTATCATCCGCCCCTTTATGTGGTGTACTGTCAATTTCAGCTTTGTGGTTGTAATGCTCAAGTGTTAAGTGCTCAGAATCTTGTTCACATTTATACGATTCCAATACACGCATCCGCCTCCCGTTACATAATGGTGCTGAGCCTGCCACTCGTAATCAACGAGGAATAGAAAGCAGAATACTGAGCAGGCAAGTGGGATAGCAAAGTGATGGCCATGTCTTCAGATGATATCTCTTTCCCAGCTTGTAGGACTTCCTGCTGAAGGGCCTGCAGCTTGTTAATGTGTTCCCGCATCGTCGAGGACTTTGCAGGGTTCATAACCCGCATCTACACTTCCAAGGAGATCCGTTTCATGGGTGATACCCTGTTATAAAGAGAAGCCAAGTGCTCCCATATGCCTCTCGCCAGCGTCATGTGCTTTACATGATTGATCACTTGTGGTGTGCAGTTGAGGAAAATAAATGACCGGACCCTGGCGTTGACACGATCCCACATGTGTGCCTGTGCCTCTCGGTCCTTCCTCATCAACAGTAACTCCCCTTCCTCTGCTTCCGGCCGTGGAACCCCGATGATGATGAAATCAGCAAGGTCATATGACTCCAGCACAGACTCCATCATGACCTTCCAGATGCCGTAATTGGACCCGTCCAACTGACGGTCCACTGGGAACGTGGGGAGAGTCGGAATCTTCACGTGCTTCTCAGCCATCTCTAGTAAATCTGCCATCGCGGGGAGTAAACTAAAAGGGTGGGTGGGTGGGAAAAAAAATCTCTAAAACCTTCAAGTGGCTGTCCAGCACCTTAGCCCGCCTTTCTCTTGCACCTTCTCTTCCCAAACAGTCCAAAACAGTCCACCAATCAACAACCTAACGATCCCCCTCTTGCTCAGAAAACTCCCAAGATCTATCACGAGCCTAGGGCTCTGATACCATGTCAGAATATGCAGCGGAAATGATAACCAAACTTGGGTTGACAAGAGCAAGTAGAATGCAGAAAATAGACAGCACAAGAAACACAGAGAGATAGGTGTGTAAACTCTTCTCTATACACAAGATCCCGCAAATAACTAAATGAGAAAGTGGTGGGGGGCATGGGGCCTATTTATATGCCCCATGCGAGCAGTCGGCCTGCTCTAGAGGCTCTCCACGACTGCATAAGGCAGTCGGCCAGCAGTTAAATGCCTCCACGACTGAATAAAGCAGTCGGCCAGCAGAGGAAATTCCACGACTGCTGTTTGGGCAGTCGGCCAGCCACACGACTGCTGAATGGGCAGTCCGCCAACCACCAGAGACTTCTGCCAACATCTGGCATCCCTCCACACCACGGAAAAATGGGGAAAAATAGGGAAAAAATACAGGGAGTGAGGAAAAATGATAAAACACCTCATAAGGGCGGGCACACCCACAACAAAGGCCGTAGTGTATAAAAGTAGACAGGAGATGACTTCTAACAGAGAGATGGTAAACTCCGAAATGAGTGGGATCACAGAGAGGGATCCCATTAGGTAGTCCACTGTACTAGCTCCATGTCCGAAGGGGTAGGAGGTGAAGGAGTTGGATCTAGGCCATCTAGCCATGCCATTATAAATGGCTAGCCTATGAGCCCCACCGAGGGCTAAGAGATACTCCTCATAGTCTGTGCGGGCTGCTGTATCCTGTGATGTCCGCTCCAAATCTGTACCCATCGTGTCAATCTCCTGGTACATGGGATCATTTGTCTCAAAGAAGTGTACCTGTGCACCTGCGGTGCTGCATGCAGGCATTGAAGTCTCCAGCCAAGAGGATGTCCCCTAGACTGGAAAACTTCATAATGTCACCATAAAGGGGCAGGTACGGGGACTCTCCATGGGTGGCATATTTAGAATTGGAGGGTGCAAAGTAACACACTGCAACATAGATGTCTCAGGCCCTCTCTGTCTGGATCCTCACCCACAAAAACCGTGTGGCCTCATCCCATCCGACCACCTGTATCACATGTTGAAGCTCCTCCCTGTATAATAAAGCCACCCCTCCCAACCCCCGGGTACCCCCTATTGTGCGTGGGTGTGGGCGGTGAACAAACTCCCATCTGTATCCTCTCACCTTTGGAAGCTGACTCCCCTGGCACTGATGAGTCTCTGTGTATAAGACGGTAGACCAAGTCTCTCCCTCTAAATGTCTCCTTGAACAGACCTGCATCTGTCCTCAAGGTGCCATTGCAGTTCCAAACCGCAATCTCTAGCTTGGTCTCATAGGTCTCGCACTGTCATTGGGCACGTCGCTCGGTGATAATCACCCTCCCATCACTGTACACTGCCCATTTCCCTACCTTCTGTAACTCGCGGCGCCGCCCGGGGGACTAGGGCCTTTGACACACTTGTTGATACCATCAATGCATTTTAAAACATTTAAACATAAAAGCTGGACAAAACATCCACAAATGCTGAAAATGAAGCTTGCCCATGTGACACCACATAGAGGCCGGAATGGGCCAACCCCCCCCTTGGAGTATTTTATTACCCACGGAGAATAATATCATGTACAAGCTTTGAGGGCCTTACTCTTCCCACAAGAGATGCCGGATTATCCATATACAAATGCCATAACACAGCCCAACACGAGGCAACCAAGCCGGAACATAGGCTGTAGAAATGCCGAGCCAACAACATAATCCATATACCTCCATGTGGGTACTGATTCTTCCCAAAAAACCACGGGTCTTCATGCAATAGAGCTGGTACAGCAAGTACAACTCTCCATTCAGTCGGTACAACAGGTACAATGGCCGGTACAACCGGTACAGTGGCTGGTACAACAAGTGTAGCAAGTACAAATGCTGGTACAGCATGTACAGTGACTAGTACAGTAGGTATAGTGGCTGGTACAACAAGTACAAAAGCTGGTACAATCGATACAATGGGTGGTACAACAAGTACAATAAGTACAAGGATTGGTATAGCAGGTACAAAGGCTGGTACAACAAGTACAATGGCTAGAAATCATAATAAATGATTAAATACCCTTGCCTTCAGTATTTCTTCGCGATGGAAGCCTCCAAAACAGTCCCCAACAGCCGGTATTCTTCATGGGCAGCCTTCAAGAGAGAGAGAAAGAGAGTAGCCATCATTAGGGCACCTTGTAACGGTGGTAGAGGCTAGTGTGCAGCAAGAGAGCCTCTATTAATGAAGAGAGAGGGCTCCAATTTATAGATTTGGGCCTACCATGAGCTAAAATGGCAAGAGAAGGCTACAATGACAAGTGGAGAGCCACACAATAGCTGAAGTGACAAGTGTGAGGCCACTTGTCTCACTTTGATCCACTTTCTAACAAGTGTCAGGCCACTTGTCTCACTTTGGTCCACTTTCTTGCCACATGTCCCAATCTAAGAGATGGGTCCTTCCATAAACTTTATCTCTAAAAATATCCCAACTGGTAGACATTCTGTCATAGGCACTTTGCCAACTCTTGGTATCTGCTCAATTCCAGATGTAATGACGCGAACGAAATTTCCATCGGAATCGGGCCAAAAATAGCAACTCTCCTAAATTTTAGGAGTGTGGTCCTTTGTATTCTAGGATAATCCCCCATTCCCTAAGCTTGTACTTTCCAAATATTTAGACATCCTGGAGTCCACCAGACTCCTTTCATACTGGGAAATGTCCAGGCTGGTGACACCTTCCGTGCATCCAAGATGCGTGGCATGCATTCCCTCCTGTGTGCCACCTGTGCTAGTGTGAGATCGTCTTCGAGGTAAGTCTTTTCTCCTTTTGGTAAGGAATGCTTGCCTCGCCTCCAACCCCGCAAACTTGACGACGAGTGCGCGTTCCTTGGTGGTGTCTTTGCCCACCCGCCATGTCTCGACGAAGGGGGTATCAGCGATTTCCAGCTTTCTGCATAGTGCTATGGCGTTATCTTTCGGCGAGGCTCCTACCTTCCATCCCACCACTCTGACATTCAATGCCCTAATCTTCCTTCTTTTCTCCTCTTCAAGTGTGTCATTGATGATGTTTAGGGATGATGGTGGGTTCCGTTGCTTCTTGGCAACCTCAATCCAGCTGCCTGCTTCTTCCACGTGTTTCTGTGTCTTCTTAATCACCTCATTCCATGTGGTTGCCTCGTTTGCCTTCTTCTCCTCTTGTTCCTGGAGGGTCTTCAATTGCACTCTAAGTGTATTCAGCTCATCATTGAGGGATAGTTGAATCTCTCCTTCTTCGAATTGAGTATGTGCCCTCAAGGTCTCGTTTTCCACTCTAAGGATGGCAACTTGGGCCTCCAGCTCCGTGATTAGTGAGGTGTGGTGGCTGGTCTTTGCGTGCAACATTTGGACCATTTCCTCCTGCATCTTGCTTAGCTGAGTTGCCATGTATGCCTGCATGTCTGCCTTCCACCTATCCATCTCCTCTTGCATGGAGGCACGCAACTCATGCCCAAGGTCATCACTATCCTTGTTCTCCCCGAGCTTCTTTTGTAGGTGCTCAATGTCAGTATCCTGCATTTTGCATACTTTTGCATACGAGAGAGAGAGAGAGAGAGAGAGAGAGAGCATCGGGTTGGCAGCGTTTCTCCCCTCCACATACTCCATCCCATGTGTTCTTTTTAAGGCAAATACATAACTTACTTGAAATGGGTTTTGGGCACCCACACTTATTGTTGCCCAAGGCCCATAACTTTAATAAATGTGAATACATGACTATATAAATATAAAGGTTAGAATAGCAACATTTAAAATAAATGAATATGCCACACTTACCACATGTTCACATGCAATAAAATATGTCAGAAGACAAAGCTGCCCTGCAGTCCCTTCCAGAAGTCTGAAAGGAAACGCTGTGAGAGGCCCTGAGTCTGCCAATGTGCTGCTGCCGGTGTGCCATCTATCTCACACATCTGGATCATGCGGCCTAGCCGCGCAGAATATGCAAAGAAGGGGGCATCCAGAGTCTCCTCCCGATCCCCTAGATCATGCCAAGTCCACTCTCCCGGGTCCCACTGAAGGCACGTGAGAGGTCGGCACTCCCATATCCATAGCTGCCATAATCTCTCCCTGGCCACCTTGGCCGGTGCTGGATCAATATGCCATTCTCGTGCCCGAAAACCAATCACCCTCACCCTTTGCGAGGTGCAGCCATTAAAATCCTCCAAGGTAAGCTCAAATCTCTCTAGACTGCCATGGGATCCAATAGAGAAAGTGAGCAGACAACTGTCCTCATTTGCTCCGTGGACCGCCACAAGGATATTGTGTCTGGTAAACACGGCTAGCCGCACAGGGGGGGGGGGGGGGGGGGGTTCGGGTCTAGGGGAGTCAACCACTCCTGAGGGATAGCTAAGTCAATGTCGATGCTAAGCCTATCTCTACCCCGGATCCCTGTAAGGCCTCTCTCCTACACCTCCAGGGCTAACTGCCTGTGGGCGATCCAATCTCCAAGAGACCTGACTTGTCCCATGCTCAAGGTGCCCCAAGAAACATGCGGTCACGCGCCTAGCACGTGGCCACTGGGTAAACGGATCACAATGGCATCAGAAGACATCTCTGCAAGCAATGAAGATTAAGTGTCAAGGCTGACACGTGTAGCCAAATTGGCCTGATCTGCACTGTGGAAGAAGATGCCAGCTTCTTCTTTTTTTCACTCTCAATACGCTTCCTGCATTCCTCTATGGTGTGCCCTGTTTTCCTGCAATTTTCTTTTCAGGCTTGTCCTCTGTCTTGGGAGGATTCAATGGGCTAGGTTTAGGCCCAAATTTATTCCCACGAAAAGGAGCAGCCATTGCTGACTCAACAGACATCATGTTGTTCCTGTTGGAACGAGATTGCTCTTCACTAAGCAAGAGAGTCACAAGGTTGTCAAAAGTGACCGCATTAGGTGCATTGCCAGCCAACAACCGCAAAGTGGTGCCAAATGTCTGATAAGAGTCAAGCAAGTTGCGCAAAACTGTCTGAACAAGATAGCTATCTATCAAAACCTCATCAATGTTAATGAGTTGCTCTCGTAGGTCCTTCACATGCGTAAGATACTGATCGATAGATGCGGTTGCCTGCAATTTGACCAGGTCCATGCGTACCTTGTCCTTTGATACAATGTAACCAAGATAGTGAAGTTCTGATAAGAAGAATTCACTCTTCTTACCATTAATGTAGAGCTTGTGACTAAAAAGCTCTTCGAACACACTAGCCAAGTGCTCGCGGTGCTGTTCTTCATCTTTGGAAAACACAATGATATCATCAAAGAAGGTCCCAATAAATTGTCTCTGCTTTCTAAAAATCATGTTCATCATCCGACTGAACGTACCAATGCATTGGTAAGCCCAAACGGCACTGCCAAGAACTCAGAGAGCCCAAACTGCGTTCAAAAAGTGGTTTTATGTACATCCTGCGATGCCACTCGTACTTGATTGAGATCAATTCGACTTACGAAAGTTGCACCTTCCAGCTTGTCAAGAATGTGCAATCCACACGCACGCTGGCAAGGATCAATACAATCAATGAATACAAAACAAACAGATATGCTGATGTAGAATTTTCAGCTAAGCATACAGAAGAGATAACATGAGCACTCAAGCTGAGTCTCTTAAGTAGGAGAGTGCACATTTCGAGGGATCTGTTGGAATTGCTCATACTCCTCTTGAGCAAGAGAGGGCATATGCAGGAGAGACTGCTGGTACTGCACATTCAGATCTTGTTGATGTAAGGTTTGAGTTGGAGGCCTTGAGGCGCCAAGTTAGACGATTCTCTAATGAGACAATGCAATGGAGATCTTTGATAAAGAATCTTGATGTGTAAAAAGTCCAGTACAAAAAGGAAAGTTTCTCTAGATGATGTAGCCTTTGAGGCCATGGCAGCAGAGATGGGGATATAAAGATCCTCGTGAATCGGCCAAGTCTTATCTGAGAGGACAAAAGGATGTATATGAGGATTTCAGTGGAAGAAAGGTTTCTCGCTGGGAAGCACATGCACATTTTGATGATTCACAAGAGGCCATATCTCATCCTCATCATACTGTTCCACGCCGAGAGGGTTCTCATCATGCTGATTCCACTTGATCTACGAGTTCCGCTCAAGATAGTGGAAAGAGAGCTCGACATGAGTCTCCTATGGCTAAAACTGATGGGCATGGCAAATCTCATTCAAAGAAGAAAGCCAAAGAGTTTAAATCAAGGGATAAGGACATCAAATTTGAGACCTTCTTTGGGAAGATGGAAGCTACCAAAGCTCTTGCTTTTATTTGGCAATTTGAGATAGCTTTTTGCAATGAAGATTTCTCAGAGAAGTCAAAACTGAGGCATGTGGGTATGCATCTAAGAGATACAGCTAGTGATTGGTGGATGGCCAAACTCTTGGATCACAATGCTGCCCGCACATGGGCTGAATTTAAAACTCAGTTTTATGACCAATTCTTACCGCCAAATTTTACTAAAAATGTTCGTAAAGAATGGGATTGGTTGAAACAGGAAGAAGGGGAGTCAGTGCAAACTTACATCGTCAAATATTGGAAGGTACTCCTAAAAGTTGCCCTTTTCATGACACTCTCTGATGAAGAGAAGAAAAGAAAGTTTGAGTCTGGGTTGCATCAGATCATTCAAGAGAGCCTTGAAGTGTACCCAAATTAAACCCTTCAGTAGTTAACGCATTTGGCTACAGTAGCGGAGACGTTGCACATAAAACATGACAAATCTAAGCCAATTTCAGATTTTTCCAAGGCTAAGAAGTGGGCTGGATATGACCACAAAAAGAGCGAACAGCCCTTAAAAAGTGATCAAAAAGATGCCCAGGGTACAAAGGAACATTCATTCAAGAAGCTGTGGGGCAAACGCAATGATCATGGGACTATCAAAACAGTAGAGGATTGAGTATGCACATGATCGAAAATGTTTTGGATGTGGAAGTAAAGATCACTTGTATTATGGGTGCCCACGAAACCCGAAAAATGCAGATAGTGGCACCGAAAAGCCTCATGTAAATGCTGTGCCAGATGTACTGGGAAACACAAGACATACTTCAACTGAAAGACTCATATGTAAAGCATGGGGACAACTAAAAGATCAACCCGCACTATTTCCTTTTGATGAGGTATCCACGAACAATTTCATTTTTGTGCATATGGCTGCTACCATAGGGTTGGATGTATCAGATTATGGCACTCAAATGGATGCAAATGTAGCTTTTCAGGGTAAAGGAGTGAATGTAACACCAATCATTCGCAAGCTCCGCATTCACATACATGGCTATCTTGATCATGAGAGCTTTATGGTTGCTTCTCTCACTGGCTGTGATTTTTTGCTGGGAATGCCTTGGCATGCTCTTATAGAGATAGAGAGATTGTTATAGATGCTGGTACTCTAGGAAGTACCATACCTATTGTTAGCCATGTACAAGTCAATAAGGTAATAAAGAAATTCACTTGTTCTTACTTGGTTTTTGTAAGAGAGAGTACTGAGCATGATAGAGTGAATGTTGATCAACTAACTCGAGAGCGAGTAGATTTCATGCACCGCTATAGTGATTGTTTTCAAGATGTGCTACCTGGTAAATTACCACCTGAGTGTCCCGAAGATCAGCGTATTGATGTGATCCGTCCAACGGGCCTTCATACAAGGTAAGTGCTAGCCAACAAGAAGAGATTATGGCATAGGTAAATGACTTGCTCGAGAAAGGTGTAACTATTTGACCCTCCTAGCTCTATTTCACATGATGGAACCCTTGCCCGAACACCAGACACGTAGAAGAAGGCATGGGGACATGGACCATAAGGTTTGCTTTTGAAAAAGCACCATGTTTTGTCCAAAAGCAAGAAAAAGCAAAAAGTCAAACTGGGTTGACCGTGAGCCAAGGGCACCCCACTGGCAAGAGGAGATTGAGCCAAACCAAAAAGCTAAAAGCCGCTTTTCCAAATTGGATTTGGATATTGGATTTGGTACTAGCCCAGTGAGAGAGACTTGTGGATCATCCTCGTGGTGTGCTCGGCAACAGAGATCTCGTGCCTAGACATTGACATCGACTTGGATATCCTCGTGGTGTGCTCGGCAACAGAGATCTCGTGCCTAGATATCGACATCGACTTGGACCAAAAATCGTCCTTTCTCAAGCAGAGAAAGAAACCTTTGCTCTGATACCAATGTCACAGGCCGACACGTGAATACAGAAAACCAGTGCCTCAAATCATAGCATACATTCAACATCCATCACAACATGAGCATGAATCAATACATCTGTCATCACAAGCATCATAAACATATACATCTTGAAAGAATCACATAAGATAATCTTGCACATGACATAGCACTAGGGGCTGAAGTTGGGCCAGCCCCCCCGAGGTATCTTTATTACCAACAGAGTATTCTCTTGTACAAGATGCGGGTGCCCGGGAGTTCCACCCCTCTGACAGCACCAGATTTATCTAAATCTGTGAAAAAACAAAGCAAGACAAGCTTTCAGTCACCAACCAGAGCAAAGCAGTCACCAACTGCTCAATAAAGACAGCAAACCCTTGGTCACCAACCAGGGAAGACCATTCGAATCGCTATTGACCAGAACCTCGTCTTTAGTACCTGAAGCGAACAGAATGACAGAGTCTTACCAAGAGATTTTGGAATGAGTTAAGGACAAGATGACTAAAGCACAGGAGGCCTACACTCAACATGCCAACAAAGACCGAAGGGATGTGAAGTTCTCGAAAGGAGATTGGGTTTATCTTCGGATTATGAAGCAAAGACTGAAACAGGTGGGCAAGTGATGCCCAAAGTTATCGTTCAAAAGCTTCAGACCTTTTCCTATCCAGAGAAAGATCAACGAGGTTTCAATGAAGTTAAAGCTATCTCCAAGCTAGACTATGCATAATGTGTTCCATGTCAATTGGCTAAAACCATATGCAAGTCCAATCCCTTCAAAAGTGAAAGACAAAGCGGAACCAGATATAGTGGATGAAGCTGAAGTGATGGCTCCAGAACACATCCTTTTGCACCGCTTCAAGCATGGCTCAAGCCGAAGACAAAGACAATTCAATTTCTCACGAGGTTTCAAGACCGAGGGACTCACGAAGCGGTTTGGCTTGACAAAGAATTCTTCGAAGACTATCTGGCTTTATTGACGAACTATTTGGAGGCTATGCAGCTTCCATCAAGTTAAGCAGAAGGGGATCTCACGTGCATCCAACACTTGGATGCCACGTGGACATATCTCAACAAGAATATGCAAGACCTGGAGTCGAAATTGGTCCGTCAGCCAAGTCCGGGACAAGTCAGCCAAGGTTCCACTCTACGCGTCCGAGGTCAGGTGTGCATTGTCCTAAACATGAAGCAGTGCCAAGCCAACCATACTGTGAGTCTCCCTCTAGAATGATGTCAGATGATCTGTGTTGGGTTTGCGACTGGAGATGGTTAATGAGGCTACAATCAGATCTCTATTGCACCTGAGGATCAAGCTAGAACTTCTTTTATCACATTAAAGATGGTGTGCATGCCTATCGTGCTATGCCATTTTGCCTAACGAAAAACACTACATTTAAAGATTTTCTAAGAAAGTTCTTGGAAGCTTTCTTGGATGATTTTTACATTCATTCGTCATGGAAGGAGCACTTATCTTGCTTACGTAAGGTATTTGAATGATTGCAGACTTTATCACAGAAGCATGTACGAATTGCATATAGGATGGGATCCAACCCATAAGGCTACCCCATAAGAGAGTGTTATACTCTTGCATTGGGCATGGGACAAGCTCTGTGCCACCCCAAGGAGCCACAAACCAAGCTTTGTCCCTCAGCCCAAAGAAGGGCTATCGACTAGCCCAAGGGGCCTGGCTAGGCAGCCGACAGTCTATGGGCCAGCCCAGCCAGACGGCCAGGCCTAGGTGCTGCCCAGCACCCACTCGGCCAGGGCTAGGGGGCTGCCCAGCAGCCATAAATGCGCAATGTAGCCAGCCAGGGACTACAATATGAAAACGCTATAGTAAAAGCATTTAATTGCAAAAAGACCAAGTCGTGGAGAGACTTTAGAACCAGCCGACTTGCTCATGAAAAGGGTATAAATACCGATTCATCTCATTATTCACAAAGGGTTGCTGCGTTCCAAGGCCCACGACAACCAAGGGGAAGTGCTCAGCCAAGGTGAAGAAGTGTAGGTCAAGAAGAACCAGTCTTTATTTACACATTTACATCATTCTAATAAAGCAAATACACCATTCGTGGTGGAGGCCCTACAGACGGTATTCGGGACCCAATAGTATGTCCTCTTCTCCTCCTCTCTCTCTATTTCTGCACATCTTCTTCTATGTTGTGCGTTATCTTCGTTCGCGAACGATTGCTGAATTCTGAGCATTGAAGTTACCGATTCTTCCACGAAGCTTCCGCATGTTACAAATTGGTTATATATGGACAGCCATTGGACGCTTGTTATTGCCATTGGGCATGAAATTGAGCCATTGGGCACTTGCTATTGATATGGGGTATTGTATCTCAGACATATTGACTTATGGACAGCTTTATGGGTCTATGGATGAGCCTTATTGGTTTATGGACAGCTTTATGGGCTTATGATTCAGCCATATTGGTTTATGGACAACTTTATGGACTTATGAATCAACCATACGGGTTTATGGACAGCTATGTAGGCTATGTTGGCCGGTATCCACACGGAATAAACATATTCCTAGCTTTTTCATGGAGCTTTTTTATTACATCTCTCTTTTACAGTTTTGTGGAATTAAGTGGCATATTCCTGGAACTTTCATGATGTGCACATCTCTCTTTTACAATTTTATGGAATTAAGTGGCATATGTTTAAGGTTGTGGCCAATTAAAGTGTTTAATTGCATTAATAGTCAAGTGTTTTGTGAAACACTCCTAGATACACAACGATGCCAAAGCAATGTTCTACACCACACATTTAGGCTGTTACACACGTAACTTGCCAATGGAGATAATGTATAACGTCTTTTGAGAGTAAAAGTGAGGTCGCCAAATACCTCCACTTTCAGTTCCCCTATTGCCTCCGAAAACCTGACAATGTTGCAAACGCGGGGGTCATCTGTTCCTTTTAAAGTGATCTCCTGAAAGACGCTGAATGTGTCCACTCCCACAAATGCCCTCTGCAAACCACAACAGTTCAAAAATCTGACGAAATCCACTAGTCACACATTGTTAAGAAACATAAAGCTTGCCTGAATAGGCGATGCAGTGCCAGGCCGAGTGGTGAACATCAGGCGCCATGTCCCCTCTATCAAGATAGAGCTTGTCTGCTCCAAATCAGGACATTAAAATTCAGATATCAGAAACAGACTTTGACTCTTCCTGATGAAACAGAAGGAGATGAAGACAAACTTACAGGTTCCTCGATGCCACCAATGGCTTCGAGGGACTTCACAGCATCAGAGATGTCCTGCACTTGATGAACCAATGAGGCTTGTGTTTGTTAGTATTTAAGCAGGCCTCTGCACAATTTTCTTCACAAATGCAGGCTATTTGGTGTAAACAAAGACCATTACCTACCTTGAGTATTGTTAAGAACTGTATATGCACACTTCTCCTCACAGATGCAATGAAGGCCATTTCTAATCAAGAGTTTTAAGTGTTTGCTGTAGACAGTTCTCTCCACAAGTGCAAGCTATTTGAGGTGAAAAAACCATTGCCTACTTTGAGTTGTGTCAGAAACAAGAGTTTGAATTTCGAGGGTTTGCAGATCTCTTTGCATACAGTCCTCCTCCAAGCTACTTGATGTGGAAAAAACCATCACGGACATTTGGTCTGCAGAATTATTCTCTGCCAATCCTGCTATTCTGTCCAGAATCTTACATGGTGTACACTGACTTTCTCGCCTACCACCATCAGCCTGCCTGTACATTGACGTGGCATCCGTGACTGCTGGAAACAGCCCTGGTTCATCCGGTTCCCAGAAAAGGGCTCCTGGCTTCACCGACCACCCACGTCTCGAAAACTGGCCTCCCAGAGACCATTACCTACCCCATAAAGCTATGCAAGCTAGGTTTTGCAGAAACTTTTAGGGTATACAGCAGTCACGTTAGCTAGGGCGAAAATTTCTCTGCACACTTCCGTTCAAAAAATATATAGGGTTTGCAAAACCTTCTGCACAATCCCTTTCACAACTGCGAGATGTTTGATGTGGAAAAGGGCCATAGCCTACCTCAAGTTTAGTGGACGAAACTCCGCGGCCTCGGCCCTGAATGCCGATGAGAGCATCGATCAGGTCAGACTCCGCTTGTTGGATCGGATTGGCCACTGCAGATGAAGACGCTAAGATGGAGAAAATGCGAGCGTTAGAGCTGCGAAGTACCCTCCTGCTGCTGCTGCTGCTGCTGCTGCTGCTTCTGCTTCTGCTTCTGAAGCAAGCGAACCTGTGCGTAAGAGGAAGAAAAGGGGAACGGTGAAGGTTGTAAAGACCATGGCTCTGGGGGAGTTGAACATGAGCCATGGCTTGCAGCCACAATGAAACAGTGCTTGTCACGGTTTATCGACCACCACGTGGCAAACAGATAGAAGGCAATTAATTATACCTCAATGTAATGTAATAAAATTTGCACTTTTTTGAAATCGAAAAATAAATCTGGAGCAAGAAATTAATGTAATAAAATTTGCACTTTTTGAAATCATGCATGGATAACAACCTCCCTTTGATGGACACTTTTCCTCTCCACGCACTATTATTCAGTCTATAGATCTATTAATTACTTAATCAGGCCTGATTAATTAATCAATATGAGAAGCGAAGGTCAAAACCTTCCTTCGCTTCTCTCTCTCTCTCTCTCTCTCTCCGCTCTCTCAGGCCCCCCTCTCTTTCAAGTGCGCTAGTCTGGCTCACCTGCCCGTCCCCATGCTCTTTCTCGCGCTCAACTACCCCTCTCTCAAGCTCGCCCAACATCTCTCCATTTGCGCATTCTCTCCCAGCATCTCTCCATTCGCACGCTCTCTCCCTCTCTCTCGAGCTTATTCGCCATCTCTCCCTCCGCGGTCATCTCTCTCCCCCCGTCTCTCAGGCTCGCTCCCGCGCTCATCTCCCCTCTCTAAAGGTCGGGCAGCATCTCTCTTTCTTCACGCTCTCTCCCTCTCTTACACGTTTTACACGGCACCCATTCGAGGGGCTCCTCACTGGCCACACATCAAACCCATATTCACTCTAATTTCCAAGGTTTTGGCCCCCATATTCACGTGGTTTTTCTAAGGTTCTCTTCTCTCAAGTAATTAATTAATGCTGCCAAGGAAAATTTGGCACCCATATTAGCACACACACCGAAGGGAGGTCCACCACGAGTCAAAAAGTCACGGCCAGCTTTTTCAAAAACCTTGTCCGGTAAGAAAGCGTCGAAGACCTTTTGGGCCAATGTGGGATACAAACCTTTAACTTTCACTCCAAACATGCAAAAGACTGGGCCAATGTGGGATTGAAACCTTCAGCGTCCACTCCAAGTAAATGTGTTCTAACCACATGTCCCACTAGCATTCAGTGTGATCATTCAGTGTGATAACACTCATAAAGACAAAACTATAGCATGGGTCGACAAACACCTGCATATGTCCAAAGTGGATAAGGGGTTTGGTTGGTTCACCCATCTGCATACAGCTGTGAAGCCACCCTTGAACACATGGGAAGACAAGTTTTAACATGGTGATGAACTTGTTATTATTGTCCAGAGTATATTAACATAGAGGAATTTGTTGGAATTAAGGTTTGGAGAGTTTAGGGTGGAAAGAAGTGGTCATTAGCCATGGTGATCATTGCTAATGAGTATGATTAACACTTAATGCTACTAGTAGAAGATGTGTTCTAACCACATGTCCCACTAGCATTCAGTGATAACACAAATAAAGACAAAAGTATACCATGGGGGGTCGACAAACACTTGCATATGTCCAAAGTGGACCAGGGGGGAGATTTGAACTAATCATCATTAAGGTGTGTCATTAAGCCTTGAGCCTCTATTGTAAGGGATTAGACACTACCAGTGAAGTTAATCTCAATTGGTAAGACCCTTCCCATATAAAAAAACAATACCTCGTTATTTAATTTTGGATAGCTTTGATGGCAATGCTCTCTAGACTTGCCAAATGAAGATAAAGTCTTCTGCTCTAACAAAAGCATCAACAAAGGGCTTTACAAGAATAAAGCCTAATCATGAAGAAAATGATTGCTCCATCAAAAGGAGATCATCACCTAGCTATCATCATCAGCTCTAGCAATGCAAGCAATGAAGAAGAACCGGCCTTCAAAGAAGAGGTCAATCTCATCAAAAATTTATGAATCGGCCTTCTAAAAGGCTTTCTTGACCCAAAACCACTCACATAATATCCTTAGTCTTTTGTAAAGCCTCACCATGACTAAGTTGGTGAAACCTAAGCCAAAGATGGCTAGGTAAATCCAAACATGTCAAAGGCTAAGGTGGTGAAACTAAAGTTGGAGATTGCTTTGTAAATCCACAAGTGTCTACGGTGACTAATAATCATTTGAAGGGGACTAATAATCATTTGAAGGGGAGTGTTAGAAATAAGCAAATAATCATCCTCAACAAATAGAGTGTGTGCAAAAGCTTTGAAGGTTTCGGGCATCCTGAGGAATATTCTTGAGTGCCGTACTTTTATGTAGTTTTATTGTCTATAAGGCTTAACCACTAATAGAGAAAACACTCTTGTGGTTCTTGGCTCATTCTCACTTCTATCCTTTATGTGTGTTCACATCTTCTACTAGTAGCATTAAGTGTTAATCATACTCATTAGCAATGATCACCATGGTTAATCACCACATCTTTCCACCCTAAGCTCTCCAAACCTTAATTCCAACAAATGCCTCTACGTTAATATACTCTAGACAACAATAACAAGTTCATCACCATGTTAAAACTTGTCTTCGGATGTGTTCGAGGGTGGCTTCACAATCGTATGCAAATGGGCGAAGCAATCAAACCCCTTAAAAAGATAAGCAAAAAACTCGTGTTTTGGAGGATGAGAATTATGCACCAAATGAGAGGGGTTTTGTCACGTAGGCTGTAACGCCTGTGAATGACCGACGACGGCAAACCGGATGGCCAGACGGGTTTAGTGTCAATGCCTCGGTCGGAGCGCCGAGGACGTGGCCATCCGGGGTTCAGTGAGAGAGGACGCCCATGCGGAGTCATGGGCGGCCAGGCTAGTGTGGACGGTAGGCCACACACTATATAGCCTGGGGGATGAGGGGCAATCCTCATTCTTCCTCTATTGCTAGGTGGTGATGAGCCAAAGGCCGACCGTCCCCTCTTGTGGTAGCACCCGTAGTGGTGTTACGATGATCTAACATTGGTATCAGAGTGTCAATTCCATTTGGTCAGGGTCCGTGCGTGACCGGGGACTAGAGCCCACTCAATGGTTTTCAACCATTCAATAAAAATCTTATCCTTATCTCTCTACAGGGTACAATTGACTGTGTAGAGGGAGGCGGCCATAGCTGGAAGGAAGCTCTCTCTCTCGCTCTCTCTCCGTTGCACACACCCAAGCTCTCCATTGCACGTAAGCAATTTTTGTTTTTTTGTTTTTTTTGGCTTTGGAGCTTGTCTGCAGGGGGAGAAGAGGTCGTATGTGGAGGGAACCTTGTAATGGCGGCTGTCTGGTGCTGTCGACTGTGTGGAGGGAACCGACGGCCTGCCCAGCGGGAGGCCTGTCTGCCTGCTGATGCTGCCGATGGCCAGCCCACAAGCGGCTAGCCAGGCCAGCACCAGTGGGGGCGGCGGCGGCCAGCCCACAGGCGGCCAGTCAGCAGCAGGCCAGCGCAGCCAGCCAAACTAGTGCCGGCGGCCAGCCATGATTTTTTGTTTTTTTTGTTTTTTTTAAAATCCAACGAACACCTCTCTCCCGGCGATGGAGGGATAATCTGGGGTGGTTCACAGGTTCCCGTGGGGAATAATTTTTTTAATGAGTTGCAGGCACCTTTCTCTCGGATCGGAGCATCACGGAGTAGCAACACTTGTAGAGGCTCGCAGTGCAACACTTGTAGAGGCTCGCAGTGCAACACAAATCGGCAATCGACGATAGTCGACAGGTGACCGTAAGGAGGGTGACTATTCTCTCTCCACTGCTCATTTTACAAGCGTTTTTTTTGTAATTTTCGAGTTCTTGCATTTTTATTTGTGCAAGAATTAAAGTATGTCTGCTAGGTGTAGTGTGTCCCCACCGCCTTCTACTTCTCTAGGGTTTTCAGGTCTCTTGTCCTCGGTCGTGGATTTGACCCCAACCGAATTGTCAGGCCGGTCCGGAGTGCGCTCGTCGATCATGCGTGATCCGCCAGCGCCCTCCTCGTCCGTTGACCCCGCCTTAGGACCCAGCGAGCCCGCAGCGGCCGCCCGCAGTAGCAGATGACCCCTTTCTGGGCCGATGAGCCAGATGACATGAACACCAACGTCGCCGAGGGGACCGAGGAGGACCTCTTGGAATATGACGACGACAATTATGACCTATTGGACCCTGCCGACGTCCTGACAGAGACGGAGCTCTCTAGTGGACTTTTTAAATATCTTAATGCAAAACTGAACAATATGGGTAACGTCCAGGCTGACTTAGTCACGATGCTACAGAGCATCTCCACACGGTTAGACGCACTGACAACCGCCTCGGCTAGTACTCCGACTCCTCGTGATAGACGAGCTCCTGTGGCACGGATGAGCGTAGCCTCGCCAGTGGTTGCAGGAGTACAGACCAATACGCCTGCGGGGCCGTTCATAGAGACAGACTCGTCGTCGTTATTGAAAGACTTGAAGCCGCCTAGTTTTGGTGGTGAGGAAAAGGAGAGAAACAAGGACTCGGTCAACATATTTCTAGCGAAGTGGTCAGACTTGCACACGCTGCGACGACAGCAGCCTAGCCGGATGCAGCCCGTAGAGGCTAGCCTCTCATTAATCGGCAAAGCGTACAAGTGATGGATGAGTTTGACAACTCGTCCTGCCACTTGGACAGAGTTTGAAACGATGTTTCGAAAAGAGTTTTTGCCTGTTAATGAGGTGGAGAGAAGCTGGGAGTTATGGGACAAGTGCTCGATGGAGAACAAATCCCTGACTCAGTACATCTCAGATTATAGGGAGATAGTACTCAAGCTAAAGGGGATCAATGAATTTCAGACATTGCGAGGCTTTAAAAGAGGCCTCAAAGATGATTACCTTGAGTACGTAGAGCCCTTACAGCCTAAAGACTTAGCAGAGGCAATTAAGTATGCGCAGATATTCGATGCACGTGGTGGTTCGAGCAGGGCCGAGGGTTGAGAAGAGGAGGTCAAGCCTTAAGAGAAAAGGGTTCCGCAGCAGCAGTGATAAGCAGGGGGATAGAATGGACCAGGGAGGATAGGGTGGTCATTGGTCTAAAAAACCGCGACCATCCAAAAAGAAAAAAGACAGCGAAGTCCAAAAAAAGAGGAGTATATTAAAGCGCGAAAGGAAAATCGCTGCTTTAATTGCAACGATGTAGGGCACACAAGGCTGAGTGTCCAAAGCTTAAAGCCAGCACGAGCGGCAACGAGCCCAAAAGAGACGGTAAATCCTCTAGACAGTTGCATACAGTGTAGAGACTCCCTCTCAGTTCCGCAGAGTTCAGAGAGGTGACAGTGTGTCATTGTGATGAGCATCATGCTTGTTCAGTGACACCAGCGATGTGGCAGCATACTGTAGGTCCGCATGACATGGTGCGCATGTACGGCATCATAGGTGGCCGTAGGGTCACAGTTTTTATCGATGATGGAGCTAGCCACAACTTCTTGAACTACTTGTTAGTCAAGAAGTTGGGGCCAGAGCGATCATGAGTATACTGTTGGCCTAGCCAACGGGTATGACAAAACGGTATGGAATACCGTAGTATTGGGGGTCCCATTATCTATGCAGCAGGACTACGAGGCTCCACTTGACTTTCAGGTCATGCACTTAACTAGAGCAGACGTATATCTAGGTAGGGAGTGGCTGTATGGCTTGTGGGCGCTAGTCTAGCTCGGAGTTACCTACATAATTCACTACGTTTTGAGCATGGAGGTAGAGTCATTACCCTGTAGGGCGACCGTACTGTCCCCGCCACACCACTTATTTTCCCCATGGAGCTGTGCACAGCAGTCCGCAGAGGCCAGATAGCAGAGGTATATGCTTGTTACCCTCTTTTAAATTTTGTTTCCGTAGATGAAACTATAGATGATGTTTGCGTAGACAAACAAGGAAAACAAAATAGCCTTGGACGAGACCCACTGTTTGAAAACCCTGTTTGGCATGCATGCAATTCAAACAAGAAAAAATTCAAGGCGAAAGAGACATTAAAGAAAACCTTGTTTGGCATGCATGCGATTCAAACAAGAAAAAATCCAAGGCGAAAGAGACATTAAAGAAAAAATCCAAGACGAAAGAGACATTAAAGAAAAAGTACATAGATACTTTAATGAATTTATTAGATGAATTTTAGGATGTTTTTCCTGATGATTTGTCATATGGCTTACCACTATCTAGAGAAGTAGACCATGGCATCGAAGTTATGCCAGGATCAAAACCTATAAGCAAACCTGCTTATAGATTAAGCCACTCTGAGGCTCAGGAGGTGGAAAAACAATTGACGGAATATTTGAACAAAGGCTTCATTCGGCCTAGTTCAAGGCATCGCCTATTCTTCTGGTAAAGAAGAAAGACGGATCTATGCGGATGTGCATAGACTATAGGGCTCTTCGATTAAGAACAAGTATTCAATGCCACGCATGGATGAGTTGTTTGATCAACTCTATGGATCAAGATACTTTACAAAAGTAGACCTGAGATCAGGGTATCATCAGGTTAGAATTAAAGCAGAAGATGTTGCGAAGACAGCATTTAGGACCCGTTTCGGGCATTTTGAGTTTTTGGTTATGCCATTTGGGCTAACCAATGCTCCAGCGATGTTTATGACGCTGATGGACAGCATTTTACGTCCATATCTGGGAAAATTCATAGTAGTTTTCCTAGATGATATTCTTGTGTACAATAAGACACAGAAAGAACACATAGAGCATTTGCATCTAGTGTTCGAGTTGTTGCGAGAGCACAAACTATTTGCAAAGAAGAGCAAATGTGAATTTTTTATAACAGAAATTCACTACCTTGGCCATATTATATCCGCCGATGGTACGCGGATGGAGCCAGAAAAAGTAGAAACTATTCTTAAATGGCCAGCGCCAAAGAATCTCGAGGAATTGCAGATATTTCTTGGCATGTTGAGATTCTATCGACAGTATGTGAAGGACTACGCGAAGATCGCAGTCCCGTTGACTGCCCAATTATGGTCAAAAACTAAAAACATTAGTTGGGGGGAAGCCCAACAGAAGAGCTTTGATAAGCTCAAGGTGACCGTAGCAGCTGAACCTGTTTTGACTATTGTCGATCCAAATGAGCTGTTTGTCTTGGAAACAGACACTAGTAATGAGGCCAATTGGGCCGTACTTATGCAAAGGGGACGCCCAATTGCATTTGAGAGTAAAAAGTTAGATCGTGCGCAGCGTAACTACTCGGCTTACGAGTGAGAGTTACTAGCGAGAGTTACTAGCGATAGTTCATGCACTGAAAAAGTGGAGACACTATTTATATGGTGCTTCTTTTGAGGTCCAGACGAACCATAAAAGTCTGAAATGGCTTTCAAGTCAAAGTGAACTGAAGGGTAGAAAAGCTCGGTGGGCGGAGATTCTATAGGAGTTTGACCTTCAGATACGTTACCAGAAAGGTAAGTATAACATGGTGGCAGATGCACTTAGTCGCATGCCACAAATTAATGAACTTAGTTTCACAGTCTTCAAGAATGATTTCTTGGAGTCACTATGTGGTTTATGTGTGCACGATCCATCTTTTACAGAGGTCTAGCGCGCTGTACGGATACGCACTTCTTCACAGATGCGACCACCTCCCTCGTTGGCACGGATTGCTAGTCTGGAGAGACCGGCCAAAGGTGCAATGGGAAGGGAAGCGAGAGTTAGTCTGGAGGGACTAGCCGTGTCTTTCGGGTATAGTTTGGAGCCAGAGAGCTTTGACGTAGGCCCTTCATCACCTTTGATTGCCACGGCTTCAAAGGGGGGTGATAAACTTTGTCGGGGGGAGAAATATGCTAATTACTCCATTGATGACGGGTACTTACTCTACAAGGGTACAGTATGTGTACCAACTATTGGTGACTTTCGGGCCCAAATTCTTAAAGAAAGTCATGATAGTCCAAGTGCGGGTCATCCCGGGATTCAGAAGACCTATGCACTAGTAAAAAGACAGTTTTATTGGCCTAGTTTGTTTAAGGACGTCCAGACTTATGTGCTGAAATGCAATAAGTGCCAGGTCAATAAACACGAATGTATGTACCAAGATGGAGAGCTCGGGGGTGACCCTTCACAACACTTGACATTGGTTCACTTGGGTGTGATAAAGTTCATCAGGGGAAAAGTATAGACACTATTCCATTAATGATGAGTACCTACTCTACAAGGGTAGAGTTTGTGTACTAACTATTGGTGACTCTTGGCCCCAAATTCTTATTGAAAGTCACAATAGCCCGAGTGTTGGTCATCCTGGGATACTGCACTAGATAAAAGATAATTTTATTAGCCTAGTTTGTTTAAGGAAGTTCGAGACTTTGTTCTTAAATGCAAGAAGTGTCAGGTCAATAAACATGAACACCACAAGGTTGGAGGTTTGCTACATCCGTTGGATATTCCCAAAGGGAAATGGGAGAGTATTTCCATGGATTTTATCATTGGTTTACCTAAAATGAATCGAGGGAATGATTTGGTTTGGGTAGTGATTGACAGGTTGACTAAGATGGTTTAGTTTATACGTACTAAAAAGGAGGTGAAAACTCTTGAGTTAGCTAGGTTGTTTATCGAACATCTCTATACAAGCTATATGGCCTGCCCCGCAGATATAGTTTCGGATAGGGATAGAAAGTTTGATAGTCACTTTTGGAGGGAATTCTTCAAAAAGTTGGACACTAATCTAAGTATGAGTATGGCTGATCATGCGCAGTCTGATGGTTAGACCAACATAGTCAACTAAGTGTTAGAGGACATGCTTTGAGCGTGGATATACCAACGCAAGATCTAGGGAGCCCTGAAGATAGCGAAAGATCCGCTTCACTGCTTGCCAATGCTTTGTACCTAGGATGTGCATAAATTTGCTACATTGGGAAACCCCAAAATGAATATCCGAGTGTGTGTTGCATAAGTATATGAGGCAGCCCACTACTTGGCTGTAAACACTCATATCAAAAGGCTCTCCAACATTATACATGCTCAATTTCAGCCCTGGCTCCATCAGAGTAGAGATGGGCTTACAATCTTCGAAGCCAAATTTGTGCAACAGCTTTTGAATGTACTTTCATTGGTGTACATAAATCCCCATATCTGTCTGCACAAATTGTATGGCCAAATAATAATGCAAGAATCCCAAATCTGTCATCTCAAATGACGTTTGCAATTCAGCTTGAATATTGAAATTTTATCTATATCATTCCCAGTTAGCAACATGTCATCCACATAAAGAATGAGCATAATCAAAGTGTCATGATCCTATTTCACATAGAGGGTGCTCTCCGTTGGACCATTGCAAAATCCCTGCGTGGTCAAATAAGTATGTATCTTCTCATACCTAGCTTGAGGAGCTTGTTTGAGACCATAAAGAGCTTTTCGAAGCTTGCATACTTTGTTTTCATGACCATGTATCACAAAACCAATGGGCTAATTTACATACACTTCTTTCTGCAAATCCCCATTGAGAAAAGCTGATTTTTTGTCTAACTGATGCACTTTCCATCCAAGATGGGCAGCCAGTGCAACAACACATAATTGTGGCCATACAGGAAGTAGGTGCGAAAGTCTTATCATAATCAATGCCTTTTTGCCGAGCATATCCTTTGGCCACTATCCTGGCCTTGTACCTATCACATCAATGGTACCATCAGACTTTCTTTTTGACTTGTAAACCCACTTTGTGCCAATGGGCTTCTTGCTAGCGGCAAGTCTACCAATCAATACCCATGTGCTACTTTTATGGATAGAATTCATCTCATTTTGCATGGCTTGCATCCCAATGCTCATCCTCATGAGCCTCTTCGAATGAATCTGGCTCATCTGCATCACAAAGTGTACTTATGCAAGCAACATTTGCGTGTTCTCTTGCATTATGTAAACCAACCCGAGTCCTGCTACCAAGTAGAGCTGAAAGTTTGCTTCCCTGTAAAGTACAGAGCAGCCAACGAAGAGAAGTGACCTTTGAAGTGGGTGACTTTGTTTTTTTGAAAGTCCTTGCGAAGTCAAAGACTCTCAAGATGGGAAAGTGTCAATAACTTTCTCCCAGATATTGTGGTCCATTTAAAATCCTTAAGAAGATTGATAGCGTACATACAAACTTGAGTTGCCAAAGAGCTCTTGAGTATATCCTATTTTTCATGTCAGTAGACTTCAAAAAACAATAAGGAGAATGTAGTTAACTCGTAACGTTTTGGTGGAACTTGTTGATTCATTGTCTCTTCTGCATAAACCCGAGAAGATTTTTTAATTTAGAGAATGGAAGATGAGGCATATTGTGTATCGAGAGGCACTTGTTAAGTGGAAGGATAGAGAGGATGAAGTGTTCACATGGGAACGCTTGAGTATGCTTACCAAGAACTATCCAAAGTTTGTTTTTGTGGATGAAAACTCTTCTTAAGGGGGAGGATGTCACGTAACGTGTACGTGGGCATGATCAGACTACGAGACCGTAGGCTAGAGAGCGGGTAAGGAGTCGGTCCAAGGCTCAGGGGTGAGATGCCCAGGTTGGAGTACCACGGGTGTCTAGACTAGTGTGGGCAGGAAGGCCCCCCTACATATAGCTCGGTGGGATCCCTCATTCTTGCTCTACAGCTGGGAGGTGAACATGAGCCATTCCTCTCTCATTCCGTGTAGCCTGTGTTTTTGCAAGAGTCCATAGGTGCATCATAGTCATTTACCTCTTTGACTAGATTACTGGGGACTAAGATATATCACAGTCATCATTTACCTCTCTAACTTGATTACTAGGGACTACCAAATCACATTCTAGCTCATTCTTTGCTAGATATGACCCATTTATAAAGTTTGTGTTGAGGTTGGCAAAAGGAGAGAAGGTGCATCGTTTTAAAATGACGACATTACAAAGAGGTACTTTCACATGGGTTATGCTGTAGGACATTTAGAGATTGAGATTAGGAGTAAGTGAATTAACTCTCCAAGTGTTAAATGTCTATAATAAATGAGAAACCTTATAAAGAGCAACTTTAAGGTTAATATAAATAGGATTTTAAGATAATAAAAAACATTAGGCAAGGTTCTATACCTTATAGAACTAATTCACATTGGCTAACTATGTATTTTACATGGGGCTCTAAGCAACATGTAAAATTATTATTATAACGAGGTAAACCTGGCGAATAAGCCATGTCTTAAAAGGTTAAACATGGTGTTGATGTTGGTTTTTGGGTGTGATTTATTGGTCCTCCTTTTTTTGTGGAGGAGAAGGACATATGTGTTTAGTAAGATATATCTTCACTTAGTCTCAATGCCATGTGGTTATGCCATTCCCTTCTATTATGTGTTAGAAGATGAGGATCAAAGTGATTATTTCAAATAGCTATGGCTCTAATTCATTTGATGATTTTATTGTATTTGCACATTTAAGACAGTTCAAGATTAAAATAGCTATAAGAAAAGGTGATCTTGTTTCCCATTGACTCTTTCTTATAGTTATGGCTTTAATTCATTTGATAATTTTAGTTTTTTGTACTTGCACATTTAAGATAGTTCAAGATTAAAATAGCTATAAGAAAAAGTGATCATGTTTTCCATCGACTCTTGCTATAAGTTATCAGGGTGCCTTTTTTCTCTTTATTTGCATATTGAGAACGGGGGGTTCAAGCACTGCATGTGGCACAAGATCTACATCATGCTTTTTATCCACATAGGTGATCATAAACAAAGTAGTGGAGAGATATGCAAGCAAGGCAATGGAAGAGAGGTGAAAAAGCACCCCAACTGCCAGTAATAATACCTTTACATCAAAATCTTCATACTCACACCATCTATAACATCTATAAAGAGTTTACTAGAGATTAGCATGTACAAGACGATTAACATGGATTTATAATCAAGAGATCCTATGAATCCAAAAACCTGATTCACATAAAATCCTAACTAAGTTGAATCAACAAACCTTACTCGAACCCTAAGTAAAATTCAAAACCTAAAAAATGAAACTCAAATTCTTAGAATTAAAATCCCCTAGATACCAACAAGCCCTTCAAAGGATTACCTTTAAACAAGCAGTATGGTTTGTACATTGAGCAAGAAAGGATTCTGAACACTCGAAGGGGAGGTAGACATGTTGTAAACACAAGATGAAGTAGCAAGGAAGGATCTTAATTCTCCAAGGGAGCTAGAGTTGTGTTCTTGTAAGCCAAACTCAAATAGAATATACACAAGCTGCAATAGCAACAGTATTAAGGTCAATTTAAAGTCAAAGAGTGCTTGCCAATTTTCCATTTTTGGTAAGCTTAACTTTAAATTCATTGCCCCCACTTGCCTAAGTTTGAGCAGTGAATTTAAACTTAAGCAAGAGGGGGATCTCCCCCTCTTAACCATTCTCTCATGGACAGGGAGTCTCCTCCTCTTGCCTAAGTTTGAGCAGCAAACTGAATTTAAAGTTAAGCTTACCAGAAATGGAAAATTGGTCAACACTCTAGCTGAATTGACTGCAGTTTTCTTGAAGGTGAGGAGTTAGGAGGATTTACATTTTGATGATAGGGATTTAGGAGGTGTATACATATGGGATATGGCTATAGATGGGTATTTCATATCCAAAATGTTTGCCATACTACTTCAGGAGTCATTATCCTCATCTTCATCATGTTATGTGCCATCATGATGTGCACCATCTAGAGTGCATGCTGCTTCTTTTTCATTTCCACCTTCAGCATCATCGACGACCCCCCCACAATCAAGGATACATTTCAACCGCCCATATTTGTCTTTTGTTGACACATGTAAGGGTGACACCAAGCCACCTGTAGGGGCCATTTTTTAAAGTCATGACACCCCTATTACATGCTTCTTGGAGCTGGTGTTGCTCTCCATGCTCCTACTCACCTTGTCTTGACAACAGTATCTACCCTTCACCGCTCTAAGCCTGACCTTCTCTATACACACACTGCTGTTTTCAGTTGATCACCACCTTTACTACCTTTGAAGCTTCTCATGCGCCCCGTGCTCTAGTGCTTTCGTAATTCTGTCACCTTTCCTTCCTTATGTTGGACATGCTATTCTCTGATGCTCAGGAAGTCCTCGTCTGCAAGCGTAACCTCCCTCTGGCAACATCACTAGCCTCCTGTGTTATCAACTTTGTCACCTTCCCTGTTTGTGACCACCATACTCTTTTGGAATGGCCTGCCACCCACCCATCTCCCCACCTACCTATAGACGATCACGAGCTAGAGACATCAACAGGTGGCTTCGCTTCGTTGTGGAGGAGATACAGGTGGCTTCAAATGTCAGCTTCAATTAGCATGATGATACAAGTTTGAAGGAGCTAGTCAGACTACAAACACTAGAAGATTGAAGATTGAAGGTGTAAAATTGATAATGTTCAAGTGCAAATGAGCTAGTTCCACCTAGTCAAACTACAAGTACCAAGAAGATTGAAGAAAAGAACATTGAAGAATACAGGAGAACAAACAACCCAACAAAACCAAAGGGAGGTGAAATTTTAATCAAATGGTAGATCTTAAAAGCAATGTGTGTCTAATCATGGAGTAAACTTCATTATCAATACCGGTCATACACAATAGTTCTTTTTACGTATGTTTGTGAAGGATCTTCTCCTAGAATGCGGTTTTTTATGGCCAAGTGTGTCTGTATTGTATATATACTATGAAAGAGAGAGAGCACATACATCACATGCCTCATTCAAGAAAGCCAAAAATGAGGGTAGTTTCAGATGCAAAAAGTTTACAATGCAAAATTGGTTTATTACAAAACTTTAAATAAATCCAATACTTGCTCTAAACCTATAAACACCACTAAAGAAGCAGTCACACATTCCACTAGAAAGAGTACTTAGGTGTCAATTACAAGATTCAAGGAGTTTTTAAAGATTGTACAGTTCGAAAATGTTCTTTTAATAAATTAATAAAGTACTTTCACTTGGCAATATGTCATTCTATAGAAGGGCTTGTTTGGTGCCACCCTTCTTGCATAACATAACGCTTGTATAAGACAATCAGGAAGGTTCAATGCCTCTTTTTAAATGGATGTATTTCTTCCTCAAATAGTATATAAATTAATCCACACATCCATTTTTGGTGATGCGAGGTACCATTAATCCTTCTATTTCTTTAAGCGCTATTGTATATAATCAACATGGTTTGTTCAGTATTTTTCAGGGTTTGAAACAGAGAACGTGTCTGACTTTTTGAAGCAGTTTGATAGAGCCTAAACTAGGGATAGGAAGGAATGGAGTGAGATCTTGCCTCTCTATCTTAATGTTTCAACTTCAATATGGTTTGAAGCTTTTGTTTAGGAAGTGAAAGAGGATTGGGCTCTGCTCAAGAGGGTTCTCTTGCATAAGTATGGAAGACAAGAATCTGTGGGGATTTGGCTTTAGAAGGTAGAGGCTTACTCTCGAGAGGGATGATGGCTACCTTAAGCTTGATGTAGTTTGGGCTAATTATGTGAAGGCTTGGTTGAGGTGAGGAAGGACTTATTGAGGTGAGTAAGGAGATGAGGGTCAAGTGGAGCCTTTAAGAACTTCAATTGATTGGATTCCTTAGACCCTAATCTCTAAGTCAAGGTGAAACCAAGGGTTGGGTGGAGGCTCTTAGTAGGCACTTAAAACTAGAAAGATTTTTGGATTCCGTAGACCCTAATCTCCAAGTCAAGGTGAAACCAAGGGATCCAATGTCCTATGAAACTACTGTGGATTTGGTAGAGAATAAGATTTTATTAGAAGCTTTAATGGGGATTGCTTCGAAGACTCTCCTAGAAGTCAATAGGCTGCGACAATCCTTGTTCAGCCTCAATGACGTCACTCCAATTGAAGATGCTCTTGACATGCTTACTCAGGAGTTTTCCAATCTCAAACTACACTTGGTACAACTCCAAGGCCAGGTAAGACCCAAACCTCATCCAGTTTATCATCCTCCTTTTGAGAAGAAACATGGTGCAGAGTATTATTACTGTGACCAATTGGGTCATATGCAACATGAATGTCCCCAAGAAGGCTACCACGTCCAACTTATAAGGGGGAAGATCGTTCAAAAAACTTTCAATCTCTTGATGCTACTCTAGGAATTTTAAGGAGGCCAAAAATTATACCACATCCACCTACCAGATTGAATCCATATCAATAAAGACCTAGAGTTGCTTTGAGATTACGAAACCCAAGATGGATAAGTGAAAAGCTAAAAATTAAAGAGGTGGATGTTTCAACTAATAAGAGGGTTCACCCTTCTAAAGAAGACAAAGACAAGATTGGGATAAAGAAAAAGGCTCATAAAAAGGGGAGGATAAGGTATAACATGAGTACATAGCTATGCAAAATTTCTCCTTGGGTAAGGAGCCATATGATCTATGTGATAATTTGAGGAACATGAGGGTAAATATGAAATTACCATGGCTTTTGGTTTTGATTTCTTCCCTTAGGAGAGAGATGTCCATAGGAAGAAGAAAGAGGGGGTTAGAGAAGTGGAGGTAAAAGTGATTGATTAGGACAAGGGGGGAGGTAAAGTTAAGATAATCAGATGTATTCCAATTGTTGATTTGTATGTAAATGGTGTATGGCTGTATGGGTGTCAGGGGCGCTAATAGATGGCGGAGCAAATAAATTGTTGATGTATATGTAAATGGTGTACGACTATATGGGCGTCAGGGGCATTAATAGATGGAGGAGAAAAAATAAATATCATGACTAAAGAGAATATGGAGAGTTTGGTTTCAGAGCGTGATGTTAACAAATTAGATAGTTTGGTACTAAGAAGGTTCAAACTCTTGGAGACGTTAAGTCAATGGTGGCAGTGGAGATAGGTGGTTTCACTTGTAACCTCCCTTCTCATGTATTTTCTTTGAAGTCATGTATTTGCTTTGAAGTCTCGACATGTTAAGCCTTACCCTCTTATACGTAGGAGGCCATGGTTGATCCAATTCAATGTCACTAGTCAAAGGGAATTCCTCATTGTTTGGTAATAAGAAGATTAACAATAACAATCCAACATCATGACACCTCATCCTCTTCCAATGAGTATGATGAATCTAAACACGACTTTGGTATGAGCTCTGTGGAAGTTTATGACATCTCTTTGTATGCTTGTAATGAAGAGTTAAAGATAACTTTTGAGGATAGGAAGAAGATGTATGACAAGATGAATCTAAACGTGACTTTGGTATGAGTTCTGTGGAAGTTCTTGGAATCTCTTTATATGCTCGTAATGAAGAGTTAAAGATAACTTTTGAGGATAGGAAGAAGATGTATGATAAGATGTTGTTTGAATATCTTTCTCGTCAAAGAAAGAAGAGTATGTGAATGTGTTGGAATGTTTTCCTAGACTGTTTGCTACTAAATATGAGGATTTGAGAGGTATTGAAGGGGTGGAGCATCACATCAATCTCAAGGAAGGCTCCAAACTTGTGGTTCAATATTAGGGCCAGTTAGGGAGAGGCTTTGAGGATCAAGGTCGATAAGCTTTTGAATGTAGGGTTTATCTTCTCGAGAATGAAAGAAACTATGTTGAGTGGGTCTCAATAGAGCAATGGTTTCACCCAAGAAAGGATGGAAGTAGAGAATTTGTATTGGCTTCAAGCCACTTAATGTTTGTACAAAGAGAGACCATTTTCCTCTACCATTCCAAGATGAAATCCTAGATGAAGTTGCTGGCCATAAAAGGTATGCAATGTGTAACGGATTTAGTGGATATTTTCATATTCGTATTGCTGAGGAAGACAAAAGAAAAAAAACCACCTTTCTAATACTATCGGGCACCTTTGCTTATAGGGTAATGCTGGTATTACCAATTGTTAAAAAATCAAGTGATGTGGATTAAATGTTTAGAGCAAGGGGAAGTGGCATGTGACCCTCAAACATTTGTAAGGCTCATATAAGTCATAGACTATGGTTCAAAGGGAGCCCAAACAATGTCCATGTGGAGGCCAAAAGTAGGCGCTTTTAGAAGAAGCGGGAAAAGATGCCAAATGGGTGTGCTAACTTCAAGGTAGAAGTGCTTAACTCTAGAAAAGTTAAGGGGATGCTTAATCAAGCTTATGCGACATGTTTAATGCCTAATGGAGATGTAAACAAGCCTATAAAAAGGCACTATATCTAATGGATAAAACATATGAGCTTTTGAGCTAAAGCCCTTGCCTTGTCATTATGCTTCATTTTTATCATTAGCATTGTCATTAGTGTTAAATCTCTTTGTTGATTTCTGGCTTGCTACTACGATGTTGATTCTAATCCATTTCTATACACCCTATTCAACTCTAGATGCAAATCTTAATTCTAATTTTAGTGCCACTTTCCAAATCTGTATGAACCAAGTTTTTGGGCCAATCATAACTCATGTTGGAAAAGCTTACCTAGCTTTGAAAAGGTTAGATGATGCTTTGGGTTCATTAGATCCAAGAAGTGTCATATAGGGGAGAAGAAGGTTACCTTGTTAGGACATGTATCTCAAGAAGGTACAGTAATGGATCCATACAAAGTCAAGCTACTTTAGCTTTGGAACCACTCTCCACAGCTAAAACAACTCAAGTCAATGCTACAAAATATTAGTTAACTTAGTAGTTTCTTATATGAGCTAGCATAGGCAATCCATGCATTTCACCACTCACTCATTAGGGAAAGGTTTTTGTACGGGGAGAGGAGCATCAACAGGTTGCTTTCAAGGAAGCTAGCATAGGAAATCCATCTACTTCACCACTCACTCATTAGGGAAAGGTTTTTGTATGGGGAGAGGAGCATCAACAGGTTACTTTCAAGGAAGCTGTTACCATATTATAGTAGTGATGTGTGTGAACACACTTAGGACCGCCGGGGCACTTTTTCCCTCACTAGGAGGTTTTTTTCCCCGTGCATTGTATATACGCCCATTATCTTCTAGGGCTTGTAATCTTTCATTTTTGGCACTCATAATACACTACTGTGTTGTGCTCAAGCTTCCTCATCTTCTTGAAGTTGTGTGTGCATTCCTGCAACCCTAATTCCAACAATTGGTATCAGAGCAGGCTTCCTTCTCCCGGGCAGCATCACCGGCACCTGCCGCTTCATCTCCTCCGATTGCAACGAGGTTTCACGAGCGTCTGCAGGTTAGTATATGCCGTGGGAAGGCCCGTAGGGCTCGGTCGTTTCAGAATTTTGATCTGAAGTCATTTCGCCCTCCGTTTTTGCATTCCAAGTACTGCGCAGGCAAAATCGTCCTACTGTGCAGATTTTCTGTCAAGATTAAAATCTGCAGGACAGGTGCCCATTCGTCTGTTTTGGGCTGTGCTGCATAGCACAGGTCGATTTTATACAGGTTTACCTCTTACAGACAGCATTTACATCTAGTAGTACAGTCATTGGCCATGGCTGACAACAATGATGTATTCCGCATGTTGGCTGCTGAGGATAAGTTGGATGGCACCAACTATCCATTGTGGGCATATATGATGCGACATGTATTGGTAGCAAAGGGGTTATGGAACATTGTGCAGGGTATTGATGCACGTCCTATTGTGGCTGGGAATGCTGCAAACACATCAGAAACAGGTACTGTAGATGATGGTGCAGGCACAAGTGCTGTAGCAGCTATTCGAGAACCACCACTTTCAGCAGAGCAGATTCGTTGGGATGGTAGAGATGCGCAGGCTCATGCCTTGATTGCGCTGTCTGTCAAACGTACCATTATCCCACATATTCGCTCCTGCAGGACTTCTAAGGATGCTTGGGATGTACTTGCCACATTGTATCAGGCAAGAAATGAGGCTCGTGTTGCTTACCTCCGAAAACAGTTGGAGAATGAGCATATGAACGAAGGTGATTCTATGGATAGCTTTTTGACAAAGATCAAGGATTTCAAAGAGCAGCTCATTTCTGCAGATGAAATCCTGTCAGACAGTTCACTTGTGCAGACTGTTTTGAATGGTCTACCAGATTCTTATCAGGGTTTTGCTTCCACTCTTCGCTTGATGATGAAAGGCAATCCCAATGCCTTATCATTTGAGGAGTTAGTTTCTGTTTTGCTGCAAGAAGACCAGTCAAGGCAAAACAGGAATAATATGCGTGTCGCAGATCAAGCTTTCGTTGCTAGTCAGAGAAGCGGGAAAGGTAAAGCTGGCTTTTCTTCTAGTAAGCAGAAATCTGCAAATGCTGCGCAACCAAAGAAGGAAGACAAAGATGAGAAGAAGGGTGACAAACAGAAGACATTTTGCAAGTACTGTAAGGGAAATGATCATGTCATCAAAGCGTGTCCTAAGCTGGCTGCGAAAGAGGCTAAGAAGAAAGAGGCTGGTATGGCTGTTGCAGATGCCTCTCCTTCTAACAATGAATCTGCTAATGTTGTGCTAGATACAGAATGGGCATTCAATGCGCAGTGCAGTTATGACCCATCTTTGCATGACACATGTATGTCTGCAGTAGATTCAGATGTATGGTACTTTGACAGTGGTGCCACTAAGCATATCACCTCGCAGCGCAGTTTATTCACTTTCCTTGAGTCTGCTCCCACAGGGAATACTGTCACTTGTGCCAATAACTCCTCTTATCCCGTTGAAGGAGTTGGACAGATTGTGCTGAATGTTGCAAATGGCAACACCTTTACACTTTTTGATGCATTGTATGTGCCAGGGATCAAAAAGAATCTGCTGTCAGTCTCCGCATTTGCCAAAACAGGTTTGGTTGTAAAATTTGTGGATGACAGATGTACTGTTCATGATCTCTCTTGTGGTGACATCATTGTAGCATCTGGTTCACTATGTCGAGGGCTGTATAAGCTCAATATGGATGGCAAATGTGTAGAGGATTCAGCATGTGCTATTATGGATACGCAGGCTATTTCAAATGCAAAACTGTGGCATGCACGTTTTGGTCATCTGAATTTTGCAAGTTTGCTGCGCCTGCAGAAATCTGAAATGGTGTCTTCTTTGCCTAAGCTTGAGGCACCTGTCAAGCATGTTTGTGAGGGCTGCATATTGGGTAAAATGCAGCGTGCTTCCTTTCCCAAAGATGGATCAGTGAGAGCTGAACGCAGATTGCAGCTTGTTCACAGTGATGTTTGTGGACCCATGCAAACTCCATCATTTGGAAACTACCTTTACTTCGTGACTTTCATTGATGATTTTACCAGGCATGCATGGGTATATCCTTTGAAGGCAAAGTCCGAAGTGTTTTTGTGCTTCAAACAGTTTTTGGTTATGGCTGAAAATGTGTCAGAAAGTAAGATGGGCACCCTCCGTTCAGATCGAGGGGGGGAGTATATGTCTTCAGAATTTAATGCATTTCTGGCTGAGCGTGGGATAAAACACCAATGTACAGTGCCGTATACACCACAGCAAAATGGTGTGGCTGAGAGAAAAAACAGGTCTCTCATGGAAATGGCAAGATGTATGGTTAAGAGTCAAAGTCTACCACATGGTTTTTGGCTTGAGGCTGTCATGTGTGCCACTTATGTACTAAACAGGTGTCCCACCAAAGCATTACAGGTTGTCACTCCATATGAGGCTTGGCATGGCCGCAAGCCATCTGTTGGCCATTTACGTGTTTTTGGTTGCCTGGCATATGCATTAGTGCCTGTGCAACATCGCAGAAAATTGGATGACAAAGCTGTCAAATGTATTTTTGTTGGATATAGTGCTGAGAGCAAAGGCTATCGTTTGTATCATCCACAGACAAAGCGCATTTTGGTTAGCCGTGATGTTGTATTTGTGGAAGATGCAGTTCAGCCCTTGGTTTCATGTACTAAGGAGACAGATATCAGCTCACGTGATGTCTATGATACATTGTTGCCTCTTTTCAGTGGTGCACAGTCAAGTGCAATACCTCATGAGGCAGTTTTTCAGCCTATGCAGGTTTTAAATGATGGCACAGATCAGCCTATATCTGATGCAGATGTGCATGATGCACTTGAGGATGAGAGACAAGAGATTGAGGGCTCTAGGAATATGCCTAGATGGCTGGTGCAGACTTTGCGTGACAGCAAGTTGGATGCCCCTTTGTCTAGTCGCACTCGTTCTGGCTCTCATGGTGCCTCTTATGCGTCAGATTGTTATGCATTGGCTGTTTCTAGTATGTGCGATGAAAGTGAGCCTGTTTCATTTGATGAGGCACAAAGTTCAGAAAATTGGATGGCTGCTATGCAAGCAGAATACGATGCTATTATGAAGAATAGTACATGGTCTTTATGTGACTTGCCCCCTGGCAAGAAGGCCATTGGCACTAAGTGGGTATACAAATTGAAGCGTAAGCCTGATGGCACAGTGGATCGCCATAAGGCTAGGCTTGTTGCAAAAGGTTATGCTCAAGAGAAGGGCATTGATTTTGATGAGACTTTTGCTCCCACATGTCGTATGACCACTGTTCGTAGCATCTGTGCATTAGCAGCTCATAATGGTTGGAATGTACATCAGCTGGACATAAAGACTGCGTTCTTAAATGGAGATTTGCATGAGGAGGTGTATGTATCGCAGCCTCGTGGTTTTGTTCAAAGAGGGCAAGAAAACAAAGTGTGCAGGTTAAAAAAGGCTTTATATGGTTTAAAGCAAGCTCCACGAGCTTGGTATGAAAAAATACATGCATATTTGACTGCACATGGGTTTCAGAATAGTCCAACAGAAAGCACTTTGTATGTTAAACGTGTGGATGGTGTACATCTAATCATTGCTCTCTATGTCGATGACATGCTGCTCACAGGACCAAATGAGAGTCATATTGCTGATTTTAAGGCTGATTTGAATGCCTCTTTTGAGATGTCAGATTTGGGGCATTTGCATCATTATTTGGGGATACAATTTAAGCAGTGTGATGGAGGTATTGCTTTGTGTCAGACAAAGTATATTGAAACATTGTTGCGGAGATTTGGCCTTGAAGACTGCAAGCCTATTGCTACTCCAATGGAGACAGGTTTGAAGTTGAGTCTTCATGATGCTGGAGATCACTTTGATGTCACACTCTATCAGACAGCTGTTGGTTGCCTCATTTATGTATGCATTACGAGGCCAGACATTCAGTTTGCAGTCTCACAGGTGAGCAGATTTATGCATAGCCCAGGCATTAAGCATTGGCAGGCAGTGAAGCGTATCTTTCGCTATTTGAGTGGTACTCGGCATCTTGGGTTGTTTTATCCCAAGGGGGGATCATTGCCGCCAGATTTACATGTTTTTTCAGATTCTGACTGGGCTGGTTGTTATGACACACGCGTGTCCACGAGTGGTTTTTGCTTCATGCTTGGAAGCTCATGCATATCATGGTTGAGCAAGAAGCAGCCTACTGTGGCCACTTCTAGTTGTGAAGCTGAGTACAGGGCAGCTTTCACAGCTACGGTTGAGTGTGTGTGGCTCAGACGCCTTATGGCTGATTTGGGTGTTGGGCAGCCATCTGCCACCACCATCTTCACTGACAGTCAGAGCGCATTGGCAGTTGCGCGGAACCCAGTGTTCCATGCTCGTACGAAGCACATTGAGGTGCACTACCATTATGTCAGGGAGAGACTCTCTGCAGGAGAGATCAGTTTGGCTTATGTGCCAACACAGGATAACCTTGCAGACCTTTTCACAAAGGCTCTGCCTCGTGAGAAGTTCGAAGCTTTTCGCAAAGCTTTGGGCTTACTCCCTTTTGTGGATTCGTCCACATAGCTAGACACTTCCCTATACATGAGTGCTAGCTCTTGTTCACCGCATCACTCCAGGGGGGATTTGTTACCATATTATAGTAGTGATGTGTGTGAACACACTTAGGACCGCCGGGGCACTTTTTCCCTCACTAGGAGGTTTTTTCCCCCGTGCATTGTATATACGCCCATTATCTTCTAGGGCTTGTAATCTTTCATTTTTGGCACTCATAATACACTACTGTGTTGTGCTCAAGCTTCCTCATCTTCTTGAAGTTGTGTGTGCATTCCTGCAACCCTAATTCCAACAGAAGCTAGCATAGGAAATCCATCTGCTTTCAAGGAAGCTAGCATAGGAAATCCATCTACTTCACCACTCACTCATCAGGGAAAGGTTTTTGTACAAGGAGAGGAGCATTAGTAGGTTGCTTTCAAGGACACTAGCACACATGCGATCCATCCACTTCATCACTCACTCATCAGGGAAAGGTTTTTTTATGGGGGGGAGAGGAGCATCAATAGGTTGCTTTCAAGGAAGCTAAGAAGTTGGTTTCTTAAACTCTAGTATTGAGCCCTCCTAATTGGCTAGATGATTTCTATGTTGATGTTTGTGTGGGTACATATGCTATTGGTACCACTCTTCTTCAAAAGGGAGAAAGGGGATATTATATATTTTGCTAACATGATGACTCATGAGCTTCACTACATGGGTGTGGAGAAGGTGGGGTTGTCAATGATCTTACAAGTAAGAAAATTTTGATCTTACTTATTGCCTAAGCACTTTAGTTTCTTAAGTTCTTCATAGCTCATGCCTTTTCTAGCTAAGAAAGCTCAGTTGTTCAAATGGTTAGTGGAGCTCCACAAGTATGATTTTTCTTTTCTCATTGAAGGAATAACTAGAGCCACTCTAGTTGATCTTCTACTCATAACGAGGTTCAAGAAGAAGTGCAATCAAAGACTAAAGGTAAGACTTCTACTTCTAATAGCCAGGAAGAACATATGGAAGGTGTGCATGTTTTGTATTTTGACGGGGCTTTTGCAAAAGGTAAGGGTAAGGGTAAGAACATGTGGAAGGTGCACAGGTTTTGTATTTTGATGAGGCTTTTGCAAAAGGTAAGGATAGTATTAGGGTGGTGCTCAAATATTCAAATTTAAAGGTACTTGTCAAAGAGGCTAAGGTTATACAAGATATTCACACTAACAATAAAGGCAAGTACATGGCCTTGTTAGTTGGACTTTAAAGATGTCTGGATTTTGGAGTTCAATCCTTGGTAATCAAAGAAGATGCCTTATTAGTAGTACAATAGTTGTAGGTAAGGAGGGACACACTTAAGCATTTGTATAATCAGGTGATAGTGAAACCATCACTAATTCCACATTGTATTATTTGCTTTATACTAAGGAAAGAAATTGCACAAGCTGACCTTTTAGCTACCTCAAGTTTACAAGAGGATGCTTAGGTATTTATGGTCAAGTCCTCATCTTGTATGATTTTTCTTTTTTCCTTGAAGAAATAACTAGTGCCACTTTGGCTGATCTTCTTACTCATAATAAGGAGGTTCAAGAAGAAGTGCAATAAAAGACTAAAGGTAAGACTTTTGCTTCTAATAGTAGCCAAGAAGAACATATGGAAGGTGTACATATTTTGTATTTTGATGGGGCTTTTTCAAAAGGTAAGGGTAGTACTAGGGTGGTGCTCAAAGATTTAAATTTAAAGGTACTTGTCAAAGAGGCTAAGGTTATTATTTGCTTTAAACTAAGGAAAGACACTACATAAGCTAACCTTTTAGCTACCTCAAGTTTACAAGAGGATGCTTAGGTATTTATGTTCAAGTCCTCATCTTTTGAAATGGATAATATTTCTTATATCTTAAACGAAGGAAGTTTGCCATCTGGTTTGGATATATCTCAAAACCAATATTTCCTTAAAAAGGTGAAAAATTACACTATGCTAGATGAGGTCATGTATAAACAAGGTACTGATGTCCTCATCTTTTTAAATGGATAATATTGCTTATATCTTAAACAAAGGAAGTTTTCCATCTAGTTTGGATAAATATCAAAAGTAATATTTTCTTAAAAAGGTGGAAAATTACACTATTCTAGATGAGGTCATGTATAAACAAGGTATTGATGGTGTTTTGAGAAGGGTAGTCAATAGGAGGAAGCTAGGAACACCATGGAAGCTTGTCATGAGGGCCTTGTGGAGGTCACTATGCACAAGAAGCCACCCTAAGTAAGATTTCACTTGTAGGATACTTTTGGCCTAGTATGCACAAGGATGTTATGGTTTGGTGTAAATCTTATCACTCATGTTAATGCTTAGGACATATCTAGTTACAACTACACCTTGTCATAGCCTTCGGCCCTAAGTGGGGGCTTGATTTCATTGGTCCCTTACCAAGACCTTCTTCAAGGAGGGTATATGTTCTTGTAGCCATGGATTATGCCACCAAGTGGGTAGAAGCCAAAGCTATCTCAATCGCCAAGAAGGAAACAATGAGTTAAGTTTTTTTAACAAAAATATGTACACATAAATCCTTTTTGATCAAGGGCTAGGATTTAGAGGAAAGGTTTTGGAAGGATTAGTGGCTCAAATCAAGGTATAACAAAGGTATTCTTCACCATAATATCCTCAATGTAATGGTCTAGTTGAAATAACCACATGGCATTTTTATGCTGGATCATCTCTAAACTAATCCAAAATCATCTCTAAACTGACCCAAGAGAAGAAGAATGATTAGGATTAATGGTTTACCTTTTACTTTATGGGCTTATTGAACCACTCATAAAGGATCATTAGGTTTTATTGCTTTTCAACCAACTTATGATTTGAAGCTATTTTACCAATAGAGTTGGAAATCAAGTCTCTCCTCAGGCTTTCTATGCAACAAGAATTGGGATATTCTGTTTATGGGCTACCACACCTCCAAGAGAGGGAACTCAATGCATTCACCTAAAGGAAGAGCAATAGAACACAACTATCGTAGGGCACTTACTAATGCTTCGAACTTGAGTCCCTTGAGGCCTCAAGCTCACTTGTTAAGCTCCACCTCCATGCTATCACCCATAGAGTCGCTCACACCTCGCATAAGGCAATCACTCTCTCTCACTCTCCCACACAAGCATGAATCATACAAGCATAGAAGAGGCACAAATGCTAGAATGCTCTCTCCCTCAATATCTCTCAAGACAAAGAAGAGCTCTCAATAGCACAAAGGAGGATTGTGTCTTTTCATTATGAGAAAATGCCTTATATACAATTGGCCCTTATTCACACTTGGGCGCCCAAAACTTACTTAACTAAGGCCTTGGGTAGCCAATATCTCATAATGTACAACTTTTTTAGTGCCTTTTCATGATACTTATTAATGTCCTCAATTGGAGGAGCATACTTGTTAATCCAAAATGGGATTAACATCCCCCCCTACCTGATGTAGGTTCTGTCCTTAGAACCTGTTATCGAGGTCTAAAGACCTAGTCACCGAACTCATGAGAGTAGAAGTTTCAGCATGATTGAAGCGTTTTGAGGGTTCTTCTGAATGCTGAGTGTAAACGCGAAGAGCAATAGAACACAACTGTCGTAGGGCACTTACTAATGCTTTGAACTTGAGTCCCTTGAGGCCTCCAAGCTCACTTGTTAAGCTCCACCTCCATGCTATCACCCAGAGTCGCTCACACCTCACATGCATGTATGCTGGAAGACACCGTAGACGATGGTAATATAGCATCATACTCCTGACAGATTGGCTTTGATTCATGGTCGAATTGCAGTTGTTCAGCTATATATCCATTATAAGGCTCTTTGGGTTGATCAATCAGGACCATGAGCAATTTCAAAAATCAAACACTGGCCACGATCTTTGGGTCTGGGATACAACGCCACACCTGGATCCAAGTGAGCATCTGTTTTCTTTGCTCCCATATGTCTGTAAAGGTTGCTGGCATGAAGACTGGGAAACAGACATGGGAGTCACGCTGCTTGTCCTCCTGAAACTCGAGTGGAGTCCATCTTCTCTTTAGTGGCATGTATAATGGGTCAACTCGCTGAGTTGGTGGCGCGCACATATAGACTTGGATGTATTCTGGAATTGTTAAGTATTCTTTTCTCCAATCCGGCTGTATTCCAAAATCTTCTAATTTGGGATGTGCATCATCTGTGATAAAAGTGGCATAGCCCCCTTGTGTGTGTACTGGGTGAGATTTTCTCCACCTACGAAAGTAATAACTGATCATGAAGGTGACAATTCAGATCTCCAACAAGTCGGCCAATTGTGGATTTGCTAATTTTGTATGTTGTGCCACATTAGACCACAATGTACCCTCTCCAGCCAAAGGGAGTAGTTCTTCTAAATCTGGGTGAGGTGCTCGTAGAGGGTATGGTACATAAGGCTATTTTGTTGGTGTGACCTCAGAGTAAGATTTTGGTGGAATTCTTCGAGTTAGCCCAAATGTTGTTACTTGCATTAACACCTTTGAACATCAGCTTCTTCGGCTTTAATAGTGGATTGCTAGCTCGAATGAAGCCTTCATATTCTGCACCAGACAATGACTCCAAAACTGTATCATCACAGTAAAAGCTTCAATATTATCTTTGGGAACAATATAGCATACCTCTTGAGGTTGCCGTTGGGGAGATAGGTGAGGTGCCAGTATCTCCTTGGGGGCGAGAGGGTTAGTGGCAAAATCTATCTGAGGAGTGAAAGTAGAGAAGATGTAGTCGACCTAAGATTGGTTAGTAGATGGGGCATTAGGATAGGGATTAAGTAGTTTACTAGCAACATTAGAATATACGGGGTAAGTGGAGATAGAAGATGAAGATGATGCCTCTTCCTGTGACCATGACCTGAGCTGGGGGGTGGGTGGCTAGGTTTGTAAGATTTCATAAACTCTTCAAGGTTAGGGATATCCTCAAGATTTATGTCAGGATATTCAATATGGGTGGCATCAAAAGTGTAGAGTCCATTGGTTAACATGGATTCTAAGTGTTTGTAGATATTAGAGTATAGTTTTAGAATTCCAAAAGGTGATATAAGGTAGACTCACATAAGTTTAAATGCTGTTGAGTATTGTAGACTTCGAGCCACCCATGGCTTATAATCCATTGATAGCCTTGTGCTACCACCTCGTAGTTGGCTGGTGTCTCGAGAATGTCATATGGAATAAGCAGGTCTGATTTTTCGACACTGTTGCCCAAAATTTTAGAATTTTGTAGTACCCGACAACAACTACATAGGTTTAACACAATAGGATGTAATGGATAAAAGTAGATATCATGTGGATTAGTTAATACTATATCTCCCCACAAAATTTCCATTATAATAGTGGGGTCAACATCGCGTTCAGTATTCTGCTTAATGAGAGTTAGTTCACCTAGGCCTAGGTCCTTAGATAGATTTATACCTTATTGAAGTAAGGAGAGGGGTAGTGTAGATAGAAACAGAGTAAGAGTTTGAGGAGGGGCCTGAGGGGTTACTGGCAACAACTGACCTATTTCGAGGCTCGCTCAAGGAGTAGGCGCATGTCATCCCATAGGCTCTTGCTGTTGACTTTGGTCCTGTATTGCCATTGGCATTCCAACTCGTGTAGACGGGAGTCATTGGTGCTGAGGAGGTTTGATATTATGGTTTCATGGATCATCCTTGCAGCATCCAACTCCTCGAATTGCCAGGATGCTTCCTCTTGGGCATGTCCTCTCTTTCTTGAGCTTCTGTGATTATTTGAAGTCTTTCGGCAGTCAGCCTTTGACTGTCTTGTAACTGCTAGGTGACTTGTGCCATTGCCTCTTGGTGTGCTATCATCATTCTTTGCATCTCAACTTGACTAGCAATGGCTTTACTTTCTACTTCCTTCAGACTTGAGGATAACCTCTAGATCTGGCTTTGCAGCTCTTCTTCTTTGGCCATGGACTTGTGCTGGAGTTCTTATACTTGTTGGGCATGAATAGCTGTGAGCTCGTGGTTGTGGGTAACCTCCTTCTGGAGTTGCTCCTTAGCATGTTCTAGCTTTGCCTTAAGGTCTGTATTCTCTTTGATTCTTTGAACAATAGTTTGGCTTAAAACCAAATTATTGCTTTCCAGTGACTTGCATCTGGTCTCGTGTTCCTTAGTGGCCTTCAAAATTTTCACGATGATATCCCGATGTGTGGCCTCTACTACTGCCAAGTATTCCTTTAAGGTCTGTACTTGTGTATTTGACTCGTGAACCTATTTCCAGAGTGTAGTGTTACGATCATGCAGCATGTGTGTAGTGAGGAGATGACAGCGCCATACCCTTTGCTCTTGCTCTCCCATAGTGGTGCACTTGTACTTGCAACCCCTTCCAGACCAGCATACGGCATGGTTAATAGTCCATCCAAATCTTCCATAGTTTCTTGCATGAACTGTTCATAATCAATATTTTGTAGGAAGGATAGCTGGGGAAGTCTTTCTTCATCCTTTAGAAGCCTTCTTTTGCTTGGGCTCGATGGATCTTCACTCCTTGGTCTTTCACCTGTATCCAATTGGGCTATTGGATCTTGCATTGGGGTTGTTGCTGCTGCTGTCTCAATTTCTTGTGATTCTTCACTTGGCATTGGAATTGATGCTGCTGGCTTTGGTTTTGTCTTTGCAAGTGTGTTTGCCAAGGTAGAATACTTGAGTAGGGAGGACAGGTTCATGAAGATAAGCTATGCTGGGCTTTGAGAGGAGGGGTAATCTACTACAGTGGTTCTTGAGTTGCCTGACTGATAGTGGCTTCCTTTAGTGTCAGTACTTCCTGGTATGATCTAATTTCTTGTGCCGGCTCAGCCTCTATTCTCTATGATTTTGCAACCACGTCCGTGATGATGCTCCTCATCTTCCTTTTTGTCTTCTTCTTCCTCCCTTTGTTTATCTCCTTCATTATGGCTTGTGTTTCTACTAGGACGGCTTGGCCCTCTTGCATCTCTGTAGCTGTCAGCGTTGGTTGCTCTGGCAGTAATGCTAACTGTATTTGCTCTGCTGGTCGGGTTCTAGAAGAGACCTGTTTGCCAAATGGTTGAGGACCTGTGTCAACAAGTAAGGGTTTCATATCTTGGACTAATGGGCCTTGAGATAGTTTTCCATCTCCATATGTATGTAGTATGCCCAGTCCCCTTCCTTCTCTTCATGCACTTTTGCAATTATGTTTAGTGGGACCCTGTTGTATAGCAGTCCACTAGCTTCACCTGCATGATCAGTGACATAGCTCTGTATGCTTTCTCTGTGGCCTCATCCCGGATATTCTCATACTTTGCCCCATTGGAGTTATATGAACTCTTCTTTAGCATAGCGTCCAAGGGCATCTTGTCAAAGGCATGGGCGTGTACTTTGACTGTTGGTGGGAGTTGCAGAGTTTCACCGATTAGTCCTTCTCTGTGAATTAGAATCTTCTTTATTACACCATCGGCCTTTGTTTGACTGTGCCCCGCTTGGTAGCTTTGTCATAAGTCTTGATGCACTAAGCATAGAGCTCCCTGTGTCGATGTTCTTTGGGAGAATCTACGCCATTCTGCTTAGGCCCACTTTCTCCAACTTTTCTTTTACTTCTGCTTCTTCTAGGATTTGGAGGCACTCCGGGCTGTGATACTGCAATGCTACCTTTCCATGGGCCGTATGGATCTCCTTGCTGATGATGGCCCCATGGAAGGCTTGGGCATATGGGCCCAAGTAGTTCATCTTTGGTCCCCACATTGGTTTCTTCTTCTGACTCACTGGAGAGCCTATTGGACTGGCGTGGGTTACTGCGGGGGTCTCTACGGCTTCGGTGTCTGAGGTCGACATCTTAATGTGTGAATGTAGATTCGAGTTGGAGAGGAAATCGGGAATGCGATGCATGATCGAATGCGGGAGCTCAAGATGGATGGCGAATTACGTTGGAGCACACGATGCAAAATGACAAAAAAGGAAAAATTTTTTAATTTATAGTGCAGCCATCGGATTGGGCAGCAGCCTTAATGAAGAATGCCATGTGGCATCTTACGATTGGCTTGGAGAAGTGATTGTTTCATGACGTGAAGCATTTTGTACCAGTTCACAAAGTGAACTGTTTTGAACGAGTTCATGGCGTGGACCTTTTTGGATTGGTTCATGGCGTGAACATTTTTGGATTGGTTCATAGCGTGAACCTTTTTGGATTGGTTCACGGCGTGAACCTTTCCGGATCATGAGTGTGCAAGATTGATACCTTCTATTTTTTTTCTTCATGCTCAGTCATTCAAACATGCATTAAATGAGTGAATGATACCCAGTTTTACTTTGTATCCATTGTGCAACAAATGGATACCTTCATCTTTTATTGCCATGAAAATCAAGGTGACAACTTGGCACTTCTTGGTAGGTGTTGCTGCATGCGTTTTAGCTCCATGTGGGAGTTTTTGATTCTTCCTTCCACCCAACTGAACAATGTTATTACTGGGTCCTGTGGTTGGGGGCTTTTATCCATGTCTCTTTGCTTCTTTGTTTCTACCTTCAGGGTCCTTGTTTAGCTCCTTGATGGAAGTGGTTAGTGACATTGCTTTTGGCAAGCCTCAACCCATCTTGTTGAGTTGTCTTCTTCCTCCATACCAATGTTTGTGCAGTTTGAGCATTGGTTTTAGTTGGGACTTGATGCTGCATGCTTTTACTACCCTTTCCTTTGTTATCGGAGCAGTTTGTGACGGTGGCCCCACTAGGTGGGGCTTGGGCACCCACACTGCCATATTACCTTGGTAGTATCCTTGTGCCATAGTAAATCCTTTTGGACCCATTGCTTACGAGTGCGTTTTGGGGTGTTGGGTTGTTTGGCTGCAGTATTGCCAACCTACTTGTAAAGCCCAATTCTGATTTTTGGCCCTTTTTGAATCCTTCTTATTGTCTCTGTATTATCCTCCTCCTCCTCCTTGTGGGGCTGGTTTTTGAGTTGAACCTTGGGCACCCATTTCTGTGTTCCCTGTGACTTTGGATATTGTTTGTGTAGGGTTTGTGGAATTGATGCTTTTTTTGTTTTAAGAGTTGATGTCACCGTGCTCGGTGTTGTTATGTCCTCAATCATGACATGTCTCCTTGTGTTTGTCAGGCTCCACTAGGGTACGGACATGATATTGTTGCCCCCGTTCAATAGTGCTGCCCTCTTCTCCCATTGGATATTACATTTGCTAGAGCAAATCCAGGATCGTCCTAGGATCATTTTCTCTTCCATGGAACATGCAGACATGACAAACATCTTTCCAACCAAGGAATTATTTCTGATGGAAATGTTAAAACTTAAAAATCCCTCAGCTTTCGTAGTTATCAAGTGCATGCTATGTACTTGTGCATTGGTGGATTCAAGGTGCAGTCTATCTAAGGCTACCCATGTCTCAAATGAGATCAGGTTATGACTTGATCCCGTGTCTATTAGTGCAATGCTTGTTGCATGGCATTTAGCTGTAGAGAGTTCCACCCTGAGTCGTGCTACTGGCTCAATGTTGAGTTCCTCTTTGTCCAGGAGAGTCAAGGAAGCCTTGTTCACATGTAGTAACATTCTCTTCTGGAGTAATTGTTTAGCTTTGGCCTCCCTTGCCTTAGCCTCTTCTTGAGCCTGCTGGATTTTTCCTTTGTGAGCTGTTTTTGTTGTTTTAAGAGATGTTCTTGCAAGAGCATCTCTTGGGTCAATGGTCCAAAATATTTTTTGAGTTTGCTTCCATTGACGTAACCCTCCATCTGTACGTGTCAATTGTCTCAATTCTAATCGACCCCTAAGGTGTGATCTTAGACACTCGGAAGGGTCCTAGGCCTCTGTAGTATTTGAGTTTCTTTTTCTTGGTGCTTCCTACACCATACATGAGGACAAGGTCCCCCATTTCCAGTTCTAATCGACCCCTAAGGTGTGATCTTAGACACTCGGAAGGGTCCTAGGCCTCTGTAGTATTTGAGTTTCTTTTTCTTGGTGCTTCTTATACCATACATGAGGACAAGGTCCCCCATTTCCAGTTCTTTTTATTTCAAATTTTTATCAAACCAATGCTTTCTACGTAGTTTCTCGACCACGATTCCATGGGATGCAATTAGCTTGGTCTCATCAAGCTTCTCTAAATCGATTAGCCTTTCAGCTAATGCATTCATCGTCAGACATTCTTGCACTACAATCCTTAAGCTCGGAACTAGGTATTTCATAGGCATTACTGCCTCAACACCACAATCCTTAAGCTCGGAACTAGGTATTCCATAGGCATCACCGCCTCACCATCATAAGCTAGACAGAAGGGAGTGTAACCCGTCATCACTACCTTATATGATGTTCGGTATGCCCATAGGGCCGCTGTTGTCAACTTATGTTCCCAGTCCGTTCGACTTGCTTCCAAGGTTTTCGTCAAGATAGTACACAAAATTTTGTTTGTGCTCTCTGCTTGACCATTAGCTTGTGGATAATAAGGTGATGATTTCCGATGGACTACTAAGAATCTAGCAAGTAAATGATCAATCACCTCATTTAATAAAATGTGAGCTGCGATCACTAATTAATTCTAATGGGACAACCGAATCTCGAGATTATTTGCTCATATAAGAATTTTGTTGTTTTCGTGCATCAGCTTTCTTCAAGGCTTTGGCTTCTGCCCAATTGGTGAAATATTCCATGGCCACCACGATCATATATTGGGCTTGTGATGGATGTGCCGCTGGACTAATAGGTCCAACAAAATCTTACCCCTATTTTTCGAAGGGTTGTCTTACAATAATAGGGTGAGCGGTATTTTGTCCCTTTGTTGTGGGGGATAGCAAATCGCTGACATTCTTCTCACCTTTCACAAATTCTATGGCATCTCCGAACAATGTAGGCCACCATAATCTTGCCTGAAGTACCTTGCGAGCCGTGATCTCTCCAGCAAAATGCTCTCCTGCTATCCCTGAATGAGCTGCATCTAATATCGTTGACGAAATCATCTTCTCTCACACATCTTATTAGAACATTGTCTTTACCTAGCTTATATAGTTCTCCCATAATTAATTGATAAGGTGCAACAAGCTTAATAAGCCGCCGCATTTTATCTTTGTTCAAGGGTGTTTCCTGCGGAAAACCATGAGCTAGATAATCAAATATCTTCTCGCTCCATTCGGGTACCATGTCCAGTTTGAACAAACAAGTATCAAGGAGGTCATAATCAACACTAGTTGCTGGTTCCCATTTGGAATTCTTGACATATGATTGGCTAACACATGCTATGTCCCTTTTCTTACCATTACTGTAAAGTCAAAATCTAATAGTAATAGCAACCAGCATGTGATTTTTCCCGTGGTGCAAGGCTTATTCACTGAGTATAATAAGGCTTGATGGTCCACAAAGAATACGAATTTGTTGGCTAATAGGTAATGTCGATACTTCTTGACACTGTAAACCATGTCCAACTCTTCTCTTTCTGTGTGGTGGTGTACTTCACCTCTGCATCATTCAATTGACGACGACTAGGGAAGCAGACTAGATAATCCAATTTGAACTCATCGGGGTGGGCTAGTACGTATCCAATAACAAAGTTTGATGTATCAATATACACATGAAATATGAGGTCCCAATTGGGGGGTCGTAGAATTGGCGCGCTAGCCAATGCCTGCTTCAATCGATCATATGTTGTCTGGCATCCCTCAGTCCATTCAAAGACAATGAGTAGCTTGTATAATGGCCTGGCGATTTCAGCATAGAAAATTATAAAGCGGCGGTAATACCCAATGTGGCCCATAAATCTTTGCACACCCTTGTAATTAGTGGGCGGTGGTAGCTCAATTATCAACTTAACTTTGCTATTATCCGTGGATATACCATTCTTTGAGACAATGTGTTCCAATATCACGCCATGTTTAACCCAAAATTGGCACTTTAAAGGGTTTAGGGATATATGATATAATCAACATCACTCAAACACCTTTCTTAAGCAAGCTGGATAGTCCACCATCGAGAGTGTGCACACAGATCATCAATGAACACCTCCAACCACTTCAACAAGTAATCTTTGAAGGCTGCGCACATCAATCATTGGAATGTTGCTGGGTGGTGAGACTGAAGGGCATCACTTTATATGCAAAAATCCCCCACATTGTATTGAAAGCTGTCTTATGCTGGTCTTCTAGTGCAGCTTGAAAATCCGTCCAAGAAGCTGTAAGCTTCTTCACCAACCACCCTCTCCATGTTCTGTATATAGGGTAATGGTGAATAATGGTATTTCCTAGTAGCTGTGTTGACCTTTTTAAGATCGACACATACCACCCTAAGTTTTTCATTATTTTTTGGCACTATTATGATTGGTGACAAACAATCCATGTGTTCTATCTCATAGATGAAATCCACAGCAAATGAGTTTATCTATTTCCTCCTTTACAATTGCCGCATACTCAGGATTCATTTGGTATGGTTTCTTCCTGGTTGGTCTTGATCCTTCCATGATTGGAATCATATGCTACACTACCTCAGGTGGTACACTCTTCATCTCCTTGTAGTTCCAGGCGAGATAGTCCTTAAATTCCTTAAGGAGGGCAACGAGCTCATCTTCTTCAGTTGAAGTCAAGTCCTTAGTAATATATATGGGTCTGGCTTCCCCCCCTGGTCCTATAATATCAACTTCCTTGACTTCTACCAGGCCATCGTATGATGTGGACAGCCCATCCTCCTTAACCCTTGTTGTTGTCAGTCGGGTGGACCACTTTCCGTTCGTCAACAACAGTGTAAGTTATGAAGTGGTCTGGTACTAAGAGCAAGTCTGATTTATCCTCATTCTCACTTTTTGTTTTATCCATGGATTTTCTAGCCTCACGCTCGGCTTCTACCAAAGCTTTGTTCCGTTTTCGACCCAGCTTTCGTACACTTAGGTGATTCTGGCTCTTGAGAAGGGTGACTTTCTCCTTGTGTTTCCCCTATAGTGATATCTTACTCAATTCCTCACCCCAATCCTTAGAAAACTCATCGTGTACCTTAGTGGCTTTAAAGTATCTCAACCACCACTGGGCATGCGTGGGTTCTCTTCGTAAATAGGGCATTTCGTCGGGAAATATATCATTTTTATTTTCGCCATCTTCTGAGGCGTTGAGCGTTGGTACGGCCTTGTGTTACGGTCTCTTCTATGCTAGAGGCCTCCTCTTCTGATTCTTCATCAATGGTTTGCCAATTAACCATATGGATAGAGGTCATAGGGACACTTCCAGATTCCACATATTGGGTCCCCCTAGGTTGCATCACATCTATGGTAGCTAGCATATACATCTAGTTTTCACTGAAGTCCAGAGGAGGAAGTCATGCATACATTTTCATTTCCTCTTCTTCCTTGGAATTTTCTACTATGGCGTGGGATATTTGTACCGATGTGGTTCACTCCATTGTGATCGAATCATTACCAAATAGCCTCCCTTCCATGGGGTGTGCTCTCCACGTTCTCTGATCTATCTTTAAATTTTACGAATCCCTATACACATACACGTGATCTAATGCCCAATCATGCACCAATTTGGATTCTCTCATGAAGGGTCTCCCCAATATTATGTCCTATGAGTTAGGTTGGTGTAGGAAGTCCATTACCACAAATGTATGATGGTAGCAAAACGTAAAGATTTTGAGTTTCACATTCTCCAAAAGTCCAATGTCTGAGTATCTCTCGTTAATTGGTATTGACACGAATACTTCACCCTCCCAGAGAACCACATACACTGACGTTGCTCTACTGGATCAGGAAAGTATAGATCCTCAAAGTGACGAGTAAGTCTCACTCTGCTTTCTCGGGTTGTAGCAGAGTTGATGAGATTTTTGAAGGCAAAGGCGATCATATCCTAACTCTGGGAGAGTCCAGGAATGCTAGACAGATTTGGGGTATCCATCTAAAAATCCAGTTCAATTTACGAGTTTTTAATTTATGAAGTTCATTTCAATATAATCTTAACAAGTGAAAACATTATTTCCCAGATTTACTTCAAAATTTTAGGCAATTTCTGCTGCAGTTTCATAAGTTTACAATAGTGCTCTTATACCAACTGTGGGAACCCTTTGCCCCCTCTGCGCACCCGGATTCCCGGTTGCTAGCACAGCGGAAGTAACTTCCTCTTGCACGGGGCAGGGTTTCCCACTCAGGGCCTCGCCCTCAAATGTCTGGACACGAGACTAATTTGGTGGTCATTCTGAAACTGAAACCGAAAAAATTTTCCTTGCCCAAAAAACGAGGGCGATTCCACCTTTTTGATTTTCTTAACGAATTTTCTAACGGGGTCAAGAGACTAAGCTATCCTTCACCTGATTAAACCAAATAGAAGGAAAACTATCACTGACTTAAATTGAAAAAATCAACGTTTTTTTCCTAACCAAAATCAGGCATAGCCGTTGATCTAATCATTTGAGGAAATTAAGGCTTTTTTCCTAACCGAAATTAGGCACAGCCGCCGTTGATCTACTCATTTGAGAAATTCTTCAGGTTTTTATTTAACTACTCAAATTCTAAGCGTATTCCTATTATTTCAATTTAATTATTAAAACTCCACTGATTCCAGTGGCCCATGGGTTAGCAAACACCCACCAACCACTGGAATTGGCCTTCGATGATGGCCCCTCGTGTGGCATGATTCTTGTCAAATATTGTCGAGTAGGACCTGTTCTCCTACTTTCTTTTTTCCATGTGCTTTTTATTTTTTTTATGTATATTTAAGTGCTCTTATGAAGCAGATATACATGAAGAACAAGAATTGAGTCATATAGACTCCTATTAAACTACTTTGTGTTGAAGTAGCCACCTATTGGTGAGGATTGAAAGAATTACGTCGTCTTGGCTGATATAAATATCTTCACTAAGGATTGAAGATCATTGATTTGTGTAGATGGTACCATCATTTGGAGAGGTTTGTAATTCGAAGGAAAATTCCAGGTGATGGGTTGTACCATTGACCAGGCTTTCGTCCACCATGGCCCCCCCATCCAGAGATTTACTTGGAAGTTGTGGATGGTGAGGCTTTGGTGCAAATGTTCTCCAGTGCATGAGTATGGATATGTACTCTCATGAAGCAGCTGCTACATTAATTTAGCCAAAAGAATAGTAAGAAAAAAGCTTAACAATATATAATGGTGGTTGAAGATTATCTGGAAGAGATTTCTTAATCCGTGATATGGCATAAATCATGAAAGTGTGTAGGTTCTTAAGCCATGAAACTGTGAACTCGTGCAAGACTTGAACTAGTGAGATTGTAGGTTTTTTGGCCGTATTCCGTGAAATGGCCAATCCCGTGAGATTGCAGGTTTTTTGGCTGCATGAAGGGATATTCCATGAAAGGGCCTAATCCCGTGAAAGTTACTCCCATGCAATGGTGTTTCCGTGAAAGTGCAGGCCATGCAATGAAATTCCATGAAATGAAATTCCGTGAGAGGTAATTCCATGAGATGGAATTCCGTAGTGTAGTTCCGTGAGATTGAATTCCGTGAAATTACAGGTTTTGACCTCGATGGTTTTTTATTTTAATTGATTTTATGGGTCAGCTAGGGCATGACTTGAGAGCAATAGGTTTTTGTCCACTTATTTTTCACATCCAAAGGGGTGACAAGAGCATTATTAATTTGTCCTTGATGCGCTCATAAGTCTCCGTTTTTGTAAACGTGGGTATTGATTCTTGAATTTGTTGCTCAAATGTTTATGAGACAGTAGGTAAGACTGCTGGTTATTTGCTTGAACACACAAGCTCTTGTGTTGGTGTTGAATGCATGAGAGTGGTTGAGTGATTTTGCTTGTTGTTGCTTGGGTCTCCATTCTTGTCGAACTTTAGGTGAAGCTATTGGGGTTGAAGTCGGTGGTGAGGCTTTCTTCACATTGTTCGATTTTGGCAACCATATGAGGGGATTACCATCATAGTATCCTTGTTATTGAAGTACATGCACAGGCACCCATCTTTGATGAACATTATAAACAGGTGGCAGATGTGCTTGGTGCTAAGGCTTCCGTCTTTGTGCAAGCTTAGGAGACTTTGTGATGTGCTTGGGGATCCAAGCTTCAGTATTTCTTTCGGAGTACCCTTGTGCTTGCAGTAGTGTTTTTGCTACCCACACTTGTTGACTTGGTGGAGTTCTATGAGGAGCTCGCATAGGCTTTTGTGGACGGTATTGTGGAGGATGTTTCTTTTTCCTTGGCCTCTGAGTGCTGCGTTGAGGAAGAGGCTTTGACTGTCGAGGCACCCAAACTTGATTGGCACCTTCATAGTAGCCTTGAGCTACAAGTAGCTGCTTCTCCACCCACATCTTGATTCTATTAAGATACCTTGATTGTGAGTTGTCTTGGTGGAGTTTTCTTTTGGGTTGATGTGGAAGGTTTGGAGCCCTCCTTGACTTTGGTTGGCATGGAGGCTACAGGTTTGAGACTCATGGGATTGTTGATGATGATGAGGCTAGAGTCTCTTATGGAGTGGCTATTGATGACGAGGCCTTTGAGCATGTGGTTGTCTCCTTTGGTGAGGTTTGTCGAGGAAGATGCATAGGCTCTAGGGCTTTTCCTTTGAGTTCCTTGTTATAGATAGAAGGTTGAACAGGTGCCTTAAATGCACAATGGGGATTGGGATGGTCGTAATGATTGCACTTAACACAAGGCATTTTGTTCCTCACTTATAGAGGCATTAAGGATGTCTGGTTTTGAAGGAGTTCATCCTCTCTTAGAGATGGGGATTGGGATGGTCGTAATGATTGCACTTAACACAAGGCATTTTGTTCCTCACTTATAGAGGCATTAAGGATGTCTGGTTTTGAAGGAGTTCATCCTCTCTTAGAGATGTCGATGGAAAGGTTTTAAGCAAGGCTGCATAGAATTCTAGGAATGTCAATTCTGAGAGGATCGATTTTTCTTTTGCCATTGCTTCACTTGGTTTAGATGAGGAACACCTCGTAGCATGATCATCTTTCAACATGTTGTCATCTAAACATATTGCTTCGTTACAACATTGATCGAATGTTTCCGGATTGGATAGAATTGTAAGATTCCTCCCCAACCCCTCAAGATGTCCAATTTCATCTCCTGTAATCAATCCCCTTTTCAGAATAATAAAAGATCTTGTTTCTACCTGGTTTTGGCCTAGAGAGAGAAAATATTCTAGAGAGAGATAATTCAGCTTTTAGATATCTTTGGATGCAAAAATTTCCCTTCTTATTAAAATAAATTTTCCCGAAACAGAAGTTTAAAAAGAAATTCCTAAGGTGCATTAGAAATAAATTCTAATGTGCACAAAAGACCTTAGCCTAAGGGTCAAGATTTTTTGAAAACTTTGCATTAAGGTTCTTATGGACCAATAAGATTAATCCAAATGTAGGGAGGAGATAAATTGAAGAATAAAAGAAAAGGCCCCCAAAAATGAGTAAATACTCACATAAGAGAAGAGTGGACTAAGGACCAAAGAAAACAATTAAAAAACTGAATTTTGACACCTCAGAGTGGGGATCTTCCCTTATGAAGGAGGCACCTTTTTTCTCATCATTACCCCCAATTCTTAATTAAAAAAATGAGATATTTTCATCTCTCCTCTCTCATGTTTCAAAACTAGATCCAAAAAATAAGCTGAACTGACCCAAAAATGATCAAAATTTGACCAAACTGATCTGAAAAATTCTAGAATCAGTTTGCTTGGTTAGAGGCTCACTTTTTCCTATAAAAAGAAACCTTCCCCTTTGTAAAAGCTTAATGGTATTTATGCACTGTTACTCTACTCCTGTCTTGAGCCATCTACATTGAATTTCTTAATAATTCAATTATTTTTGGCCTAATCCTCTACAAAGTGAATTGGTGGCCACTCTTGCTTCAAACAAGAGTAGAACCCTCAATCGCTCAAGCCAAAGGAGAGCTTACAAGCTTCATGTAAGCTAATTTTTTTACTTATTTATGAATTTTAAATCTATGGTTTTCTTGATTTTTATGTTTTGCAGTTGATTGAATTAAATTCTAATGCTATGCCTTTGAGGAAAAGGCCACCCCTTCTTTCTTTACATTCCAGCCTTTCTTAATCCTAGAAAGATTAACTAAAGGATTAATTAAAATCTTCTTATTGTTTACTCTCTTGAATTTAGAAAATTATGTAGATTAGAGTTCTATAAATCTAATTTGGGTTAATTTAAGTTAAATAAAGAATGATAAAAATGAGAAATGGTCAGCCATACAAAGAAGGTTATGGCAAAATTTTCTAAAATTTTATGAAAAAGAAAGTTTATTTTTATGTTATTCCAAAAGAGTAACTCCTATTAAATTTGATTTCTATGCATAGAAAGATGCATAATGGAATTTTTTTTAATTATAAAAGTGTTATTCTTATTAAAATTGATTTCTATGCATAGAAAGATGCATAATAGATTTTTTTTATTACAAAAGTGTTATTCTTATTAAATTTAATTTCTATGCATAGAAAGATGCATAATGGAAATTTTTTATTATAAAAGTGTTATTCTTATCAAATTTAATTTCTATGCATAGAAAGATGCACAATGGAATTTTTTTATTATAAAAGTGTTATTCGCATTAAATTTCATTTTTATGCATAGAAAGATGCATAATGAAAATTTTGTATTATAAAAGTGTTTTTCTTATTAAATTTAATTTCTATGCATAGAAAGATGCATAATAATGATGAATGTCGCTTTATTAAATCAAATGAGGAACTGAGAATCACCATCTCGTTTCTGAAGATTAAGTCTACGTTCCTCTGGATCCTTCCCTCTCTTCTCTTCCATTATTAACATCTCTTAGCATCCCCACTAACACAAATCTCATGTAACAAAGTGAGCAAAAAGTGAGCAAAGTGAGCAAAAAGCCTTTTTTTTTCTCACACAAATATGCAATCATTCGCAAAAAAACCCCACCTCCCACCCTGTTAGGAACTCCCCATAAACCACTAACCTTTTCATTCACTAACTAGATTTTCTTATTCCTTCCGCAGGGACAAAGACCATTGAACGTCACTCAACATCAAAGCCATCAACAAAGCTTGTCACACAAAGGTCTTTAACGCGATCATGAGGACACAATCGCCCCAAGAAGGGGGGATGTTAACCTAATTCTAGGGTTAACAAGAGCTACCACCATTATCTTACATCAAGGAGTCACAATAGATACACCAAAGGGTCATACATTCAAGATATAAAGCAATGGTGTCTAAAGCTACAACTTGTACGGGCACCCGTTAATGGTGTGACGGAGTATTTATGGCGATTCCCGCTTCAAAAGCGTGTGGTAGCAAGTTAGGATGAAGTCCTAAGTGATGTACTTCATAGATATATTATGAGAGTAGTCATTGTAATAGCATTAGGCCTCTTATGAGCTTAAAGTGCCCAGTTGGCCATAGTTTAAGTGTGTAAACACTTATGGCCACATATATAAGTGAATCTCTCTCATAATACAAGATACTCTCCCATTGTGCAATTGACTCTTGCTCTTGCTAATCCTCTTGCTAATCTATCTCCCTAATGCATGCTAGTGAGTGTGTGTAAGTGAGGTGAGATGATACATAGTAATGATATCCTCCCATTGATGTCGTCTTTGTTGGCCCCCATACATCTATTTGGATTGTTGCTACCCATAATTTTGATTTTCAAAATGGCCATCACCTTGGCCTCAACTATGTGACCTCTATCTCTATCTAAATTTAAGTAGAAGGGTTGTTCTAAAGTGTTCTTACTTTGGGAGGAAGAGTCTTTACCCAAAGACTTCTCTTCTATGATTAATATAGATACCAAATCTTGAAAGTTGGAGACATTCTTCCTTACAACAATAGAGGTCTTGAATGGCTTGTATTCTTTACCAACCCCATTTAAATAGACACTCACCAAGTTATCATCTTCCACTGAGACATTAATACATCCAAGGGATTCAACGATACCCTTATCTTCAACTTATACTCATTGATAGACATGTTCTTCTTCAGCTCTTGTTTTAGCTACAACTTCCTTGCCTTTGTGTGTTTGTCTAGACCATCCCCAGGTTTTGCCATACAACTACTAGAGTGTTAGAATCTTGTATATGCCCTATCGTAGTGTGTCACACAAAAATTGAAAGCCAATATATGACTTTCCTTACACCCTAGTTCCAATCTTTGAACACCTTTATCTCTACGTTCTCTTTAGGCAATTTTAGACTCCTCATTGTCTCCTTACATAGTCCCAATATCCTTTTCTCATGAGGAAATTGGTTATTTGAACTTCCATGCATGGAAGTTGTTCTTGTCAAGCTTCTTACTAAAAAATTGGTTGATGTGTTGCCATAAATCTTTGCTTGCAAAACAACCACCAAAAATCTACAAACAGATAATTTCTATATGCAACTGCAGCATAGTAGTATCTGTTGTAACTCTTGTAGTAGTACTTCTACACAATCTGTATGTCACAACACATGACCAGAGTACACGTACATACACCCATAATACATGTACAATCACTATTTGCCCACCCAAAATGCATTGTTGCACTGCAACAACACCCAAAGTTTGGTGGACATAGATAGTTTCAAACAAAAACTTTCCAAAAGTGCATGAAAACACCTTACAGTGGCTAAACTGAGGCTGGAACCCACTTGAAACAACATGAATTTTACCACAAGACATTCAATGCAAAGTATTACGCACAATACAAGTACCTCCACACCTTGCGAAGATAGCTCTTTAATCGGGGACATGTAGCTCCAAGAGCTACGAAGGGGGTGTCTTACCAAGACAAGAAGGGGAAGAGATGACAATGATGCTCTTACCTGTGTACTACTTCATTTACCTTCATAGCTTCCTTTGCTTGCTGCTCATCTCCTTAGCCTAAACTAGGCTTTGATACCATAAAAAGATTGGGAAAGGAGAAAGAAAGCTTGAGCTCTCATTTCTTTGCCTTCATAGTTTAGTTTACTTTTCATTCAGCTCCTTATAGCCTAAACTAGGCTTTGATACCATAAAAAGATTGGGGTAGGAGAGAAAGCTTGAACTCTTGCAAGCACACACACACTCACACAACAATGGAGAGGACACACACAGAGATGGAAGGCTAAAATCTTCTTCTACTTGTTGCTCTCAAAAAGAGGTCTACAAAAGATAAGTGAAAACCAACATAAGTACTAGATTACTATGTACAAGTGGTCCATAATGTGCACGCTAAGTAGGTAAGCTGGCAAGATACGTATGCCATAAATCAATTGGATAGGTAGGTGTAGTCCCCAACTGTAGAATCAATGGTGAAGATTTGTCCAAACATGCCAGTGGTGTAAAGGTGGAATGGTCACCTAGGCACGTGTTGAGTGTCAGCTCATGTTAAGCTTGACATCTCAACACATTTGTTCTAGACGTATGCATCACAAGAATCTAGTGCAAACCTGGAGTGTTCATGCCTTAGGAAGGATATGGTCATCAGAAGTGATTCTTGTTGATCTAGGATGTAAGACTTGTGGCCTCCACAGTAGCATAAGTTTGAGTGCTCGGGTTTAGTGGTGCATATCTTCTTGGTTCAAGGAGCAAAGGTGTTAAAATTGCGAGGACAAGAGGAAATGCAACACAACGACCAACACATCTTATTGAATGAACAAGTTAAAACTGAATCAACACTGTTTATATTTTTGAAACATATAAGATACAAGAGTGATGAATTCTGACTCTAATATGTGGATGGACTAATCCCAAAAACCCAAATCCTAGTACTAATAAGGAGCTCAAACAACTTAGATCTGACAATTCATACATTACTATGAGTGTCAGGCTCAGAGTGCTACACTTAGTAGGTGGCTTGTGTTCACTGTCTTGTTCACTTCAGTTCACTATGTTGACAATCAGCACAGCTGTATACAAGACAAGCTTTTATAATGATCCAAGTCCTCGTCGATGGTAGATAGACGAGTCGTGATTGCAGTTTCATCTCTAAAATATTACTGCCACTGATGTAATCAGGTAGGTGTGACTGGTAATTCTGTAGCTTCATTCAGCTAACTCGCAATAGTTCTCTCGAGAAGACAACGACCTGCAATTCCTCCTTTGATGTAGGAGTTCTATTCACCAACTAGGCGTCATATTTCTCCAAGGCTTTGCAAACCTTAGATAGTGTGAATCTTGCATCTTTTAACACCTTCCCTCAAGATCAGCAACATCTCTAAACCTTTGTTTAAATAGCTGACTCTGTAGGTCAAAATCTAGCCCCGATAGGCTGGTTCAGTTAGCTAATTTAGTTAGTTAATTCAAAAAGCTGACTCTAATAGACTCCATAGGTCAGAATCTGACTCCAGCATCTTCTTTAGTCAGGTGATTCAATTAGTTGACTTTGATAGCTGATTCAAACAACAGCTGATTCAATTAGTTATTGGCTTTGATGGATGATTCAGTCAGCTAATTCAAATAGCTGATTCAGACCTAAAAAATGAAAAATTAAAAAATCTAAAACATGTTTATTTTGTAGAAGACTATTGAGCCTTCCCTTGCTCCAAGCATGGAGCAACTGTGGAGCCTTCCCTTAGTCTTCAAACACCTTCTCTTAAGGGAAACTCCATCATGCCAAGGCTTGCTCTATGCTTGAAAAAGATCTCATTGCTGTGCCTAGAAATTTAATGAAGTTGTCTTTAAACACCTTCTCTTAAGGGAAACTCCATCATGCCAAGGCTTGCTCTATGCTTGAAAAAGATCTCATTGCTGCCTAGGGATTTAATGAAGTTGTCTACAACATTCTCTTTGGTATTACAATGCTGCAACACTATGTCACCTAAGTGTACCTTCTTCCTGCTGTTGACGAAGTGTTCTCTGACTTCAATATGCTTGGTTCTTTGATGCATGACTGGATTCTTGGCTAAGTCTTGAGCTGATATGTTACACAAAGAATAGGAGTAGGATCATCAACTTTATAAAGACCAAGTTCCTGCAAACATCTTTTTAGCCATATAGCTTCAGAGGTTGAGGTGGTTAAGACTTTGCATTTAGCCTTGTGGAGGAAAGGCTAACTGTATTCTGCTTCTTAGAACACCATGAAATAGCTCCTGCACCAAGAAAGAATGTGGCTACAATCCAATGAGATAAGTTGGGGGTTTGCATAAACTGAGCAAAACTATTTACTACAAAACAAAGGAGGTCAGGCCTAGTTATAGTCAAATAAATGAATGAATCAATGAGTTTCCTGTACAAAGTAGTATCACAAGGATGACCTATTTCATCCTTTGTCAGCTTCAGAGTGGATTTTATTGGTGTAGACAATGGCTTGCACGTCTCCATATCAAAATTCTTGAGAATAGTCTGCATGTACTTTTGCTGAGAGATGAAGATAGTGGTCCTAGCTAATTCAATCCCAAGGATATAGTGTAGGTATATAAGGTCTTTCATTTCAAACTATGCTTCATGCCTATTTTTACACAACCTGTAGGTTGTTGCTTGTAGACTTCTTCCTCAAGCTGGCCCATCGAGGAAGGCATTGTTGACATCTATTTGCCACAATTTCCACTTATGATGAAGTGAGGCTAGAGAAAGGACTAACCTGATGGAATTCATCTTGGCTATTAGCGTAAAGGTCTCTTCATAATCAACCCCTTGGCCATTGAGGAAGGTAGTGTTGACATCTATTTGCCACAATTTCTACTTATGAAGAGAGGCTAGAGAAAGGACTAACCTGATTGTGGAAATCATCTTGGCTAACTAGTGTAAAGGTCTCTTCACAATCAACCCCTTGGCCATTGAGAAAGGCATTGTTGACATCCATTTTCCACAATTTCGAGTTATGAAGAGAGGCTAGAGAAAGGACTAGCTTGATGGAATTCATCTTGGCTACTAGAGTAAGTCCGTTTTTGAGTAAAACTTTTAGCCACAAGTCTTGCTTTGTACCTGTCTATCTTTCCTTGTTGTACTGCAGCTTGTAGATCCATTTGCAACCTATGGCTTTCTTGTTGGGTGGAAGCTGACACAAATCCCTTGTGTGATTCTTGTGCAATGCAGTCATCTCCTCTTTGTCCATTGCATCTATCCATACTTTATTATCATAGGCATCCTCATAGAAGAGGGGTTCATCATGGTGCATCAGTGATGTTAAGAGAGCATAATTTATTTGGTCAAAGTATGAATTGTTACCTCTATGATATGTTAACCTTTGAGACTACCTTCTGTCTCTGGTAGACCTCTTGAGGGCTGCTTGGTGGTCATCATCTTCTTCCTCTAGTTCTTCAATGGAGTCCTTCGAAGGTGTTATCTCCCCTTTGAGGATAGCTGATGAAGAAGGGGTGTCTGCATCTAATGGACGAGTTGATGTCTAGTTGGCTGTCTCATCAAATATGTGATCCCTTGATGCAAATGTTTCCTTTTTAATTAGATCATAGAGTTTGTACGCCTTCTGCTCACTACTATATCCAATAAGCACACACTTTCTTGACTCGTCAAGCTTCTTCCTATTTGCATCTGGAATATGAGAAAAAGATAAATAGCCAAATATTCTAAGATAATGTACATGAGGCTTGAGTCCGTGAAAAGCTTCATATGAGGTGATGCCGTGGAGTGCTTCAATTGGGGATCTTTTCATCATAAGGTAGCATGCTGTGCTGATAGCTTCAGCCTAATAGGTGTTGGAGAGGTTTTTCTCCTTTAGCATACATCTGGCAAACACGACTCTGTTCTTCCTCTCAACAATTCCATTTTGATGAGGTGTATAGCTGCAGGTTAGCTACCTTCTTATGCCATGCTCAAGAAGGTATTTGTTGAAGTCTTTTGACCTAAGGAACTCCATTGTTTGACCTGAGGACCTTGATTCTTCTACCTATCATGGTTTGAACCATAACATGAAACTCTTTGCATGAACTAGGAATGTTACATCTAGCGTAAATATCTTGCCTACTACTTTTGATCATTTCAATATCAGGTTTTCCCCTATGAGAGGTTGAGCCCAGACAATCATAATGTAACTCGTTTAGATGTTGTGCCACGAGGCAAAGAACAAGTGACCAATCTCGTGAGAGAGATCTTGAGTGAGAGTAAGAGAGGTTGAGGGTAAGTGAAGAGTGCCTAGCAGAGCATGAAAGAAGTGGCTAAAAGGTAGGGGGTGATTGTGTATGTGAGAGCAAGAACAACCTCCCCACACCCCACACCCTCCACCAACATACCAACACTAGCCAACCAACCTCTTTAACACCATCACTGCCATGCCCCATCCCATCGGCAACTTTATTGAGACAGACATATCTGTCATCGGCAAGAACTAAAAAGCGCACACTCGGCTTCCTAAAAAAGAAACCGGATGACCTACAAGCACCCCGATAAGAAGATCAAGATGCTAGCATAAGGGGAAGCATACCAAAACCGATATCGACAAACAAGGCGACACTACCAATGGCATGAAGCAACCGATGCTACAATGCCGTCATCCAGCTGATAAGTAACAATTAATGCAATGTCAATGTCCATGTCTTTTCAAAAATTGGTAAGTATAAGTAATTCCTTCACCCTCCTTTTATTGCTTATATGGGCTCCCCAACTTAGTGGGTTGAGCGCTCCCTAACTCAGTGGGTTGAGCGCTCCCCACCACAGAGGGTAGATTTGGTATAGCTGTGGTTGTTTGCAAGTACCCTCCCAGAAAGTCCAAACGCATCTTCCCAAACAATCCAAAACACCTCCCAAACATGCAGTCACTACATAATGACCACACACTTACCCAAAACATAAGGCCTTATTGAGCACAAGGAATTTTTGTGCACACATCATGGTTGGAAGATGCTACATCCACCTCATCCACCCCTTCATCATCTCGAGAGCCCCGAAAGAGGCCTTTGGATCTTTCCAATCCATTCTCGCCAAAATGTCCCTCACCATTCAGGACAACTCTTGCTCTCTAGACTTGAAAATGCTTCGATCCAAGGTTTCCCCTCCATGCCCAGGTCAAATCCCCCCCCTCGGTAACCTTTTTAGGGTCACCTACCCATAGGCAAAAAGAGCTTCTTGCCTCTGTGCCTTGCCCAGCATGTTTGCGCCTAGTCATGCCTCATTCCACTAATACCCCCAAGCTCCATCCTCTTTCAAAGAAACCCAAATGGGCACCATCTCATAATCCATTATTTCTTTCCCAAGGCCCACAAAATGGAGGAACTCTCGATTGGCCAGTCATCGCCCCACCATTAGCTTCCAACCAAACCCAACCACAACCTCAACCTCCTGTCGCTACACCTTCCATTTTCCCAAGCCCACCCCAGTCAAAGAAGCTCCTCTTGGTTCTAGTCGTAAGACTTCTTCACCCTTAACCCACATCCACCAGGGGGACATGTGGAACCCAAGCTATTGATACCCATGAAGAGAGTCACCCAATGACCTATGAAATAGCTCCCACCACCCTCCCCAAATCCATCACTCATCTCCCACTTCATCCCAACCTCCACCACATCCCTCTTTGGTCGACCTTCTACCCGTGGACATATCCCCCCCTACCCACCTTTGTGACACTCTCAAGGATGCGATTCATTGGTCTCTCACGAACCATGTATTTCCCCTAGAACACCGGCCCAAGATTTTGCAGGCCCCCCCACCCCCCTCCCATTCATCAATGTTGACACTCAATAGTGGGTTGAGCTTATTGGGCCATGTCGTCGAAACTTCCAAGTGCCACATCCTATGGCAACATAATAAGAGCTTAAGATCTGGGATGCCTACATCTCAGAAAGAGGGCCAGAAAATTACCCATGCCCAACAACTGTTTCAAGCTGCCCATGATCAGAAGAGTGCCATGCTTAAAGCTAAATTCAAGAAGGCCACGTGTGAAATCCATCGTCTCCAACATGAGCTTATGACATAGAAGACACCCAGGAGGAGCTTAACCACACACACGAGCATGACATGAATGCCATTTGCCACCATCAAGGCCAAGGCTTCGAGACTGCTAAGGTGGCACCAGCAAACAAGAGGCACATAAAGCCAAAAGAGACCAACGCCTCGATGAGCTCAAGCAAGTCAAAACAAAAGAGGCCCAAGCGGTCCATGCGGCTAAACAATTCACCAAAAGGAGTGTGATGTTACCCTCGCCAAAACACATACAGCCACCAAAATTCTCATTGATTTCTAAGAGGAGCACACAACCCCACAGGGAGCAAAGCGAGTGCTAGGGAAACAGCCTACTAACTGCTGCTCCACAAAGAAACCTTGATTACCGACATGCTTCTCTCATGGGCTATTGACTGCAACACATTGCCACAGGGAGCAAAGCGAGTGCTAGGGAAGCAACCTACCAAGAGCTTCTTCTCCACAAAGAAACCTTGATTGCCGAGGCACATGCCAAAATTCATCACATGCAGACCCTTGCCCCATTGGCAGGGCTTGACGACCAATGGAAGCTAGACATGCTTCTCTCATAGGCTACTGACCTCAACACATTGCCAACCATGAGCCGGTCTCCTGTGGATACCCTTACCCTCATCAACCACATCATGGCCCCATACTTGCTTCAGTTCAAAATCTTCTTATTTGAAAGAGAGTAGATTAGCCTCATTATCTTAGATTAATCTAGGATTGTCTAGAAAACATGGATTAGGAAAGATTAACAAGGACTAGTGTAAAGTTTAGGGAAGAAAAGAGTAATTTCTCATTATCCAAGTGTTATGGCTTATTTTGGTATATATCCATGACCACCCTTTTCACACTATGGTTGATATTGTCCATGGGCATGTTCTATTAGTCTTCAGCCCACTATTATACATGAGACCACACTTTGTTATAAACCATCCCCATCCAAGAGGTTTCGTCTTCGGAACCATTGATATGTACAACCACAATTAACATGGATGGAGTTTATGTTAATGACAAACTTCAAGCTCATGCTCATATCATGTATGGGAAGCCAAAATTGCATGTATATAGCTACAAATTGCTCCAAATACCTTCAAAACATGCCATAACATCCACTCCATAGTGCCACATGAGCCTCGTGAAGCCCCCGCACAATATGCATCCAATACCAAAGGGTAGAGGGCAGTCCCAAGTGAATTTACAGGAATTTCTAGCAAGATAATTCATTGTTCTTGACCCTCGTTAGACTTCCCAAATGCATCCAACAAGCTTCAAACCCTTCAAATGTAGAGGCGAGTTGCCAAGAAGCTTCTTCCTTAGAGGTAATCCTTACACTAATGTACGGTTGTGAAGAACTCTTGCCCTCGTTCCCAAAATTGCTTCCGGCACATACTCAATCATGCCCTCCTCATTCACTAGAGGTAGCTCATCTTGCACAAATACCTTCGGCCTAAGGTAAGCTTTGAGATGATGCGACACATGGAACACATCATGAATCTTTGAGGTTGATGGAAGTGCCAATCGATAAAAAACTTCACCAACACGCCTCACCACCTTGTATGGCCCATAGTAGCGTTTAGCTAACTTGGTATTTGTTTTTCCCTTGAGAGTAACATATCCCACATCGAACTCCAGTGGCCTCCTATGAGGCATTTTCATAATGCCTCATTATTTCTTGAGATTTCCACATGTTAGCCTTGCATTGTCCATACCCGATGGCAAATGGACACATATTTCTATGGATTTCATCACGGGGCTACCTTTTGAGGCACTCTATGGGTACAAAGTAAATATGCCAATGATGGTTCAAAAGCAAGAAGGGGAGAATCCTAATGCAAAAGAGAAGATGGAAAAGTTTGATACACTCTTACAACACTAAAGCAAACCATCGGGCTTATGTGTGGGATCCTTGTTTTGTTGGCAAGGTAAGCAAAACCATACACATCTTTTCACATTTCCTTCTAATAAAAACTCTTATGCACCTTCTCAAAGGTCTTGAACAGCCCCATGTGCTCGATAACGGATAAGAATGCATCTCTTCTAACACCCTCTTCTTGTAGCTCGATTTAGACACAAGGTAGACTTTGTCTTTGTTGTGAACGAGTCCATTTGCGAAACTCAAATTGCAGTAAATCATCATGGGCTGTAATTTTTGCCATATTGGCACCATTTTGTCATCCAATAAGCACTCCTCTTGGATATCCAACATCCAATCTTTATATACGTTTGAAATTTCCATGCATGTACATGCCCATATACATGACAATGCATCCGCCACAACATTCTCTTTCCCTTTATGTAAGAGATTTTAAAATCATAGTTTTGTAATGTAGCCACCCATCTTCTTTGCTTGGGAGAGAAAAAAATATTGGAGCACTCTATGATCACTCTTCACAAAGAAGTGACTCCCATACAAGTAGTGATGCCACTTGATCATAAAATGCATAACCATCTCTTTCTCATCAAGCTTTTAGCTCCTAAATGCAATTACTCCATGATCTTGAAACAAAACGACCCCAATGCCTCTTCCATGTGCATTGGCTTGAACTGTAAAATGCCTTTGTGAAGTCCGAGCATACAAGTATGGGGTTGTTGTGAGCATTCCCTTCAGCTCTTGGAAGTTCTGATCGGCTATGGCATCCCAAAAGAAAGCCTCTTTCTTAAGCTTGTCGATAAGAGGAGCGGTAATATGAGCATATCACTTGATGAAGCACTCTTCATAGTCTTCCGCTTCCTCTTTTGCCCCATCTTTGCAAGACTCGGTGAGGATCAAAGCCAAGGCATAAGAAGAGAGCTTGAGTAAAAACAAAGCAATTGAAAGACCAAGTTAAGTGAACAAATATTTATTAAGAGAGCTACAACAGAGTCAACTAGACTTCAAGACAACGAGGGTGGATAGCTAGCTCTAAACTAAGAAGGCCATGAACAAGTTGAGAAGAAAAACCAAGAGGCACACCTCAAGCTTTGTAGCTAAGAAAATGAGATACACCAAAGACCCACCAAAGAGCCCTTGCCACCTGTATATAGAGAACCTCTCCCACTCACAAAGCTCAAGTATTTTAGAGCACTTGTAAGGCACTCTACATCTAAAAAACTTGGTATATGCAAGTTTTTGTTTTTCATGTATATGTACAACATACACTTTGAGATGTCTAACATAAGATTCAAATATACACATACAAAATGAATATGTATGATAAATGCGTGACAATTTGAGTTCTATTTATGACATATGAAATCAGTCGTATGCATACAAGTACTATTGCAGAATTGGGAAAGCTGGATGATCTCAGGCATGTGGGGGAGCCTTAGAGGGACTAGATGGCCTCAAGCCACCCAAATGCCTTTGGACCAGGTCAAATTGCGTCTGGCATTGTAACTCCCAACAAATAATAACAATAATTATAAAATAATATTTTTCTTTGAATTCCCTACTGTAGTACATTGCAATTGGAACCAAGTGCCCCTGCAGGGTCTGGTGCTGCACTCTTGGATGAGACCATACACCAACTACAACTCATTCAACCTCAAGCATCTGGTCACACTGCTTTCACAATAGACAGGCTGACCGATTGTGACTGGCTACAATTAACCGTACATTTGCTTGCAAGGATAACATGCAGTCACAATTCTGACTATTGCAGCAGCCATGTACCAAGCACACCTCCTTCCACATACATCTGCCAGCCAGAGGCCTTGAGGCCGTATAAAAGCTCTTGTTATGCTCCTCCAAATGTTCAGCTCATGCCTGGAAAGTTTCAAAGTCTGAAGGCAACGTGTGCAGCGCAGACTCCTTGAAACGCATTCCAAGGCCTTCTTTCCCTGCAAAAGGTTGCAATCACTGTATATGCAAAAAGGCCAACCAGAAAACATCAACCTTTTTGATTTGTAGAAGAAGACCTTGTTGGCAAGGGGCTCAGCTGATCAACAATGGTTAGCCTTTTAGCAAGAGCTCATGTGTTATCACCATGCATCGTATTGGTTTCTCTTTTCAGGAGCTGTGACTTATATAGGCGAACCACATGATAACCTCAAGGCGCTTACACTTTTGCCTGATTAGCCAGAAACTTTAGACTCAAGTCTTTCTGAGTTGGAGAATCTTCCCATCCACCTTCAATTGGCAGCCTGCGGTATCTCTCGTTTACCCGTGTGTACAAAAATGCATTCAGACCATTTACTGCTTCGGGATCCAAGCGGTAGAGATGCATCTTCCGTTGCGCCTGGCACTTTACTTTATATGCAACAATGATGTGCCCTAGAGCCAAAGCCATTGAACAAGAGAACAGAGAGAAGATCCCCCATGCATGTTTTATGTGAAGAGCATCCATGGATACATGTTTCATATGGAAAACTCTCAGGTCGTGGTCGGCAAATACACATGCTTTCACGACCAGGACAATTGCAGAGGCCACCCCACAAATGGCAGTGGCGCTCAAATAAGGTCCGTATGTCAAGCTAGGTATGCCACATACTGAATAGACACCTACAAAAACAAGAACCTTCACAATTATACAAGGCTCATAACCACTGTGCAAAAATATATCAGAACTAGGTGGGTGCTCAAGTACTTACAGAAGATTGCCAAAGACCTGATCAGAGACAAAAGGGGGATATCCATTAGGGATGTTCGGAAACTGTAGGCCACCCAATCTCGGTTCACCCTGAAGCAAGAGCTACAACATGCAAATGTTGAAAGCAAGATGCATGGTGTAATCACGTCCATGATGGATACAAGAAGCGGCGCCGACGACACCAGCAAGGATAATACCATGATCACCATGAAAAAAACCGTTCTAAAGGCCCTTTTTATGGTCTCTACACTGCTTCCTCTTCCTGAACCCATGGTGTTCAAGAAGACCTTGTTTGATATGAGGAAAGATCCAGTGGGCAAAACGATTAGCCAAACTGGGCAAAAAAAACCTTGAATCTGTGGCTTGAACACTCTGCCTAGAAATAGCCACTGGGCAAAACCCCTACCTGCAAGGATCCACTGGGCAAAAGCCCCTGCCTGCGAGAACCCACTGGACGTGCTTGCAAACGAATTAGCAAAGGCACTGTATTCTTTGATAAGCCAAGCCTAATCTAGATCTCGCAAGTTTACCAACTGATTGTTAAGAATTTGCCTGACTCCCTGCATTTTTTTCAAACGAAATCAGGGCAGGCCCAACGGGAAAAAGAAAAAGAAAAAAAACTTAAATCGTGCAGAGATGGCGATGGTGATGGAAGAAGACTCTTACCAGAATTCCACAACGCCCCTGCCCATTTTTTGGTAAGCTACCATATGTCTGTTTGACAGGCCTGACTTGTCCTGTAAAGTGGGAAAAACGGAAAAAGGGGAAAGGGAGAGGAGGGGACACTGCATGAAAAAAGCACCGAAAAAGGAAGCACCCAATTAAGCAGCAAAGAAATGGCGATGGCGGCGAAGAAAAGGTAAATTGGGAACTTTTTATCAGAAAAGCACAGAAAATGAAGTGCAGGTAAAGAGATGGCGATAAGCAGAGAAGCGCCCAAATAAGCTATGGGCAAAAAGACAGCGCAGAGATGGCGATCGAGGTAAATGAAGGTGAACAGGGAAGCGCCCAAATAAATATATATAAAAAGCAGGTGCAGGGATAGAGAAGGGGGGCAGGATCTCACCGATTGAAGTCGTGGGCTGCTAATTTTCTCTCTCTCTCTCTCTCTGTCTCTGCGCATTTTCTTCGATTTTTCTGCAGGCCATTTGATGGAGAAAGCAAGGGAGGGGGGGCGGGCAAGGTCAAAAAAGCTAACAAGAAAACCGAAGCTTCTTTCGAGGAAAAAAGCAACGAGCGAGAGAAGCCCACATAAAAGAAAAATGTGCTTTAAAAAAATTAAAGTCCCTTTTAAATCTCAAATTTTCCCAATTAAATTATATTGACCTGGTTAGCAGGGTGTCCTACCGTTTTAGACTACTATAGGCCCCTGCTCTACCATTGGTGTGTGGAGATTATCATATAAACTGTTGCTACATTCAAATCCTAGTGGACAATTTCTATTCAAAGTATTGATGTGGGTATATATCATACAAACTTGTTGCCGGTAGAACGGTTGGGTCCCATTGCGAGGACCCGAGTTTAATGCCATCGAGCTGCGCGACGGGGGTACTGTGTTGTGAGCCGATTTATATATACATCTTCCCGGAGACAAACTTGTTGCTGCATTCGAACACAAGTGGACAATTTTATTCAAAATATGGTATGCACACTCTCCACCTCCGCTCCGCCTGCGTAGAGTAGGTGCTAGGATCGTATGGAAACTAAAGGAGATGAATTACATGCTCATCTCTCACATTGGTTAGTTCTAGCAAGACTCGATAAGTCTCACCCATACTTTCGAAGTCGTCCATGAACTAACCGACAAACGAGAACAGCTTACTCTAAGTCTTCATAAGTAGTGCTATTCATACATTTTAGTTGCAAAACCGGCATCCAGTAGAGATTTCGAAAACAAAAATCGAATAGATTTAAGAGTTCTCCTTATTTTGATTGGTTGAAAAATATGTTTTTTTCGAGCACTGTTCGTAAGCCTTTCTACTATACCAACTTTATTCTACGTCTCCGGAAGCCTTTCTACTATGCTAACTATATCACACACACCTTGTATCTCCATTTTGTATCTCCATTGGGCTAAACGGGTTCTCTTCACTAACCCTATTTAAATTTTGGCCTACTCTAAAAAGCGATCATTTTTTTGCTTAAGGAACAAGTCTTAATAAAAAAGCAATCGTTTTTTTTACCTACTCTAAAAAGCGATCGTTGTTTTGCTTAAGAAACAAGTCTTAATCAAAAAAGGAAATTATTATAGCAATAGATTACAAATTAGCATTCTCCTTTTTGTCCTCCTCCAACTTTTATGATTCTCTCTCTCTCTAAGCCTTCTGAAAAATAATCCTTCTCTCTTAAGATAAGGAGAGAATCCTTCTCTTGTTAAAATTTTTTGAACAAATTTGCACTTCTTTTCTTTCGAGAAAAAGTAGAAATCAATAGAATTGGTATAAAAATAATGATATAGTTAAGATGGGCACCGTTTTCTGTTGGCGTTGTTTTGCAAGGTTGTTGGGAACATATAGTGGTTTTAAACCACATGGCAACCCCAAGTGCATCCAAGCAAAAAGCATGAGGAGAATTTTATGAATTTTCTAAGGAACATAGAGTATCAAGTTGTGTCAAGCTTGAATAGTATGAGGGTGTTTCAATGTTTAATTTTAGTGGCAACTCCAATGCATCCAAGAAAAAAGCACATGAAGAGTACTTTATGAACATAGAGTGTGAATTTATGTGAAGATTGAACACTGCAAGGATGCTTCAATATTTACACCTCTTAGGGATTCTTTTCCAAGTAGGAAAGCCTAGAAGAGCAAGGCCTTGAAACAATCCATCTACAACCACTTTTGAAACATGCATATGTTTTATAATGTTATGTTATTCCATACCATTTCCTTCATTTGATGTAACACCTTAGTTTCTAGATAGACCGTTTGAAACATGCATATGTCTTATAACGTTATGTTATTTCCATACCATCTCCTTCATTTGATGTAACACCTTAGTTTCTAGATAGACCTTTTGTAGATAAACAAGTGTTCACATTTTTGGTTCCTCAAGGAAAGACCGTGTATTCTATGCTTTTAATTTGATGGTCACACCATTAAGGTCAAAATTATGATGTTGATTGCTACCATCATATGAGATTATGTTGAAGACCATTCTAAACGTGAAGTGTAAGACTTCATGCATACTTGATAGATTTGTTAGACACATAACACCTTTAAGTTCAACATGACACATGTATCTTTTTTTAACCACTTATGAAACTAATGCTTGCAAGAAGCAAGCTCATCCACATGAGTTGTATTGCTTTACCTTATCTTTGACCACCCCATATATTCTCCGCTAGCAAAGTGAACCCCTTAGTAAAATCTTTTTGACAAAGGTAAGATATTCCTAGGCTCGTTGCACTTTCCAAAAAAACTAACAACATCCCTCCCTTTTGGTTTTTTTGTCAAGGCTCCTTAGATGCTTCTTAGATCTAGATTTCACTCATTGTCAAAGTCAACCATTATAAGGGTTGGTCTCTCTCAAGCAATTTCAAGCACAAAGGTAAGCATATGCATCATCATTTTAAGCATGAAGGTAAGCATATGCATCATCATTACTTCACAAATGATAAAGAGAGCATCTTATTGATAAAGAGAGCATCTTATTGATTCCACTTTGACCTCCCGCATGTGGAGAATTTCCTTTACTTTGAACAAATGAAAACCGAATCATGGAGAGTGATTATATTTTTGTTTTACTTCTTTTGAGATAGTGTGTCAAACTATTCTATTTATCACTAAGGATTGCAACACACATCATAACCTTAACATATGCAATGATGAAAAAGGTGTCTAATAATTATTCATGCACATGTTGTGGTTATCCACAACCCACTTAATTTATCCTTGCATAAATTGAGGTTATTCATGATCCACTTATTGTGCATCATTGATGTACTTGGGTTTTCTATGTTTTTCTTAGTGGATTATATGTGGAAATGTGTTTTTCTTTATCACATTCCAATGCATGCATGAAAACCAATGTGAGGGTCCCATGTGGACCTTTGTATCTATAAGGTGGATGCAACAAGGCCATGTTCCTTTGCCAAATTATAAGTACTTCAAGAAGACATCACATGCCACAAAAAGGTGATAATTCATAAGTGATCATCTTTATAAGGACATTGTACTAACAAAAGGTTTTGTATGATCTACTTGTAAAGTTTTTAAACACAATGTGGTTAAGTAGGTCAAAGTAAATCTAAGTTACATATGATTTACCAAGCTAAATAAATTATGATACATTGAGGGATGATCACTTCCACCTTCACATCACTGGTTTTTTATTTGGCTAAATTTAGAAAAAAAAAAGGTTATAAAAAATTAGAGGAAATATTTTTCTAAGATTCCCAATCTTTTTACATATGGTGATTGTCTAAAAAATGTTTAATAGGGGATCTAGGGGTGGGTGGTGGTCACCAAAAATATGGCTTTTATATATTCTATATTTAAAAATGGGAAATGAGCCTTAAAAAAGAGGAGAGAGCTATCGGAGAAGAGGCTTGAAAAGGGGAGAGGGTTGAAGCCTTTGGTGGCGATAAGTTTTAGGGAGTCCTCCCAAAAAAAAGGCTTTGCATGTTTTTCAATTTAAGAAAATACACTAGCACAGAGGGATACTATTTGAGTGAAAATATTTAATTGCTTTTTAAGCAAAGCTTTAGCTAATATCCTTAATAATTTTTTTTAAAAAGTGTTCCAAAATATGTGTTCGATGCCTTCTAAACCTTGAACCATTAAGAACAGAAAGAAGATGGTGGCAAAACTCCCAAAAATCTCTTTGTAAAATGAGTTTTGAACTCAACGACATATCAATTAAAAATCTCATAAAACTTTGGTCTTTCTTTTACTTGAGGAGAAGCATTTAAAGTTCAAAAGGTGGGGTTGTCATTTTTCCCTAGATTTGATAAAGATGTTATGGCTACCTTCATTTCTTAGGAGTCACCCAAACCAAAATGTAGGTATACTCTCATGAGGAGGTTTTAATTCCATTAATATAACAAGCCTTCATGGTTAGCCTTATTGATGCAAGGTCGATTAGGTACTTACTGCCCGTCGTAATGCCAATCACTCAACCTCTTTGTGGTTGAAGCTATGCACTTGCTTGCTCTCGACTATGTTGCCACTTTGTAGTGGTCCTCTATCCTTTGAGTATGGAGCAATGCTTGGATAGAGACCTATGTGAGGCTAGCATGTACTAGGCGTTTCCAACTCCACAACACTCTAGCCTCACATACGATAGTAGAAAGAAGCAATCTACCATAGTAACATGCAAGAAATAGCATGGACACATGAGGCACACATCCACACTTAGGACACAAAAGAGACTCATAAGATAATGTGTCTTTTTTATCTTATACACAAGACCACTTTTTACATGTGGCTAAGACTATGTGTCTAGGGTGTCTGTAGTCCAAAACTCTTATATAGGAGATGTTTCTGGTTTCTAGATTTGGCATTCTAGATGGGATCTCCATTATCTTTAGGTTATAATGTTTTATTGTGAGATTAGTAGGATTTTAAGACTTTTTAGAAATGGAGGCTAAGACTATGTGTCTAGGGTGTCTGTAGTCCAAAACTCTTATATAGGAGATGTTTCTGGTTTCTAGATTTGGCATTCTAGATGGGATCTCCATTATCTTTAGGTTATAATGTTTTATTGTGAGATTAGTAGGATTTTAAGACTTTTTAGAAATGGAGGTAAAGGGATGGGGGTCCACTGAAGAAACACATACACAATCATCAAAATGAGATTATGAATATGAATTCCTCATTTGATACATTGAAGAAACATGTAAGAGATTAACTTCTTTGATGATGCATTCCCTATTAGGATTATTGTCATCTAAATCAAGGACGACATGTCCCTACATTCTTTTTTCCATGTGCCTTTCTTTCATGCTTTAAGTGCATTAAAATGCTCTTACAAGCACTCACAACCAAATGTACAATGAAGTGCATGAAGGTGAGTCAATAACATTTATTGTAGCTGTTGTTTGAAGGAGGCAAGACCGTTGGAGAGGCATGGAAGAACTTGCGAGGCTAATAAGAAACTTCTTCACCTTCTTGAGAGTAGAATTTTGGGTAGTATGTGAAGATAGTTTTGTTGAGGATTCCCTATTGTTGGCGATGTTTGGGTTGTCAAACAGAGTAGGACTTAGTGGTAACTACCTCTTATGTTTAGACCAAGCTTTTGCCTACTACAGCCCCTATAGATAGCTAGCTTGGTCCTCCCTCACTCCGTCTTCCTCTCGGCTCTCGGCTAACATGAGACCGTCGATCGGGTCAACCATGACCACTATTAGCTTCAGTGACTCCATGGCCTCCTTAATGGCCGTCATTGCCTTCCTAGCCATAATGTGTGCCTAGCCATAATAAATCAATTTGTGCGCACACACACATTACAATAATGTTAGGCTATACAAACAGTATATAAATTAAATACTCAATGGTCACCAAAATATTATATTTAATATTTGTTAATATACACTCAATGCCCACCTCTCAGCATGTATCTCACCCCTATGTTTGGTACACATTTGTAAAGGCCCCCATTATGAGGAGAAGCCATTAGTGCACATGCCTTTGGTGGGAACCTTGGCTTAGACACCGATGGGATCGTTATTGTGACCATTGATGGTTAGGATATGGTTAGGGGTGTAAGCATTATAGCTAGGGTGGCCCGACGATATGGAGAATATTCTTAGAATATTCTCTAAGATACCTAAGTTCATTATTAGTGGGTGAATGGTTGGTTGTGTTCTTGATGCGCGAGCAATGTGATCATATCCAGAAAACATAACCAACTGAGTTGTATATGGTTGGTTGCGTTCTTGATACGTGGGTAGTGTGACCACGTCCATATGGCGTAACCAACCATGTTGTATACACGTCTACCACACCACCTAAATCATCTAGTGCTTGTGAGTATCCACACCCTCTACACTTAGTAATTTCTCCATCTAGAGTCTATCTAGTGTGACCACGTCTACCACACCACCTAAAGCATCTAGTGCTTGTGAGTATCCACACCCTCTACACTTAGTAATTTCTCCATCTAGAGTCTATCTAGATCGCCATCTAGGCTCTACTTGAGAGCACGCGGGTGGGGACAACACTATCACATTGTACCTATCTCAGAAATTTTTAAATTCTCTATCTATTGCATTTTTTTTTGCTACCTATCTTTTGGGTATTAGAGCCTAGGTTCTTTTAACAAAAATGGTGCATAAAGTCTAGTCTTTCTTTGCATAGAATACTAGGATTAATGGCTTCTACCTCTACTGTTTGTTGCTGCATAGAATACGAGGAGTGATGGCTTCTACCTCTACACCAGTCCTGCGCAATTCTTGATGTGCTTGTAGTATTGTAAATATGGTGCATAAAGTCTAGTCTTTCTTTGCATAGAATACTAGGATTAATGGCTTCTATCTCTACTGTTGTTGTTGCATAGAATACGAGGAGTGATGGCTTCTACCTCTACACCAGTCCTGCGCAATTGTTCACTAGCCTTCACCAAAGGTTGGTTTACCTTGAAGGCAAGCTACAAACTACACTCTTTGGAAATTCAAAATCAATGCCATTCTAGAGTCTTATGAGCTTTTAGAAATTGTTTTGGGAATGGATGTAGAACCAGTGTGGGAACCCCCGACCCTAATAATAGCGCTAACATACTTCCACCAGATATTACACTTCTTCAAGCATGGAAGAGGCACAATGCTGATGCACTTTGTGACATTGTCACCAACGTAAGTGATTCTATTCTTACTATGATTTAACACAGTGATTCACCAACGTAAGTGATTCTATTCTTACTATGATTTAACACAGGGATTTTGTTCTTACTTTGATTTAACACAGTGATTCTATTCTTACTTTGATTCAACACATAACTAAGGCATCAAAGGCTTGGACAATACTGAGGAATTAGTACGAGACCCGAAATCAGACCAGGATTCAGAACCTGGAGAATCAACTTACCGCCCCGCCACTACTGAGAAGTTTGCTGAAGGACAAGCTACTGAAGCATTTATCACACGGATAAAAAATCTGCAAGATCAAATGATTGCTATGGGGATTATAAAGACCAATGAGAGGAACTAGCTCGAAGGTGCATCCGAATTCTTACAAAAAATTATGATGGCTTGCTTATGACATTTAACACTCAAGTTAGAGTTCTACCTCTATCATTTGAAGAATTTAGTATTATGTTGTTTGAGAAGGAGATGCAGCTGAAGACCCGCGATGGCCGCCGTGACGCTGCATTTTTGGCCAATGCTAAAAGCAAAGGCATGGCATCTTCTGATGACAAGAAGAAGAAGCTAAAGAAGAAGAAGTCAAAGAAGAAGAAGCCAAAGAAGAAGAAGTTTCAAGGGAGCTGCTATTACTGTGACAAGAAGGGTTACATTGTCAAAGATTGTAGACAGAATTAGGCTAACGAGAAGAATGGCACCTTAAAGTCTTCATGAAAGGGAAAGGAGTCATTTAATAACACTGAGACCGAGCTTTAACTATGGGTCGCCAGTGAAGGGTTGCCAGTGAAAAGGTATACTCATCATCTTCGCAGGCTCCAGTTATTGATGATTCATGGATTTTGGATAGTGGAGCATCCCGACATATGACGCATAAAAAGGGCTGGTATAGTTCTTGGAAGCCTCTATAGGAACCCATTAGTGTTGTTGTTGGGAATAATGTTAAATATCTAGCCAAAGGTTATGGAACAATATCTTTTGTGGCAACTATAAGTGAAGAGAAGAAGTTGTTAATAGACATTCAGATGTGCTCTATGTACCTCAAATAAAGAGGAATATGCTCTATTGTGTCAGTTTTGCTGTCGGGTGACAGATCTTGGGCTTAAAGTACACTTCAAGAAAACTGAAGTAGAAATTATAGATGCTACTATGGCAAGGTAGTCAGCAAAGGAGTAAGGTGCAACAATCTATACGAGCTGAGTGTCCTTATAGGTGACTACAAATAAGAGCATAAGCAGGCTTTAGCATGAGCGATTTGGTCACATCATATTTGCAATGCTGAAGGAGATGCAGAATTGCAAGAACCATGCACGATGCTTGCATGATGGGTAAGCAACAATGCAAGGCATAAGGCATTTCCATAGGAAAAAAGCAATAGGGCAAAGACTCCTCTAGATCTAGTACATGTTGATCTACGTGGTAAGATATCTACCACTGCATTGGGGAGATCTATGTGGTAAGATATCTACCACTGCATTGGGATGATCTTCTTGCTTTATGCTATTAGTCAATAATTAGAGTAGGAAGATGTAGGTTTATTTCCTTTGGGATAAGTCTGAAGCTTTTGGCAAGTTTAAACAGTGGCATAAGCTTGTGGAGAATGAGATAGGAAAGAAGGTGGAAAAAGTTCCGTACAAATCAAGGAGGAAAATTCCTTTCAACGAAATTTGATAGCTATTTCAAGGAGAATGGCATGAAGTGCAAACTCCCAACTGCTCACACATCTTAGCAAAACTGTGTTGTAGAACGTCGTAATCATACCGTTATGGAGATGGCTCAATGCATGCTAAAACTGAAAGGGTTACAAGACACTTTCTCGGCTGAAGTAGTAAGGACAGTGGTGTTAAGGCTCACCATAACCCTCCTTGAAACACATCCAAAAAGAGATTACCTGGTGAACCCCAACTGTCGTAAGGATCTTTCCAATGGCCGAGCTCATAACTCTTGAGGTCTCCAAGCTCTACAACTCCTTGAGAAGCAATTCCACCATACCTCCCGCGAGAGCGTTGTCACACCGCTGTGTTGCACTACGGGTCCTCGTCCCTCCTCTCATCTCACTTCACTCACACACACTCACTAGCATGCATTAGGGAGATAGATTAGCAAGAGGATTAGCAAGAGCAAGACTCAATTGCACAATGGGAGAGTATATTGTATTATGAGAGATATTCACTTATATACATGGCCATAAGTGTTCACACTCAAACTATGGCCGCCCGGGCACTTTAGGCTTATAAGAGGCCTAATGCTATTACAATGACTACTCTCATAATATATCCATGAAGTACATCACTTAGGATTTCATCCCAACTTGCTTCCACACGCTCTTGAAGGCAGGAATCGCCCGTCCAAGTTGTAGCTTTGGACACTATTGCTTCATATCTTGAATGTATGACCCTTTGGTGTATCTATCATGACTCCTTGATGTAAGATAATAGTGGTAGATATTGTTAATCCTAGAATTGGGTTAACATCCCCCCCTTCCTGATGGCGATCGCGTCCTCGCTCGTGATCGCATTGAAGACCTTTGTGTAGGGAGAATGGACTTGCTTTGTCGATGGCTTTGATACGTTCAATGGTCTTTGTTCCTCCAGAAGGAATAAGAAACACTAGTTAGTGAATGAAGAGGTGAGTTGTTTATTGGGAATTCCTAACGGTGTGGGGGGGTGGGGTTTTTTTCAAATGATTGCATTTTTATATTTATGTGAATCTTTTTTTTTTGCTCAGTTTGTTTCTGGCAATCATAAGCAATGTTACATGTGATTTGTGTCAGTGGGGACACTAAGAGATGTTAATAATGGGAGAGAACAGAGGGAAGGATCGAGAGGAACGTATACTTAATCATCAGAATGAGATGGTGATTCTCGGTTCCTCATTTGATTTATTGAAGAGACATTTATCATTTGAAGAAATTGGCCTTCGATGACGTCCCTTTATATGATAGGATTCTTGTCAAATACTGTTGAGGAGGACTTGTTCCTATCTTCTTTTGCCCATGTGCTTTTTATGTTTTTATGTATATTTAAGAGCTCTTATGAAGCAGATATACATGAAGTACAAGAATTGAGTCATATAGACTCTTCTTAAACTGCTCTGTGTTGAAGTAGCCACTTGTTAGTGGATTGAAAGAATTACATTGACTTGCACAACAAGGATTGAAGATCATTGATTTGTGAAGATGGTGGCATCGTTTGGAGAGGTTTGTAATTTGAAGGAAAATGCCAGGCGATGGGTTGTACCATTAACCAGTCTTTCGCCCACCATGGCCCCCCCATCTAGAGATGTACCTAGAAGTTGTCGATGGCGAGGCTTTGGTGCAAATGTTCTCCTATGCATGAGTATGGATATGAGCTGCTACATTAATTTAGCCATAAGAATAGTAAGCAATAAGCTTAACAAATATATATTGAAGATCGTTGGGAAAGTGTTAATGCGTGAGATGGCTTAGTGTGATGAGGCTTAAATCATGAAAGTGCAGGTTCTTAAGCCGTGAGACTATAATTCATGAGAAACCTGAACTCGTGAGATTGCAGGTTTTTTGGCTGTGAAGGGATATTCCATGAGATGGTCTAATCCCGTGAGATTGCAGGTTTTTGGCCGTGAAGGGATATTCCGTGAGACGGTCTAATCTCGTGAGATTGTAGGTTTTTGGGCGTGAAGGGATATTCCGTGAGACGGTCTAATCCCGTGAATGGTGTTTTTGTGAAAGTGCAGGCCATGAACTAGAATTCTGTGAAATGGAATTCTGTGAGAGGTAATTGCGTGAAAAGGAATTCTGTGAGATGGAATTTCATGAAAGTGCAGGCCGTGAGATGGAATTCTATGAAAGTGCAGGTTGTGAACTGGAATTCTGCGAAGTGTAATTCTGTGAGTTGGAATTCCATGGCCCGTAAGATGGAATTTCGTGAGATGGAATTTCGTGAGTTGGAATTCCGTGAAGTTTCATTCCATGAGATGGAATTCCATGAGATTGCAGGTATTTATTATTATTATTATTTTATTTTATTTTTAAGGTCATGAAAGGTTATTCTGTAAAATGGCCTAAACCCCTAAAAGTGTAGGTTCTGACCCCATCGAATTTTGATTGAAATGATTCTATGGGTCACCTAGAGCATGACATGCGAGCAACAGGTTCTTTTGCACTTATGCTTCACATCCCCAGAGGGGTGACCCATCTTTGATGAACATTATAAACTGGTGGTTGATGTGCTTGGTGTTGAGGCTTCCTTCTTTGTGCAAGCTTAGGAGACTTTGTGATACGCTTGGGAATCCAAGCTTTGGTATTTTGGTAGTACCCTTGTTCTTGTGGTAGTGTTTTTGGTACCCACACTTGTTTAATTTTTGGAGTTTTTTGAGGAACTAGCATAGGCTTTTTTGGATGATGTTGTGGAGTACTTTTATTTTTCCTTGGCCTCTGAGTGTTGCGTTGAGGAAGAGGCTTTGACGATCGAGGCACCCAAATTTGATTGGCATCTTCATAGTAGCCTTGAGCTACAGCTGCTTTGCCACCCACATCTTAATACTATTAAGATACCTTGGTTGTGGTTGTCGTGGTGGTGGAGTTTTCCTTTGGGTTGATGTGGAAGATTTGGGGCCCTCCTTGACTTTGGTTGGTGCTGAGGCTGCAGGTTTGAGACTCATGGGCATTGTTGACGATGATGAGGCTAGAGTCTCTTGTGGAGTGGCTATCTTGATGACGAGGCCTTCGAGCATGTGATTGTCTCCTTTGGTGAGGTTTGTCGATGAAGATGTATAGGCTCTGAGGCTTTTCCTTTGAGTTCCTTGTTAAGGATAGATGGTTGCGCTATGGAAACTTTTTCAGGAATAGCTATTGATTACGAGGTTTTGGCATCCAGCTTTGTAGTAGGTGAGGATGGGGTTGAAGGATTAAATGCTCTAACAGAGTCGGTTGTAGGCATAGATTGTAGGTCATTGTGTAGAGGGGTTTCTGTGTGGAAGAGGCTTGTAAACCTTTTGTGTTCAGTATTATAGAAATCTATTAAAGTTGGATCCTCTTCCTTGCAGTATGGTATTGTCAACTTTTTGTCATCATTGACCATTATGATGACTCTATCGCTAGCAAAGTACAGTGGTGCTTGGGCAATAATAGTCCATTTATGCCCCAAGATCAAATCTGCTTCCAATACATACTCAACCACAAAAAACTTGCAAGTAAGGGGGTTAGTTTCAATAAACATTGTATGTTCAAAGTACCCCAGACATGGCATGTTCAAGTCCTTGCAGTATGGTATTGTCAACTTTTTGTCATTGTTGACCATCATGATGACTCTATCGCTAGCAAAGCACAGTGGTGCTTAGGAAATAATAGTCCATTTATGCCCCAAGATCAAATCTGCTTCCAACACATAATCAACCACAAAAAACTTGCAAGTCCTTAAGGAGGTTAGTTTCAATAAACATTGTATGTTCAAAGCACCCCAAACATGGCATGTTCAAGTCTTGTGTAAAGGGAATTCTTTTAGGATGTGTCGTGAGTGTTGGTTGACCTAACAAATCCCATAGCTCGAGGGTCATGAGATTGTGTTCTCGTGTTGGATAAAGCTGTGCTTGAGCTGTGGTGATTTTATTTGAAATTTCCAATCCAACCAGAATCCTAGGGATCTTTTCAATAAGATATGTTGGAAGTTCCAGCTCCTCCAAGGTCTCTGCCTATAGGAGTGTTCAAGGTGACTATTTGCATGGGTTCATCTATTGAATACAATGATTCACCTATCCAAGTTTCACTAAGGATGACATGATACTCAAGGGAATCTAGGGTAACATGATACTCAAGGGAATCTAGGGTAACATGGAATGTAAATTCCATGTTGCCACCGATAAACTTCAATATTTTGTCCATTGGCTCCTTCTGCAAGACTATTGCTTGTAGGGATTAGTTTAGGTTGTCCCATTGACACCCAAGTGTCTATTGTCATGATGTTATGACTAGCTCGAGGGCTAATCAATGCGCGTTTGCACTTAACATCATTGCCTGTAGGGAAATCCAACCATACCATGATAGAATCTTCCAAAGGAACCATGGATGTTTCAGTTTTTGTTTCGGCTTCACATCTCGTTTCTGTTTTATACTCCCATTCACTTTCATCCTCATTTTGGCTCTCAGCTCTTTCAAGAGTACCCAATGTGTACACTGGTACACTTGGCCCTCTGACAATTCTTAATGAGGTCTGTTTAAAAATTTTACGAATCCTCACAGTCTTGTTCTATGGAGTTCCTTATGTCTTGGTATAACTCAAGTTAAGCCCTTAAGGGTGCAAGTGTGGATGTTATGCTGGCTTCACCCATGAGAGAAGAGCATTCCTCCAAATGAGGTTTTGAGAGATTGTTTTAAGTTTATAAGGGAATTATCGAATTCTTCATGTCTTTCTCAAGCGTATAGTTTGTGCAATCTGTCTCAAATGACTCTTCTAGTAGAGAGTATGTCTTCCTCTTGAAAGGGGAAGTGGTACTCCTTTGGGCTTTGTATTTTGTTGCTTTTTTAGGATTGGCATTATGAGGCTTAATCACAACCGGTGACCCTGTAAGAACTAGCATGCTCTCCTGAGCTTGCTTTTTGCATTCCGCATGTCATGTGATCATTATTATCCATTTGGGGTGGTTGGGTGGGTTCTAGTTTCTTGATTGGTTTATGAGGTGCATTAAGTGAGACGAATCAGAACTTGTTTCATCCTCACTTAGTGACGTACTAGAACTTGGTTCATTTTATGACTTTCTTTGGATTGTCATTTTGTCATTATGTTTGCCCATGCAACGAGATCGAATTTTCTATTGGGCTTTTGTACCCTATGTTGCACATATGGGTTTTGTGGTTTGTGTGGTGGTCTTTGATGTGGATGCTTCTGCATTATGTGTAGCTTTTGGCTCTATTGGGTTTATGTTCTCTTTTGGGTTTATGTCCTCCACACTGGCTCCTTTTCCCTATCCTTTACTTCAACCTTGGTTTCGATAGTTTGTTGTCTCTTGTTTTTCTTGGATTTAGAAGGTTTTACTTTTTCTTTTGGGTTCTGCTTTAAAGCATGTTCTTCTACTCATGTTGAGGTATTATCTTTTGCGTTCTTTTTTACTGTTCCTCGTGCCTTTGCTTGTAAATGTGTAAGCACATTTACAAGCAAGCACATTTGCTTGAATGTGTAAGCACATTCAAGGGTACCGTAGACAATTGCCCATTTTGTACACTTAAGATGTTAAGTGTTGTACTTTGTGAGCAAGTTACATTGAAGCAACTCTTTTTGGGCAATCTTGGAACATGTGATCAATGCCACATCGTTCACACATGGGTTGTAAAGTGTCAGTGACTATGGGCATGGAAGTATTCCAAATTGTGTAGTCTGCCACCTTGTAAGGTCCACGACAATAGAAACATTGGAGTGTTCGATTAACTGCTTCCTGAGCAGTTTCTACCCTTTGGATTGTTTCTGTTTGTTGCATAGGAGATGGAGGTTTTGAGTCAATTGTGGATGAAGTGGGACATTATTTAGTATCATGGTCAAAGGTTTTACAATATATGCAGTATAGAAGAACAGATGCCTTGTATGCACAATGGGGATTGGGATGGTCGTAGTGATTGCACTCAACACAAGGCATTTCGTTTCTCACTTGTAGAGGCATTAATGATGTTCGGTTTTGAAGGATCTCATCCTCTCTTAAAGATGTTGGTTGTTGTAAGGTTTTAAGCAAGGCTGCATAGAATTCAGGGAATGTCAATTCCGAGATCGATCTCTCTTTTGCCATTGCTTCACTTGGTTTAGATGAGGAGCACCTCGTAGCATGATCATCTTCTAGCATGTTGTCATCTAAACGTATTTCTTCTTTACAACATTGATCGATTGTTTTCAGATTGGATACAATGATCAAGTTGTGTAAGCTGTTACTCTTCAAGCCCATCATAAAACGTCTCTTCAATTGAGAATCGACTCACATCATGAGTCCAAGAGTTTTATCCGAAGCATAAAATCTCTAATGGATTCATTTGGTTGACGCTCAATTGAATAGAGTTCTGTTGTTGCACTCCACCGATCACCTTGTTTGGAAAAGCCATGTATAAAGGCTAATTTCAAAGTTTTGAAGTTGGTCTTAATCGTTGGCATCAATGTGATGAACCAAACTAGCTTTTCCCTCTAAGTATAGGTTAAATGCATGTACCTTAGTAGGGTAGGTGGGATTTCCAAAGGCTTCACATCTCTGTTCAAACATTTGAATGAATTGAACAAGGTTTGTTGTTCCATCGTATTTGACCATAATTTTGGAAATTTGTACAGCCGTATTTCTGTATGAGTCACTAAGGCCGTATGTAAATACTCTTGTTGGGAGAGACTCACTGAGTCCTTGGGCTACCCCCTTCCTAGACTAGTCAATATGTCCAGGGTGTGGGTATCTAGGAAAGGGTTGGTACCTACTACAGGATTTTTGGAGATGTTAGGTAAGGGACCAAAGCCCGATGGGATCGAAGTGACAGGGGATGTAAAACCTGATGACATGCTTGTTATAGGCATAGCCAATGGTATTGGGAGGTGTATTTGCGGCATAGATCTCAATGGCTTGAAGATGTCAGCCATTGGGTTTAGCCCTTGTGTGATTCCTGGCAATCCCTTTATCGTGGCCATGTCAGAGTGCCTAAATGCTCCTTAATGAGCAAACATAATTTTTTTTCCTTTTTATATTCTCTCACAGCCCGTTAGCCTCAAGAGGCCTGGCATTCTCTTCGTTGGGTCAAACGGGTGTCCGTTCGCCCTAATTAGCTTAAGCGCTATACGCACTCGAACCTCAGAGATAACTTTTCGAAAAAAGCATGTGCTAGTAACTTCCCAGATGGAAGAGCAAAACCTATTTTCCATCATTGTCTCAAGATGAAAAAATTTTCCAAGAATTTTTTCCCTCTTTTGTAGCACGTTTTTGAGGGTGTTCCAAAAGGAATTTTGAAAAACTCTGTATGAGAGAGTTGTAGTATGAGGAATTTTGAAAAACTCTGTATGAGGGAGTTGTAGTATTTTTGGAGTACTATAGCTTTGTTTTCCAGAGTCGTCTGTGATTTTGTCGTTTAGACCCTCAAAAAGTAGCCCGAATATGGCTCATCGTCATTTTTGCAATTTTTCGTGGTTTTTTGGTTGTTTTTTACCTTGATTTTGGGTTGAATTTTAAGGCTGTTGGTCGAAGGCCAAAATGGTCGATTTTGACTTCGGACAACCAAATATAAAGTCAAAGACTCGATATCAACTTTTCGATGAGACCTAGAGCGCCTTCATTCGTATATACGATTTAGGAGATACGGGCCTCCGAACAGGGGTGTTTTCCAGAGTCTTTTTTTTTGGCCGATGGACCCCCTTTTCACGCTTTGAAGCGGACTTCACAGATTTTATAAATTTTGAATTTTTTTGGGTTGCGTGAATGAAGGGTCTCATGTCATGAACGCTTATCGGTTCACGTCATGAACCGGACTTTACGAAAAGGTTAAATTCATTTTTTTTTGGGTGCGGGTTCTCAGGGCGTGAACCCTTAGGCCGTGAAGTTATAGAAAATGATTCATGTCGTGAATCGGACTTCACGGGATAATTAAATTTGATTTTTTTTTTGGACACGAGTTTTGATGGCGTGAACCCTTAGGCCATGAAGTTGCAGAACATGGTTCACGTCGTGAACCGGACTTCACGGGAAAATTAAATTCATTTTTTTGGGCACGGGTTCCGAGGGCATGAACCCTTAGGCTGTGAAGTTGCAGGAAATGGTTCACGTCGTGAACCGGACTTCACGGGAAAATTAAATTTGATTTTTTTTGGAGTCTAGTGGGAAATACAAATTTTCCTTTTTGGGGGGATTTTTTTAATTTAAAATGAAAGAGATATGGACATTTTTCCAAAAAGGTAAGTGGGAATCAAAAAAGTCAACCTTTTTATAACACCCCTTATACCCTTCATAAATGACTCCCAAAATGGACAATTTGACAACTCATGAGCATCTACTCATGAGCATCTACTCATTGAATGCTCATTAGCCTTACGAGTTATGTAAAAAAGTGGTTAATAATTAATTTAAGTTTAATCCTTTTACTAATCTTTCCCTTGTTTATACTAATCAAGGACTCTAATCAACCACTAATCCTTAATTAATTCGCACAATTGAGCATATCATTGGATAGAGCAAGGGAATGCTAATCTATGTGCATCAACAAATGTGTAAATTAATCTAAAATAGAAGATTAATTAGACTCTTAATTATAGTCTCCTCTTTTAAGGCAAAATTAAGCAAAGAGAGTCAAATTTCTCCAATTAATGAAAAAATTGATGTAATTAGGTGTTTTGATGCATCTATATGCTCTCAAAACATTCAAAAACACCAATTTTGACTACTCATATGATCAATTTTGACCCCAATCAACGTATTTTCTAAATTTTTTTCCTCTTGAATAAGATTAATCACCCTTAATGACAAAAACTAATCCATTAAGAAAAATTAGTCAAATTCAAGGATTTTTTTATGGTTTTAAGAAATTTTTTGAAAGATTAAGCTACTCCTAATGCTTGCTAACAGTCTAATCCAAACAATTTCAACAACAAACACATAGTTAAGCTAAAATTAATGATCTTAGTTCTATGTTTAACACTAAGAGAGCTAACATTCACTAAAAATTGTATTCTATTGCATTGTTTGATGCAATGGATGCAAACTAAGCCTAATACAAACTATATGAAAGCCCTAAGAACATGAAAAACCACAATAACAACAACAAAAACAATAAATTAAGCTAAAAATTAACCAAAGACATTCTTTTCATCAAAAACAAAAAAGAGAGCTATTCTACACCAAATCACACACAAATCCACATCTTTTTCATGGAAAACCATTAATCAAGATAATGGGCAATGGGTAATGCGTATATTAGAGGAAAAACGATGGAAAAAGCCAAGGGATGGCTCCCCGACAGCGGTGCCAAAAATGTTAAGGCTCACCCTAACCCTCCTTGAAACACATCCAAAAAGAGATTACCTAGTGAACCGCAACTGTCATGAAGATCTTTCCAATGGTGGTTGAGCTCGTAACCCTTGAGGTCTCCAAGATCTATAAGTCCTTGAGAAGAAATTCCACCGTGCCTCCCGCGAGCGTTGTCACACCGTCGCGTTGCACTACGGGTCCTCGTCCCACCTCTCACCTCACTTCACTCACACACTCAATAGCATGCATTAGGGAGATAGATTAACAAGAGGATTAGCAAGAGCAAGACTCAATTGCACAATGGGAGAGTATGTTGTATTATGAGAGATATTCACTTATATACATGGCCCCATAAGTATTTACACTCAAACTGTGCCCCGACCGGGCACTTTAGGCTCATAAGAGGCCTAATGCTATTACAATGACTACTCTCATAATATATCCATGAAGTACATCACTTAGGACTTTATCTTAACTTGTTGCCACACACTCTTGAAGCGGGAATTGCTATAAATACTCCGTCACACCATTACAGGCGCCCATCCAATTATAGCTTTGGACCCTATTGCTTCATTTCTTGAATGTATGACCCTTTGGTGTATCTATCGTCACTCCTTGATGTAAGATAATGGTGGTAGATCTTGTTAAACCTAGAATTGGGTTAGCAAGTGGTACAAAAAGTTGCTAAATGGTATCACATTGTAAGAGGCCTACTTTGGTAAGAAACCTTATGTTTCTCATTTTAGAGCATTTGGTTGTGAATGTTATGTGCATATACCAAATGCATCCAGGAAGAAGAAGGTTGACGCCAAAAGCAAGAAGTATTTATTTCTTGGATATAGTCAAGAGTCAAAGGCTTATCAACTCTATGATCCAGAGGTGAAGAAGATAATCACCAGGAGGCTGAGATGTGATATCTACTGATGAGTAGCCACACTTAGGTTGTGGAGAAGATAAGTCCATCCACTCTATCATCAGCCAGAGAAATAATCCACCATGAGCCCAACCCACTAACCATATTTTCTCTTAAGGAGGAGGAGTTCTCAGAGGACAAAGTCTCCCACACATTACACCAGCCTGCTCACGAAAAGCCACTTCCAAAGCGGACACATCAGCTCTTTGATGAGCGCAACCCAATACCTAAGATACCAAAATATTCAAATGGACCACGTAGATCAAGGAGAATAGAGGAGCAGAGAAGTGCATCTAATCTCGTTGTCAACATGACCTTGATGGGCTGAGATAATAGGAACAGTGAAGGAGCCAGCCACCTTGGACAGGTTTGCTTCAGCCATTGCCTATTCCCTCGCAACCTTGGGAAAGTATTACTATGGATTTTATTATGGACTTTCAAATTTCAATAGTCCACTCTAGCACAGGATCTAGCATGACTGTGGATCAAGCTTAGTGAAATACTCAACACCTTGAAGACGATTTACCAGTTCATTGATCCTCGAGAAAGGATACACATTGTTGACAGTGAGTTTATTCAAGCTTTTGTAATTCACACAAAAGCACATACTACCATATTTCTTCTATGACAGAAGAATGGGAGCATCCCATGGAAACTTGCTAGACTGAATATTGAGATAATCTTACAATTGCAGTGCAATCTCATCTTCCTACTTTTGGCTAAACTAATAAGGTTGTCAGGAGACCAGACTACCACGCAAAAGCTCAATCGCATGTTGTCTACAAGGAGGTTTTCCAAATGGGATGCATTAGAATGTAAATTTAATCTATGTCCAAAAGGTAGAGAATAAGCTATTGATACAGCAGCTTACAAACGCTAGATATCTCTGTATCAATGAAGTAAGCATTTGAAAAGAGAATGTTTGCAATGATGTAGCATGTGGGTTTTGTACCATGTGGCTTGTGAGCTTATCTTTGAGTTTATCTTTGAGTGGTTGGAGAAGGTTAGCCATTTGTAGCACTATCCCTTGGTTTAGTGAGACGAAGTCGAGGGGCGGGGTGGAGCTTCGTGAAGGAGGATCCGTTTTGGGGAAGAGGGGTGGGAAAATTGAGCTTTTGAGTGCCCATGGGTTGGGTGAGAAAAAATCTGTAGGATTTTGTCAAGGAGGAGGGGACTTGCCTGCCTGTTGGTCATCAAACTAACTTCATTGATTGGACAGGTACTGGCATGATGGTAGGGTGTGGTTTGGGTGAATTGCTGAGGGGTATGCCTTGGGAACCAAATGATGGAATTGCTATCATGGAAGCCTTGAGCTTCTAAGAGACATTTGGGCACCCAACATTGCCGAGTGATGAGTGGAAAGCTACGATGCAGTCTGAGTATGAAAGCATCATAAACAATAATACTTGGGAGCTAGTTGACCCACTGACCACCAAATAGAAAGGTAATTGTTAGTAAATGAGTTTGTAAAGCTAAGTATAAAGCTGATGGCTCACTTGAAAAATACAAAGGCAGGTTGGCTGCACAGGGATTTTCATAAGTGGAGGGTTTTGACTTTGCCTAAAAACCATAGCTCACATGATAACTATCACGGCGGTACTTGTCTTGGATACTCATAAACAGTGGCTAGTTTTTCACATGGATGTCAAATCAGCATTTTTGATGGACATCTCAAGGAGGAGGTATATGTAGCTCAGCCATAAGATTTTGAGATGCCCGGATCAGAAAACAAAGTTTGCAGGCTAAAGAAGGCATTGTACGGGCTGAAATAGCCCCCAAGGACATGATATCATAGGATAGATCAATTTATCAGAAAGATTGAGTTTACTAGAAGTGCTTGTGATGCTGATTTGTATGTTCTAAAAAAGCATGGCAAGATTGCTTTGGTTGTTCTATTATGGAGATGACTTAAACATTACAAGTGACAATGAAGAAATGATCCAATGGATATGCTGAGCCGTGTGTTTGAGATGACAGACTTGGGTCTTATGCATTTTTGTTTGGGGATTAAGGTCTGGCAGTGTTGAAAATACAAGTGAATAGGGTGTGTGTGGGAACAAGCTCTTGGATAGAGGCTGTAAAAGAGAAGATGTAATTGTGAAAGAACCTGTGAAAAGGTGAGAAGAATCTACTGGGAGAGAATAATGGGTAGCATGAGGGAATTTAGGAGTGTAGAGATATTCTGGGAGATAATCAGGGAAAAGAGAAGAGGTGGAGAGAATCAGGCAAAAGGTGGAGATATTCTGGGAGTGAATCATGGAGAAATCAATGGGATTTGATGCTTGATGTAAACTCTATAAATTGAGGCATAGCCCTAATGAGAATTTGCTGGTTTTTGAGTATCCATGCCTACATTAATCTATTTGCTAATTATTCACTAATTATGTCTTAATCATTTGCTAATCACTTTGCTAATGATGTTGATTCTTGTCTTTGATCCACCATAGCTCATCATTATGCTCAAATTTCAACATGGTAATCAATTAGGTTTATGAGCCCATTAGTTAATTAATTAGGAGCAAGAGAGAAGCAGCTCTACTGGAGCAAGAGAGCAGAGGCAAAGAGAAGAAAGGGGTCGACTCAACAGCAAGAGAGGAAAAAGCATTCTTCACCCGAGGAGGATTCTCTCGAGGACGAGGACGAGGAAGAGGCAGAGTAGGAGGGAGGACCTTCACTTGCCACAAATGTGGAAAGCCAGGACACATGGCGAGAGACTGCTACAGCAAACCCAGTGAAGAAGGAACGACATCGGCAAACTTCATGGAGGCTCCAAGGGAAGTGGAGTCGGATCATCTTTTCTGAGAGAGAGAGAGAGAGAGAGACCCCACAACCCAATGTAACCTGCCCCAATAAAGTAAAACCACCTCTGAGCCACCGGATGATGTAGGCCACGTGGTAGATGTATGTGTGAGCACTTTAGTCAAGGTCGCGGGCACTTATAGTAGCCTTGGACACATAGAGAGAGAGAGAGTGGACTATGGAGTTTAGGGACTTGAGGCACTGGTCGCGGGCTGTCAAGTAAGAAAGAAACTTGATACAGGGTCCAGGTGTGCTGAGATAACTTGAGGGGGGAGTAGACACTGGTCGCGGACTACCAAGTAAGGGGAGGCAAACTTGGTATAGGGTCTAGGTGTACTAGGAGTATTCACTTGAGGGGAGGTGTTGAAAATACAAGTGAATAGGGTGTGTGTGGGAACAAGCTCTTGGATAGAGGCTGTAAAAGAGAAGATGTAATTGTGAAAGAACCTGTGAAAAGGTGAGAAGAATCTACTGGGAGAGAATAATGGGTAGCATGAGGGAATTTAGGAGTGTAGAGATATTCTGGGAGATAATCAGGGAAAAGAGAAGAGGTGGAGAGAATCAGACAAAAGGTGGAGATATTCTGGGAGTGAATCATGGAGAAATCAATGGGATTTGATGCTTGATGTAAACTCTATAAATTGAGGCATAGCCCTAATGAGAATTTGCTGGTTTTTGAGTATCCATGCCTACATTAATCTATTTGCTAATTATTCACTAATTACGTCATTTGCCTACATTAATCATTTGCTAATCACTTTGCTAATGATGTTGATTCTAGTCTTTGATCCACCATAGCTCATCATTATGCTCAAATTTCAACAGGCAGGAGTCGGGTAAGATCTTCATATCGTTAGCAGAAGTATGCTTGGGAGATTCTCATGGCATTTGGGATGACTGACTCTCCAAACTTGTGTCAACAACTATGGAGGTGAACGTGAAGCTTTCTCTGCAGAAGATTCTTCACCATTAGTAGACATCAAGAAGTACCTGAAACTGGTGGGGAGTTTAATTTTTCTTACTAACACTAGACTTGATATCAGCTTCACAAATGGTGTTTTGAGCAGGTTTTCCATAAGCTATGGGATAGTCATTGGAAGTAAGGGATGTGAGTGCTTAGGTACATCAGAGGTACTCTTGAGTAGGACATCATGTATATTGCAGGTGACACTCTTATGGGTTACTGTGATTCAGATAGATTATGATTCCAAGATATCAATTTTTTCTGGATATTGTTTTTTGCTTGGTTCTATGGTGTTTTCTCTTAGACTAGCAAGAAACAGCCTATAGTGGCACTTTCTTCTACAGAAGCTGAGTACAAGGTGGCTTGTTTTGTTACTTGTCAAGCAGTATGACTAAGGAGGATTTTAGTGGACATGGGAGTTTAGATTAGTGAGGCTACAACTTTGCAATACGACAACCAGAGCTGCATGACTATTGCTGAGAACCCTATGTTTCATACTTGAACGAAGCACATTGAGAGATTTAGTATCATTATGTGCCAGAGCTGGTTAAGGATGAGATAGTGGTGCTAGAATACTATTCTACGAGCCAGAATTGTGCTGACATCTTCGCCAAGGCTCTTTGCGAAGGATCAGCTCACTTGGCATCTTCATTGACTTGGAGTTGGGCCAAGAACATAATATGTCTTTGGGTAAACATTGAGGGGGGTGTTAGTGTACACTCAATGCTTGCCTCTCAGCAACATGTATCTCACATTTATGTTTGGTGCACATTTGTAAAGGTCCCCATTATGAGGAGAAGCCATTGGTACACATGTCTTTGGTGGGAAAGAACCCTAGCTTAGATGCTGATGGGGTCGCTACTATTTCCATTGATGGTTAGGAGATGGTCAGGGGTGCAAGCATTAGTTGGGGCCTAACGGTATAGAGAATATTCTTGGAATATTTCTAACTTCTTTGATCATTGGTGGTGTCTTCTGACTTCTTTGATGGTCAAGTCCAATGGCCATGTGCACTCACTTATGCACGGCCCATCGTGGTGCCTTCCGGCTTCTTCAAATGCTAAGTCCACCAATAGTCGCGTGCACTCACTTATGCATGGCCACCCTAGGCTAAGTGATACTCATGGTTCGCACATCTCTCTCCCTTCCCCAAGGTGAGCGAAGATCTCTCTTAAGCACTATCTCCCCTCCCTGATGGACTCTAGATCTGAAAGATCCCTGTCCCCTCAGCGCAATGAATTCTGGGGTGTTGAAGATCAGCAAGATCAACCAACAGATCCATATAAAAGAGCCATGGAATCATCCGTTGAGGACCAGTAAGGTCAATCAACTAGATCCATGCCCGAATTAAGAAAACAACTCTTACTCCTTGTTCCAATATCTTCCACGACATACGTGTGGGTATCTTCGGCGACCTAGAGCCCGAGCACCGTATGGTCAGCACCCTCTAGGATCCTTCGCAGGGGTCACCTAGCGATTCACTCATAGGCCGCTTCCTTAGTCCCTCATCCACCGTACCGGAAGCTCACCACTTAAATCTAACTGAGGCTAGTCAAGACCTCGGCCGACCTTGCTATGCAAGACGTCCTCCGTTGACTCTCCGTCAGCTGTTGCAACTTTATCAGTTAGGTCTCCACGACCTCATTCACATGACGGTCAAAATGCTTCCCCAGCATTCTTGACATAAAACAGTCATTTAAAAACAGGTCATAAATACAGTTTCTATAACGAACTCTCGTCTTTCCACATTGTTCCACATCAATCCATATTATGTAATCCACATCCATTTCATATGTATTCTCATTCTCATCCAATCACATCATTTTCATCTCATCACATCTGTCCTCATTTATCCTCATCAGATCTCATCCACTCGCATCTACCCATCCACATCTCATCACATCACATTCATTCACATCTCATCCATTCATATCTACCCCGATCCACATCACATCACATCACATTCATTTCACCTCACATTTCATTCATTCACATCTATCCCGATTCACATCCCATCACATCTCATCCATTCACATCACATCTCATTCATTCACATCTATCCCGTTTCACATCACATCACATCACATTCATTCACATCACATATCATCCATTCACATCTATCCCCATTCACATCACATATCATCCATTCACATCTATCCCAATTTACATCACATCCATTTCACATCACATCACATCTCATTCATTCACATCCCGATTCACATCACATCACATCTCATCCATTCACATCCCATATCATTTATTCACATCCCAATTCACATGACATCACATCTCATTCATTCACATCCCGATTCACATCACATCTCATTCATTCACATCCTGATTCACATCACATCTCATTCACTCACATCCATCCATACATTCATATCTATCACTTCACATCCACATATATTCATGTCACATCACATCACATTCTTTCACATACACATCCACATCCATTTTTCACATACACATTCACTTCCATTCTTTCACATACATCCACATCCATTCTTCACATACGCATCCACGTCCATTCTTCACACATTCACATCCATTTTCATCACATACACATCCACATCCATTCTTCACATACACATTCACATTCACATCCACATCCATTCTTCACATACACATCCACATCCATTCTTCACATACACATTCACATCCATTTTCATCACATACACATCCACATCCATTCTTCACATACACATTCACATCCATTTTCATCACATACACATCCACATCCATTCTTCATATACACATTCACATCCATTCTTCACATACACATTCACATCCATTTTCATCACATACACATCCACATCCATTCTTCACATACACATTCACATCCATTCTTCACATACATATCCACATCCATTTTCATCACATACTTATCCACATCCATTCTTCACATACACATTCACATCCATTTTCATCACATATAATCTATTCACATCCCATATCATTCATTTACATCCCGATTCACATGACATCACATCTCATCCATTCATTCACATCTATCTGATTCACATGTCATCACCTCTATTCACTCAGGGACCGCTTCGTCGGCCCTCGCCCATCGTACCGGAAGTGCACCATTTTTCAATCATACCGAGGCTGGTCAAGACTTGGGCAGGCTTTGCCGCATGAGCCATCCTTTGAACACTCCTCATCGGGCAGCTAATTGCAACCGAATTTCCCTTAGAAAAACATTTACCAAATGCTCCCTCCAGCATTCTGGCGTAAGACAGTCCTTTAGGGAAACAGGGTTTCTATGCAAGATTTTCAGTGTGATTTTCTTTTGAATACAAGGAGTATTTCTTGAATCAGTATCCCCAAAACTTCTTGATCTGAATTCTAAAGTGCTCTGGAAAGATGGCATCATCTTCAAAAGTTATCTATTTTGGTTCTCTTTTGCCCCCTCTACTACCCTAGCTCCACTTCCATCCATATGGTGGCATTCTGGATTGGTCCCAATCCTGGCACTCCCTTTGATATTTCTCCTAGCATACTCCGTTTGGTGAGAGGCACTGACAGTGTTACTCTGCTTGAGTTGTTGCCTCCTCACTTGGAGCTTCTCATCATAATTTTCCCCGAATCCCTCCTGTGCCACACATATGGGTATTGAGGTTTGTGTGGTAGTCTTTGATGTGGATGCTTCTGCATCATGTATAGCTTTTGGCTCTGTCTTGTTTATGTCCCCTTTTGGGTTTATGTCCTGTATAGACTCCTTTTCCATATCTTTTAATTCGACCTTGGTTTCGACAGCTTGTTGTCCTTTGTTTTTCTTAGGTTTAGAAGGTTTTGTTTTCTCTTTTAGTTTCTGTTTTAAACATGTTCTTCTACCCATGTTGAGGTGTTGTCTTTTACATTCTTTTGGACTGTTTGTCATCGTGCCTTGGCTTGTAAACGTGTAAGCACATTCAATGGTACCATGAACAATTGCCCATTTTGTACACTTAAGATGTTAAGAGTTGTATTTTGTGAGACAAGTTGCATTGAAGCAACTCATCTTGGGCAATCTTGGAACTTGTGATCAATGCCACATCATTCACACATTGGTCGATCGTAAGGTGTCAGTGACTATGGGCATGGAAGCATTCCAAACTGTGCAGTCTGTCACCTTGTGAGGTCCACGATAATAGAAACACTGAAGTGTCCGCTTAACTGCTTCCTGAGTAGTTTCTACCCTTTGGACAGTTTCTATTTTGTGCACGGGAGGTTTTGAGTCCATCGTGGATGAAGCAGGACACTTTTTAGTATCATGGTCAAAGGTTTTACAATAGATGCAGTATAAAAAAACAGATGCCTTGTATGCACAATGAGGATTGGGATGGTCATATGATTGCATTCAACATAAGGCATTTCGCTCATCATTTTTATAGGCATTAAAGATGTCTGATTTTGAAGGTTTTCATCCTCTTAGAGATGTTGGCCGTAAGGTTTTAAGCAAGGCTGCATACAATTCAGGAAATGTCAATTCCAAGATCAGTCTTTCTTTTGCCATTACTTCACTTGGCTTAGATGAGGAACATCTTGTAGCATGATCATCTTCTAGCATGTTGTCATCTAAACGTATTGCTTCTTTACAACATTGATATGTAAGTTGTTATTCTGTAAACCCATCATGAAACATCATCGTTTAATTTTTTCCATGACTCTCACAACGTGAGTCCAAGACTTTTATCCAAAGGATAAAATCTCTAATGGATTCATTTGGTTAATGTTTAATTGAATAGAGTTCTATTGTTGCACTCCATCGATCACATTGTCCGGAAAAGCCATGTATAAAGGCTGATTTCAAAGTTTTGAAGTTGGTCTTGATCGCCGGCATCAATGCGATGAACCATTGACTAGCTTTTCCTTCTAAGCATAAGTTCAATCCATGTACCTTAGTAGGGTAGTTGGGATTTCCAAAGGCTTCACATCTCTATTCAAACATTTGAATGAATTGAACAAGGTCTGTTGTTCCGTCATATTTGCCCATTATTTTGGAAATTTATACGGCCGTATTTCTGTATGTCATTGAGACCATATGTGGTGCTCTTGTTGGAAGAAACTCATTGAGTCCTTGGGCCACCCCCCTTCCTAGACTAGTCAGTAAGTCCAAGGTGTGGGCATCCAGGAAAGGGTTGGTACTTAGAGAATTTGCAGGAATGTTAGGCAAGGGACCAAAGCCTGGTGGGATCGAAGTCATAGGGGGTGTAAAACCTGATGACACGCTTGTTATAGGCATGGTCAATGGCATGGGGAGGTGAATTGGCAGCATGGATCTCAATGGCTCAAAGATGTCAGTAGCCATTGGGTTTAGTCCTTGTGTAATTACTGGCAATCCCTCTATTGTGGCCATGTCAGAGTACCTAAACACTCCTTAATGAGCAATCACAATTTTTTTTTTGGCTTTTTATACTTTCCCATAGCCCGTTACAGCCTCAAGAGGCTTGGCGTACTCTTCGTTGGATCAAACGGGTGTCCGTTTGCCCTAATTAGCTTGGGCGCTATATGCACGTGAGATATTTTTCCGAAAAAAGCGTATGCTAGGGTAGGAACTTCCCAGATGGAAAAGGAGGTCCTAAAACCTATTCTCCACCATCACTGTCTCAAGACGAAAAAAAAAATTGAGAATTTTTTCTCTATTTCGCAGCACGTTTTTTAGGGTGATCCAAAAGGAATTTTGAAAAACTCTGTATGAGAGAGTTGTAGTGTTTTTTGAGTACTACAACTTTTTTTCCCTGATTTGTCTGTGATTTTGTTATTTAGACCCAAAAAGTAACCCGAATATGGCTCGTCGTTGTTTTCACGCCGTTTTTATGATTTTTCGTGGTTTTTGGGCTATTTTTTGCCTCGATTTTCAGGTCAAATTTTGAGGCTTCTGGTCGGAGGCCAAATGATCGATTTTGACTTCAGACGACTAGTCCAAAGTCGAAGAGCTCGATGTCAGCTTTTCGAATGAGCCCTAGAGCGCCTTCATCGGATACACGGTTTGGGAGATACGGGCCTCCAAACAGGGATGGTTTCCAAAGTTTTTTTTTTGCCCACGTGAATTGCTGTTTCACTCCATGAAACACTCTTCAAGCGTGAACCATACTCCGCTTCACGTGAAAATTAAATTTTAAAATTTTTTTTATTTTTTTAAATACCGCGTGAACTTCTGTTTCACGTCGTGAAAAACTTTTCACGCGTTAACCGAACTTCACGTGAAATAAAATTTTGCTTTTTTTTGTCGGATTTTCGTTCACGTGATTTTTCCATTCACGTCATATTAACGTTCACGTGAGATTTCTGTTCACGTGAGATTTTCGTTCACGTGAGATTTTCGTTCGCGTCATTTTTTCGTTCACATGATTTTTTTGTTCACGTCATTTTTTCGTTCACGTCAAATTTCCGTTCACGTGATTTTTCCATTCACGTGAGATTTTATTTTTTTTTCACATGAACTGGTTTTTCACGCCGTGAAACACTCCACGCGTGAAGCAGACTTCAGGTGGGATTAAATTTTGATTTTTTGTTTTCTCGGAGTCTAATGGAAAATATGAATTTTCCTTTTTGGGGGGAATATTTTTTTGAATTTAGAATGAAAGAGATGGGCATTTTCCAAAAAATATAAATGGAATTAAAAAAGTCAACCCTTCAATGACACACCTTACACCCAACATAAATGACCCCCAAAATGGACAAATTGACAACTCATGAGCATCTTCTCATTGAATGCTCATTAGTCTTAATGAGTTATGTAAAAAGGTGATTAAAGATTAATCCAATATTAATCCTTTCACTAATCTTTCTCTCTTTTACACTAATCAAGGACTCTAATTAACTACTAATCCTTAATTAATTCACACAATTGAGCACACCATTGGATAGAGCAAGGAAAAACTAATCTATGTGCGCATCAATAATTGTATAAATTAATCTAAATTAAGAGATTAATTAGACTCTTAATTATAGTCTCCTTTTTAAGATAAAAATAAGCAAAGAGAGTGAAATTTCTCCAATTGATCAAAAAATTGACGTGATTAGGTGTTTTAATGCATCTAAATGCTCTCAAAACACTCAAAAATCCTAATTTCGACTACTCAAATGATCAATTTAGACCCCAATTAACACATTTTCTAAATTTTTAGCCTCTTTGAACAAGATTAATCACCCTTAATGACAAAAACCAGTCCATTAAGAGAAATTAGTCAAATTCAAGAGTTTTTTTATGGTTTTAAGAAAATTTTTGAGAGATTAAGCTACTCCTAATGCTTGCTAACACACTAATCCAAATAATTTCAACAAAAAACTCACCATCAAACTAGAATTAATGATCTTAGATCTATGTTTAAACTAAAGAGAGCTAACATTCACTAAGAAATGCATTCTCTTGCATTGTTTGATGCAATGGATGCAAACTAAGCCTAGTAGAAACTATTTGCAAGCCCTAAGAACATGAAAAACTATTAAAAATAATAATAACAAATTAATCTAAAAATTAAATAAAAAGCATTCTTTTCAAAAACAAAAAAGAGAGCTATTCTACACCAAATCTCACATAAATCACCATCAAATCCACATCTTTTTCATGGAAAACCACTAATCAAGATAATGGGCAAAAAGATTAGAGACAAAAAGATGAAAAAAGCTAAGGGATGGCTCCCCGACAATGGCGCCAAAAATGTTAAGGCTTACCCTAACCCTCCTTGAAACACATCTAAAAGAGCCGCAACTGTCATGAGGATCTTTCCAATGGCCGAGCTCGTAACCCTCGAGGTATCCAAGCTCTACAACTCCTTGAGAAGCAATTCCACCGCGTCTCCCGCGCAAGTGTTATCACACCGCCGCGCTGCGCTATGGGTCCTCGTCCCTCCTCTCACCTCACTTCACTCACAAACACTCACTGGCATGCATTAGGGAGAGAGATTAGCAAGAGGATTAGCAAGAGCAAGACTCAATTGCACAATGGGAGAGTATGTTGTATTATGAGAGAAATTCACTTATATACATGGCTATAAATGTTCACACTCACTTAAACTGTGGCCGACCGGGCACTTTAGGCTCTTAAGAGACCTAATGCTACAATGACTACTCTCATAATATATCCATGAAGTACATCACTTAGGACTTCATCCTAACTTGCTACCGCACGCTCTTAAAGCGGGAATTGCCATAAATACTCTGTCACACCATTACGGGCGCCCGTCCAAGCTGTAGCTTTGGACACTATTGCTTGATATCTTGAATGTATGACCCTTTGGTGTATCTACTGTGACTCCTTGATGTAAGATAATGGTGGTAGCTCTTGTTAATCCTAGAATGGGATTAACAGCTGAACAGGACCAAGAGGTCCATCTGGTCCACCGCCTCCGTCGGATCTGCCTGCACTAGATTCATCATCATGTTGTTGGTGTTAGAGAGCTCATCCACGTGGCATGTCATTTCAATATTGTTTTTGAATTCTTCAATGTATCTTGCATATAAGTTGTCCATGAGCTCCCGGATGCAAGCTTCGTGAGTATACACCTCGCTTTGCAGACAACTCATACACTTCCTAATCATCATCAGCTTCAAAAGCACTAACTCCACTCTGCAAGACTTGCAAGGTTTCCCGATCTACCTTGGCTTGGGCCTCATGTTGCTGCATCACAATGCTAGCTTAAGAGATGTTGACTTTGCAGCTCAGCATTCATGTATTTTTGCTACAAATCTCGAATGTGCTGCTGCATCTACACTTTATCCTGCTTCTCTTGTGATAATTCTTTGGCTTGGAGCTTAATGATGTTATGAAAATGAACTTTCTCCGCCTCTAGAGTTTGTACTTTCTCTTGGACTACGGAGAGGTTGTGCAGGTCTTCTTTGGCTTTTCGTAGCTCCTCCTTTGTTGATTCTACCAAACACATCTTTTTAAGCGGGACTCCTGGCTCACATCCCTTCACCTGGTTTTTAATGGTTTTTTAAAAAATTTACTTGCTGGAGTGTGATTCATGGTCGTAATTCTAATTAAGGGTTGTAGTCAAGTAATTAAATGGTTTTGATTACTTTTTGGTGGCTTAGCATGCTTCTAGTCTACTACCAATTCAATAATGCATGAAAAATTATAAAATATATAAACAAATCCTTAGATCAAGGTAATAAAATCTAAGCCTATTAGGCTCCAATTTCATGAAAATCACCAAACAAAAAGGATTTTTTTCTACTAATAGATGAAAATAGAATGCCCTAATGTAACATTGACTTCAAATCAAAATCAAACACACAAACAAATGTATCCAATGGCTTCAAAACTATAACTTTTTTAGAGTGTGACCTTCTAATTGACTTCGGCCCAATATTAGGTAATCCCAATAGCTTGGAATGAATAGAAAAATAGAGCTAATCCCTAGGCTAGTCCCTAACAGTGCTGCCAAGTATGTTCAAGTCAAGAGCTTATCTTAGCCTTGCGAAATCATGTGTCATTGGGTCTTGCCTCTTCGAGCCGTTAAAATGCAACTTCCTAATGTGGGTGCACACTAGCTCATCGTTGCATCCTTACTCCCCACCGTTGTCACACCAGAATGCTCCTTGCCAAGGGGCAAAGGGAGAGCTCTTGACGTCTAGATGGAGGCAAGAAGAGATGGTCCTTTGCAATGGCTTTCTCACACACAAGGCAGAGAAAGAAGAAGCTAATGAAAGAGGGAAACCTATAATCACACCTATTCAAAATAAGCATGTAAGAATCCAATAGCATGCAAGCAAGAGAGAAGAGGAAGAAAGAGATCTCAAAGGAAAATTATTTATAAGGGAATGATTCTGTATTGCTTACTGTCAAAAATGACATACATACAAGTGACTAGTTTTCACACTAGTTCGGCCAAACTTAAAAATGGTCAAGCCTCTATTACTAGTCTTCAGCAGCTATGTACACTAAGTCTATAGACGTTTTCTATTTGACATGAAGCATATGGTAAGGTTGCCTTATATGTTCCAGTGTCTTCTTACAAAAGTTCATTACATGTTCGCATGGGTAAGATAGCGAAGCATGTGTGGCAAGAAAAACCATGTTAACAAACGGAGTGGTTAACAATCATGGGAGTGTTAAAAACCATGTTCATGTGGGTAAGATAGTGAAGCACGTGGGGGGGAAAGCAAAACCATGTTAACCAACGGAGTGGTTAAAAATCACGAGATTGTTAAGAATATCAAGGGAGTGATATAGGGTAAATATTAGGAGCAAGGGGGAGTGTCATGTGACCCTCAATTGATTTACATAAATCATAGACTGTGGTTCAAAGGCTCATCAAAGGAAGCTCAAAGGAAGCTCAAATGTGAAGATATAATGTTGAATATTTATGGAGACTCATAAACAACAAGAACGCTCCTGGTTAAACATAATAAGGGAGACTATGAATAAATCAAGAGCACTATGTTAATCACACATAATAAGTATTAGGAACATAAAATGTGTCATGGATGATTTCAAGTGCCTCCTCAATTATCCTACATTATCTCTAAATGCTCTCCTAGAATCTCTCATCAAAGTCAACATTGGTGGATTCCTAAATGCATGGGAAATAGGCCCCTTCTTCTACGTAGAAATGATGCCTTTTTAAAAGACTAATGCCAAGGTTTTATGTGCCCCAAGTAACCTTAGAATATGGGCATGAATATTGGGTGTATTTTCTAACAAATCCCCCCTGAACCAATATTCATGACTACATCCCCTCCCCCAGCTACAATGGCACTTATAGGGCTCATTAGACTTACTAGTCATGTTTCAATGCTATGCTTGTAGGTCTTACTAGCTATGATGATAATGCTAGATGGGCGTGTGAGTGAACTTGATGATGTTTACAAAGCTTCAGGGTTAGGTAGTTATGTATATTAAGGTGAGGTTTTAACATGGTAGAGGCATAAACCTTAGGCTACTCAAAAAGCCCAATCTGCTTCAATATAGTTGGCCTCCTTGGAGACCTCTTCTTGAGTTGCAGGGTACGCCTTTTGTGCCTTTTTTAAAAGAAAAAATTCTCCTCAATATGATTATCTTTACCACAAATTCCATAAAATTTCTCTGCCTTTGAGTCGGTGAAAATCTTCTTTTTAATGAAGTTCTTGTTGGTGGAGAACTTGTTCTTGGTGTAGTGTACTTCATAGACACCAGTCTTCTCTTGCTTCTTCTTGTACTCCTCTAGGAGTGCAACTTCAATTTCCTCTAAAGAAGGTTTTGGAAGATTTGTTAGAGTAGAGACTAAGTGTCCATACTCTTCATCGGGAATACTTTTTAATAAGACAACAACTACATCAATCATCTATTAGTGCTCCTGTAGACCTGTTAGCTGGGACATTAAACTCTTCATGTGATTTAGATGGGTTGGAAATGGGTCAAAAGCTTTCATTTCAAGTTTAAAAATGTGAATTTTAACACTAATTTTTTAATTCTTCCCTTTTGTCCCAAATATGTTTTTCCATAGTCTCCTATATGCCTCAAAAGAGGACTTTGCATCTACGATGTGATGAATGTTATTATCACTAAGTCCTAAAGGAATGATGGCAAAATCCTTCTCATTCTTAGCTTCCCATGTAATCTCTACCTCCCTTATCCTTGGTTTTTCCTATTTCCCATTTGCAATGGCCCATAATACCTTTTTTATGAGGATGAATCTTACCCTTACTTGCCATGTGTGAAAGCCTACCCCATTAAACCTTTCAATGTGGATTATTGAAGTAGCCTTGATGATGAATAGCAAGGTCTTACTTAGGAGACTCTCCCAAGCGGTGTCTAATGTTGCTTGATCCAAATATAAATGCAATGAGCTAAATAAGTGCAATGATCCAAATATAAATACAATGAGCTAAATAAGTGCATGTGGGTACATAGGAATCTAGAAAAATTCAAAGCTTTAGCATAATAGTAGCAATGAGGCTTGGAATTTCACTTGTTGGTCTTCTTCTTGGGCCTAACCTTTTCCTTCTTTGATTGATTATCACCATCATTAGGAATGGTCGTTTATGAAATTTAGGTAATGGGAAAAGATTAGTTTTTGGAGTGAGCAATTGATGCACCAAATCAAGGGGCAAAATACAATGTGAGCTAATAGGAGCTTGTAGAAACTTCATAATGGTAGGATTGAACCACTAATTATGCCAAAACTTCATAATGGTAGGATTGAACCACTAATTATGCCAAAACACTAAGATTAGGTCTCATTAGGCCTTGACTTAGTAACATTAACTCACTGTTATGAACTAGAAAGTAGAGTAACTTTGGAGTGATGATTTGAGCAAGATAGACTTGTAGGGAGCTCAAATCCTTTTAGGAGCATGAATAGCAATGGGTTAGCTTCAATATGAAAGAAATAACCATGTGATTAGGTGCATTAATAATCTACTAATCCCAAATTTACCAAGGTAGCTCTCTGAAGTTGCAAACTGCTAAAACCTTTAGCTCACGTTGTTTTTCTCAAATCTAATGCCACCAACATGTTCACCATGTCAATTTACTCCCAGGTTAAGATCCAATTAGATTTTAATGCTTTCTTCATTTTGATATTAGGGTTTCTCCCAAAAATGCAAGCAACGATTGTAGTATCTCCCACCGGCAACGATTGTTTTCTCCAAGCCGCACATGTGCCTCTGGGTTGGGAAGAGTCTCCACTTGATAGATTGTTCAATGGTGCCTTGTGGAGAGAGGAATCATTGCTCCACTGAAGATGGGTTTAATAGAATGGGAAAAAGAGAGAGAAAACTTAATGAGAACTTAATCATGATTAATATACGGGACTAATCAGCTAATGGTGCGGTTTAGGAAAGTGACAAGGCTCTGATAACACATGTTGAACATTCATGGAAGCTCATAAACAACAAGAAAGCTCATGGTTGAACATAATGACAAAGATTATGAGTAAATCAAGAGCACTATGTTAATCACACATAATAAGTATTAAGATTAGCATAATCACAACATTAATGGAGGAGTGATCAAGCATGTTTCATTCATGAAGGTGTGCATCTTAAATAGGCTCAATACACAAAGCATAAAATGTGTCATGGATGATGTCAAGCACGTCCTCAATCATCTCCTACATTCTCTCTAGATGCTCTCCTAGAACATCTCTCTAGATGCCCTCCTAGAACATCGCAGCAAAGTTAACATTGGTGGATTTCTAAATGCATGGGAAATAGGCCCCTTCTTCTAGGTAGAAATGATGCCTTTTTACAAGAGTAATGCCAAGGTTTTATGTGCCCCAAGTAACCTTAGAATATGAGCATGAATATTGGGTGTATTTCCCAACATATAAGTGGAATGTCCAGCCCATATGGAAGTCAAAAGGAGACACCTGAAGAAGGTAGGGAATAGCCCAATTGGGTGCTTGCTTTCAAGAGAGATGGTGCTTAAATATATAGGTCTTTGTACAACTTCAAGGCCTATCCAAGCTCATCTGAGGCCCACCCAAGTACAAAGTACCCGAAGATCTCCTTCTACCCATAAGTTTGATCTATATCAATGAGCAAATATATGCATCCTATTTAGCATGGTGCAAAATCCACATAAGACATCGGCCACCTATGTCCAAAACTATTAGGAATTCGAGCATACTTAAACAAAAAGTAGATTTGCTTCATAAAAGGACGGCTTACAAATAGAGCAACTCGTTCCTTCACATATATGTGGAGCACTGATTCCAACATGTAACTTCTATGGATTCCATTACCTGTATTGCAACCAAGGCTACAACAGGAAAATTTAATGAAGGATGCAATTCAATGCACTAAATAATGTGACTTCTACAAGAGAATATCATTGTGATCGCATTCTACATCACCCTACTATCCCTCTAGAACCATTCTAAAATGGGAAATGGAATTTGTTCAAGTATATGAAATCCATTAGTCTTCAAAAGAATCAAATAGCACTTTTTCAACACCCTTAGCTAAAGAAGAAATATCAATATTAACCCCAAAGATTATAATGTACATCCCAATTTCGCATGTATTGACACTCTAATCAATTCATTCATATGAATTTGGGAGGTTGGTAAAGTGTATGGTATTGGTACATCCAAACCAATTTAGGTTGGTATGTGTGTATTGTTTGAAACAAATTTGCTGGGGCATACAATGATAAAGACTAGTTTATATTACTATGATTTTACCTATATTGAGAATTGCCTTGTGGTGTTATGATCGATTATTTATAACAATTTACTTTTCTCCAAAAAATCAATAACCGTTTTCAAGGAAAATTGGTGGTGCTCACCCATCAAAGCAAGGGCCTTGACTCCATTTTTACCCCTCAAGCAATTTTGGGGCAAGAGGAGGCAGGGGAGGAATTCTTTTTAAAAACAAAATATCTAATCATTTATGGATTTGGTAACAAGTTTAAGGTAAATCATATTAAAATGAGGAAATATATGGATGGAAATATAAAGGATTCAACATCTTGCCTTTAGTAGATGCCTTTAGAGTGCGGTAGGAGTCCTTGGTAAGCATTCAAATTGCATGATTGGCTCTAAACTCCATGCAAATGCATAAAAACAAAAAGAAACTTTTAAAATTTTAACATTGCAAATTGCTCACAGCTTTCTTACTCATTCTATATTGCTATATTGATTTCACGAATAAACCTCCTCATCTATGACTTGCAAACTATCCACCATAGAGATTACCAGTATCCAAGAGCCATCACATACAGATTTACCCAATCAAATCGGAGGACTCGAATCAATTCACAAGACCCATTCAACAAGCAATCCCTATAAAAGTTTCAATTGGAGGAATTTTCAATGTTAAATTGGGAAGAGAAATTTATCTCTATGGATTCATTTGACACCAAGTCAAAGTCCATAGTCCTAAGTGGTAAAGCTAATAGTCCTTGATACAATGAGCAAAGCAAAATCCATAGCCATGTATGGCTCCCTCATTTTGGATGGTACAATGCTCAAAGGCCACCCTAATGATGCAACAATGATAACCTTCATTATAGAAAGGCTAGTTGCCAAGGCAAATTACAAGTGTATATTGTTTAAGAGTAGTGGGATTGGTGGAGCATCTAGCTCAATACAAGAGTCACCAGCAAGAGAAGCTAAATTAATTGACTCTAGCAAAAAAAAACAAACAAACAAACGAGATAGCATAGATTTAGGAGGACCTACTTCAAGGAACACCAAAAGTGACCGAGGGGAGAATTGGAGAATGAATACATTAGATGATATCATGTTTTTTAAAGATCATTTGAGCAATGACTTATATACATATAAAGTAGATCAAAGATTAAATGATTTCATCTAGTAGATCAAAGATATGTTTATCAAGGATACTTTAGATGTTAGTAGATCAAAGCTATGTTTATCAAGTATCCTATGTTTATCAAGGATACTTGTATACATCTAAAGTAGATCAATGGTTTACTAATTTCATCTACTTATATAGTTATATACATCCAAAGTAGATCAAAGATTAATAAACTTCATCGAGTTTATTGGGCATCGAGAAGGACAACGTATTGTTTTCTTTTAGGTGTTGGTATGGTCCTTGATTTCTACGTTGAAATAGATTAATTTTTTAGCATGGCCATTGCCATCTATTCACGTGTTGACCAGTGTAAGTTCACATCCCTGCTTGAATTGTGTGCTTTCCCTTGGACACATCAACTGGATACAGAGACATTATCTTGATTGAATTGCCTGGAATTTATGTGGAAATTTCACACAATATTGAAGTTATTGACCCACCCATCGTGATTCAATAACTAAGAAAGGTTGGGCTATTGAAGTAATTTGGGCTAATCTGATGGAGAAACAAAAGTTCAAGAGTAGACTTATCGATCCAAGGATGTGCCAAAGAAGCACCCCACTTAGATTTGTGACAATGCACATAACCCTACCATAAGATTACAGTCTAATCATAGATATTCAAGGAGTTTAACGGCAACTCTTGGCAACAAATCAATATGAAAGGTGTGCTCTCTCTCAACAAATCAAAACCATACTAAATACTAGCAAAGGAATCCTTGCCAAATTTGTATAGCTCATTTACTGAATTTGACAAAAAAGTTAAGATCACATGCAAGAAAAGCCCTCAATCTTTTATTGAAAAGAGCCTTAACAAAGAGCTCACTTGCACAATATAAAACTCAATTATGGATTCAACACCTATCCTATTCATCATTCAGTTTATGTTTGTAGAAGTAAGAATAGATCAAGCTTTGTTCCCTACTCTATATGACAATTCTTTTTTATAGTACGCACCACTTACATGCTTTCACCGTCTTCGACCAAGAAAACTAAAAACCAAGATTGCATGTGTAGACTTCCAAAAGCTAGCTTGATGACACCTACTTGTACTTGTATGTGCAATCATGACAACTTCTATGTATCTTGTGGTAGCGTGTAGCAAAGTCTACAACTTTCAACATTATGTGAACATGATTCATTTGCTACATGAATCATTATATAATAAGCTCTCTCTCTCTCTCTCTCTCTCTCTCTCTCTCTCTCTCTCTCTACTAGTAGAGGAGTGACATCAACCCGCGCGAGACAGCTACGATCCAGGAGACGCCCTGGCCCCCAGGTCTCCACCAGACACAGATTGATGAGATCTTGGGAAGACATAGCAAAGAGGACAGACCCCAAATTGATCTAGCACAAATTGGGAGATATCTTGCCCCTAACCCGATGTATGACATCCTACACCCAATCATTGGCACCGATTGGAGCTAGTTGCTTTATTGGATGTATTTACCCTCCCTCCCTCCCACCCACCCCACAATAGTTAACCACAGCCCTGTATGTGATTTATCTCCACATTATAGAGTACTTTGTACTTTTTTTTCTTTTGTATCCATTTGATGCCCATTGAGACATGATGATGATGTACACAGGTTTGGTCTCATAGGTTGTTTTTTGACCTTTAGAAGACGTTAATAAGATCTTTGTTTTTCTCTCTCTCTCTCTCTCTCTCTCTCTCTCTCTCTCTCTCTCTCTCTCTCTCAAGAATCATCTCAACATAATCATTATCCATGGTGCAAAAAGTATCAAGGGCAACATCCAACCCAAAATTAACCAGTAGCTTCAAAAATGCTCCATTCCGAAGTTCAAGTACACGTCAGAAGTTGAAATCCTTTGTTAGACAACAACTGCCCTAATAGAGAATAAATGCTAGAGAGATGCTATGGGGTAGGATCGATAGCTAGAATGCAAATATTCAATGTTCAACACCTAGTATTAGGTTAACCCGTGGCTGACTAGGATGAGGGTTAACACTTAGTAGGGCATGGGGACCTGTAGGGTGCACATGTACGCTAAGGACATTAGCAAGACGAAGTTTTGGAATGGCCGTGGGTCAAAAAATAATAGGAAGAGCGAGTTATAGCTCTAAAAGCTTATATATAAAGCAAGAAAGCTTATAAATAAAGAAAGGGCCAATAATATATTGATATATAAGTGACCTTGGGGGCATTTATGACTTATTGAGGTATCCGTGCCAGTTTTATGATCAAGACCACCAAATTTTAACCTGATAATTGACTGCCTATCGACCCACACTTCAAACCTTTGTTAACTAGCCTTTCAAGACTTTTCATCAACAAAACCTCTTATGATCGTCTTACATTTCCTCTTATGATGGTCTTTGCATAAAGACCTAGCAACCAAAAACAGAGAGGAACTTGAAACTACAGGAGTCCACATTGTTTGTTTACTGAGCATTGACAAACTGACCAACTGTCCATCACCACCCACTTGGGACAGTTGCTTTTCTCAAGCTCAAGCCTGAGTACACATAAAAGGCGCCCATCTTGCATAACCTGGAGAAAAAAATTGGATGAAGAGCAGCTCATCTTTCACGTTGCTGACTAGAATGCCACTTCGCGCCCATATTTTGGAGTATCTCTTGGGGAGCCACAATGCCCCGGACATGAGATAGCAGGCATCCTCTATCCAATCAAAGACGGCTGTCGGCCCAACAGCCTGGAGCCTTTTGTGGGCCATCTGTATTCTCGAACCAAAGCCGATTCCAATTGCTATGCTAAGATAGAAGAAAGAAAACCAACGTGAATCAGACATTACCCCAGACCCAGATTGCACCATGAACGTGCTTGGAACATGAATAGCACATAACAGAAAGGTACATACAGCACATGACCCAAACGTGATGAGCTTGGTATGTGAATGACCTGTGGCTAAAGTGTGACAGGAAAAGAACGTGTGAATGAGCAGCATGTGCCTCAAATATGACTGGACTGGCACATGAAAAGAGAACACATGATTGGTGTGTAAAGGGTGGACAGGGAGTACACTAGAATGGAAGAAGGTGAAGTAGGGAAGGAAAAAAGTTGGGTAAGTAGCATATATGATACTACAAAATCAACATTACAAAAACTTGAACAAACTAGAAAAATTTTAGAAACCCTCCGCCATATGGCATCATATGGATAGAATGCAACATATGTAAAGACTGAAACACATCCGTAACCCCATATTATAGGCCACTTGAAAAGTGCCATAGAATCGAACCTGCCAAAAGCTATTCAGGGACGTTTTATCCATTGGAATACCGCAAGAAAACCCCTACTCAGAAATACAATATAAATATATATATACATTTATTATATATATATATATATATATATATATATATATATATAGAAAAAAGAAGCTGAAAATGACGACAGTCCTGCATTGACCTGCATTCAAGTAGAAGTCTGTGTTGAAATCAAATCTACACTTGAGCACTGGCAAACCCAAAGAGCGCACAGTCCCAAATAAGTACTTAAAAGTTATCATGAATAAAATTTTCCCTATAATTAGAGGCTACTATACCAGAGGCACTCAGGCGAAATCCCACACTATCCAAGTTTGCAAAAACAAACTTAGACTTTCTGATCTGTGCTTTTTCTGGACTGCTCAATTCGGTCCGCACTTTTCCTAGAGTGCTCATGTCGATCTATGCTTTTTCTTGACTGCTCGAGAAGATCAACGCTCCTCCTAGAATGCTCAGCACGATCCGTACTCTTCCTGGACCCGTTCCGATTCAAGGAGGATTTCTCTAAAGACGATACAAATTTCCGGAGATGCCGGATGTACTCTGGGTAGAGCTCCAAGTTGCAATGGCCACCTCCTTTCAGCCAAAGTGGTTCATATTTTTCCTTACACAGCTCCCAGAGCTGCTTTCCATGTGAACAATCAACCACTTCATCAGATGTGCCCTGCAAACCAGATACGAGATACGCATTAGTAGAAGAGCCAACAGCACACTATTGTAGAAGCAACATGTACAAGTCTTTTGACCCGCAACTTGGTAAAGCAACAAATGATGAGAACCTGCACAAACTTGCTAATATGTACCCTTCCAACTGGACTACCCTTAAGGATGTGAGGAAAGTGTGTGTATAACAGAAAACGTTGTGATGCTCACGCTGTGCTCTCATCACACCCCGAGACTTGAGACTGGGTCATTGTGGTGCACAAACTATCAGAACCTGCACAACAATGTGAATGGAAGGATCTGACAGTATATATACCTAGATGAAATCCAGGAACATGCCCAAATTCACCTTTTAGGAACGTGCATGTTATATACTCATGGTAGTCAACCCACACGACTATATAACTATCAACTCCATTATGCATAGTATGGACTAGATACTACGACATCCCCACTAACGATTTCAAAGGGCCCTACAATCGCTCTCCATAGAAGAAACCTTGTTGAGGGGCTGCTCATAGTTCAGGGAAACACCCCCAGACAAGGGGTCTCCAGACCAAAACACCCAATTCAAGGGTTCACGTGTCCGATACACATTTCAACCATTCCCCGTTTTCATTTTCAAAGCAGCAATTTCACCCCATTTTTGCCGCTTCTCTTCTACAACTCTTTGAAACACCTACCGTTTCCTGGAACTTTCCCTTGTTTCTTCGACAAGACCGGCGTTTCCCGTTTGAACCTTTGATTTTACATTCTTTTGGTCAAATAACTAGTTTCTTTTGTCTTGCATCTCTCTCTCTCTCTCTCTCTCTCTCTCTCTCTCTCTCTCTCAGAGGACATGGAGTTCACCTAGTCGTCCACTGGAAGGACATTGTCAGACTGGATACTCAGAGGACATGGAGTTCACCTAGACATCCACTGGGGACGAAGATGACCTTCTACAGAGATCACTTGATTCACCTCCTATGCCTGACAAAGGATGGTTTCATCATCCGCCCACGCTACATGGACACACACCTATCCTTTGGGGTGAGGTGCGATCGACCAGATCCGCACCTCCTCCCACTAGCTAAGAGTGGAGACTGCCAGATATGGGCCTAGGGCGGCCGCACCAGAGGACAGGATATGCCAGCTCTGTCACACAGAGCCCGAGACAGAGGATCATTACATATGCCGATGCCCTGTATACTATGAGATTTGGAGAGGGGGGGAGCGGGGGGGGGGGGGGGGGGGTTCCACTGCCTCTCCCGAGTTGGGTTCGGACCACTTTCCAGGATCATGGACTTCCCGGATCAGAGATGCCTGGGACTTTTTCTTCTAAAGCTCCATAGACACAGGGAGTCCTTAATGAGATCCAGATCAGCTGTGCTGGTCCTCGATCCAGATCAGCTGTACGTGCTCAAGGACCAGCACAGAGAGCTCTCACCGACTTCTTCCGTACCAGTACTCCAAGGGCCGATCCACCCATCATACCCGGACCATAGGCTAGTGCAGGAGCTCAACCGAGAGGTGTGACACTCAACAGGACCACTGAGTTATGCAGAGCTCGACGCCCCAGATCCCATGGCCCTCGCCCCCACGGGCACACCACCACAGGAGGATCCGGGCCATCATCTCCCATCATCGCAGGACCTCACGCCAACTCAGTTTTACCACCTTGAGCGCCATGTCACAACGGTCCATGAGGGATGTATTAGGGTGATATGAGAGCTCTCTGCTCATGTACCTAGATCAGATTTTATAGTTCTAGATTTTTGTTATCTTTCTTTATTACTATTTTGTACCCAGGATGATGTACCTCATGGATATGACGTAACCTTTTGGTCTCATAGATCATTTTGGCCTTTTGAAGAAGTTAATACAACTTTCTTTCTTTCTTTCTTTCTCTCTCTCTCTCTCCACCTCTTACGCCCCTTGCATAGTTCATCCTTGCAGACATGGCATTTCCTCATTCAGCCACCTCAAAAATGCTGTTTTTCCAACTACATTTTCCCAATTCCCATAACTAGGGAGTTAAAATACAAAACATGATGGTGATAATTAACATTGTTACTAAAGGAGTGTTTGCTGAGGTATTGGAACAACTCTGCCTCGACCATTTGACCCATTGCCTTGCAGTTAGAGGCGTTGTCGGTCACCACCTGCACAACATTGTCCTCCCCAACCTCAAGGATAGCCTGTCGAATGTGGCCATAAATGAACACCCCTGTGATCCTGTCGCCTGCTCTCCCTGCATCCACGGCACGCAAGAAATAGGTGCCCAAGCAAGATGACACAAGGATATTGATTATGTGCCTCTTGCGAATGTCTGCCCACCCATCTGAAATAATAGTGCATCCAAACTCCTGCCAACCTGCTTTCACAGGTGTGAGCGCCTTGTCTATCAAGGCCTTCTGCTCATCCAACATGGATGTACGCATCTTCGTATACTGAAGACCTGTCCATGTCTCAGTAGGCCCTACCTGCGCAATTGCTTTCACCATTCTTTTCCATTGGTCTGTCCTTAACACATTGAAGGATATATTACACTCAATAAGAGTGCGACAAATCTCCATTTCTGCCACCCTTTGCCGCTCTTTTACCCAAGCTTGTGATGAGATACAAGAACGCAGAGTGGATTGCTTTGATGCCTCCTGTACCTCTCGCATCTTGTGGCAGGAGGTCCTCATCATCAGCAATACGTGCCCTCTTCCTGCCTGTGGTGGATTGGGCTGAAGCCGAAAGACTTTCACCCTCATCTACTGTACCTGAACCTGTAACATCTCCAATAAAAGCATCATGGAGAGCATCTTGCGTACTTTCACCACCTCTAACACTGCTTGCACCACCCATTGCAGGACAATTCTCCGCAATCAATTGGTCCCTCACAGCTTGTGGTATTTTATCACATGGACCACATTGATTGGTGCACCCGATACCTGTCATGTGCTTGATGACGCGAGTTATGGTGCTAGTGTACTGCTCCCCGCAATACTTGCATGCCCATAGCCGAGTACCTGACCCTTGCTGAGAAGGGGTGTTAACAACCCTCAGGACATTGGTGTGGATTGCCCAGTTCCGGTTAGTCTTGCGCGGCATGATGAAGCCTGGGCGTGAGAGAGGGAAGAAGAGCGAAGAAGCTACTCTGCAGAGTTTTGCAGGTACACATGATTGTGCAAGTATTCACATGGACCCAAAATTTGGTCGCTTAATGCCCAAAATCTGGTCGCTTATCCGCAAGCGCATGGTCGCCACACACGTTTCACCACGCCACGCCATTTATTAATTTTTTTTTAAAAAATCCGTACAGATCCGTACAGTACGGTACTGTACCGTACCGTATGGCTGTACCGTACTGTACGGATCCGTACGTACATACGGAATCAACCTTGATCCGCGGATGAATGCTCATAACGGTTCATTGACTCGGACGAATCCTCAGGGGCAAGGGCCTTGAGCACTGAGGACACACCTCCAGGCCTGCCACGGTGGTGAGTCTGTCAAGGGACTTTCCACCCACTCTCTCCAGGCACCTGCTTACGAGTATCCCCCTCCCAGGTTACATCTAGTGGAGATATAGAACGAAGAAGAGGGACGGGACTGCTGATGCTAAGCTCCTTGAGTTCTGGAGGCTCTGAGGGTGGCTCCTCCCAGGGCACGTGGGGAGCCCTCACCTGTGCAGTGGCGAGGGCAGGCTCTCACAAGGTGACCATCTGATGGCAGAACTCAAGCCTCTAAAGACAGATGTTGCCATCCAACTCCGGAATCGCCAAATGTCGGGGAAGATACTCCAATGAGGTATGTGACACCCAAATGGAAGGGATCCCCGCTGCCCTCACTACATTGGCAACCACCAATAGGAAGAGTCCAAGACCTCGCCCAAAGAGCACCCCAATTCTCAGAGAAGCGCATGGTACTCTTTGGGAGGCCAGGGAAGTATACTGTCACTAAGATGTTCTCTCTCTCTTGGCAGTGGGTCCAAGTCCAGGGAGAATCCATGTTTCCACGATGCGACGTAAACCTAGGAGCTCCGTGCTGCAAGTGAACTCAACAACAGTGTCTTCTCTGGGTGGACGAGGTAAACTCCACCGGAATGTACCCAGTGCCTAGGAACTGAACCGTGATACCGCCAGACTCTCCCATGAGAGATGCCCCAATCTGGCCTCGAGTCAGGCAGCTGCCGACAAACTTGCACACCAATGTGCTTGGTTGGAGAAAAGCCACTGAAGAAGCCAAGAGCTCGAGTTCCACTTCCAGAAAAGAGCAATCAAGGGTGGCCTCGGACAAGATGACGGAACGGTTGCCATGGAGTCCTAAACTAAAGGGGGGGAGCCAAAGGGCACCACTTGCTGCCACAATAGCACAAAGACAAACACCACCTAGCACAAAAGAACGTTTAAGGGCCTGCTATGCAAAGCTAGGTTGTGGAACTTGACTTCACTCATTGAGATGCTTAAAACTACCCAAAGACAAAGCCAAGTGTGAAAGAAAGATACTTACATGCATGACCAGCACGGGACAAGATACATGTCCAACTTTGTCGATATTCTGTAACGAAGAGTAAACGACGACAGAAAACACAAGCTAATCAAGACAAAATTCAAATAACGCATGTACTTGAGCCAAAATTGAGCTTATCCTCACCACAACCTATGGGTATTTCACACTAGACTCACCTTGTATATGTCAAACCAATATGTTCGTTTGACAGGATACATGACTCGCAATCCTGACAGGATAGGACTGTGCAGCACAACAGCTCTCAACTGTGATAGACGAGTTGCCAAATCTAAAGTTGGTCCACTCCCGACAGATTGCCCATATAAAACTATGGCTTCTTGTTTAGCACCATAGTCACGCTCAAGGCACTCATAAGCAGCCTCTATATCAGCATAAGTGTTGTATTCGTTTGGCTGTTGAAACGAACTAACTACACAAGTTTAGCCTCTACAGTACACGAAAATTTTGAAAGCATGTAATATGCCTTAAGCCCACACTACGAATCACAAATTTTATTAAAAAATGCATATATACCTTCCCACTAGACTGTCCATAACCAGCATAATCATACCTGCAAAAAGAACAATACCTGTATCAGCTCTAATGCATAAAACATCCAATATTGTAGAGAACAGTTAGCGCAATCAACACATCCTTCTAAACATATGGAAACCTTACACAAGCAGTGTCCCCACCCCCTTTTTTAACATCTGGTCAGGAGCCAGACTGCTATGCTAATGACAGGCTCCCATCGCTGATCCGTAGGGCTAGATGAGTCCATGGGGCCACTGGTACTTAAGTGGAAATGATGACAAAGATCCAGAAGAGAGTCTCAACACACAACCCGTGCCATCAACCTCGACAAGAAGCAGAAGCCCAGCCTATGATGCCCATAGTAACCACAAGAATCACCACTGTATAAGTTACATACCTTATGCTAACCATAGGGTTAGTTGATCTCATCTTGGATGGAAGGATTTGAAGATCTAGATGGCTTAAGGCTTCCACAAAAAGAAGGCCTTAACTTGGTGGAAGGATTTGAAGTAGAAACTGACTACTTTAGACCACTTTTGAGGGCAGATTCCAAGTTGAGTTGTCACAAGATGAGATCGACGTCATTGCCAAGTTCACAGAGTTAGAGATGAAGAACACGACTTATGATACCTACGTGCAGAAATTTAGAGAACTAGGTGCTCGTGATCCTTTGTTGTTGTGTATCCGCAGTGGATGGAGTATAGTTTAATGCCCTCAACTCGCATCTCATAGCCCTTCAAACTATTCTTCAAAACTGGAGTCGACTCATTGGTTCTCAAGCGCAACAAGCTCCATTACAGTTTCAGGGTGTTCCCTTTTCCAGAGAGAAAAGGGAATGTGACAAGACGGAGGTTGGAAACTGGTTGGACAAGTGGACAATATACTCATTTTGATTTGATTGGTGCACCAATGATCGTAGGGTCCTCCAGTGTCAAATCCCCACGGATCCCCTCGTGATCGACCTTGGTTCGAAACTCGAATCCTGCAAACAAACGAACAAACAAACAAGCAAGGGGGTGCAGGCCTGACTCACCTCCCAACCATGACAGCCGTGGGCAAGCCCACAGTCTTGGATGTCCCCACGGAGCCACGAGCTGAGCTAACTAGGATGACGTACCGACCAATCTCCTCCTCGTGACGTCCCATACCGCCACGAAGCTGCCCTCGCGGGCCTCGAGATTGCTGCCGGCCTCGGCTGCATAAAGCAGGTGCACGTCTGCACTAGATCGAGGCTCCAAGACCATAGAGCTCTCACAAACTCGCGAGACTCTCTATAATCCAATAACTAACCTTGACCACCCTTTTATAGGCTCTTGGCCGGTCATCGGGCGTCCACACTTGGCCGCCCGCCCGTCCATACTTGGATGCCCGCCCGTTAGTATATCCCTAACTCAGCTCGTCAATCAGCCTGCCTAGTTCCAAGCTTCCCCAAGCCTCAAAACTAGTCTTGCATGCGTATAGCACACAGTAGATACCCACTGTGCACATGACATACTCCCCTTTCTCTAAGAGCTCGCTCCTGAGCTCACTAAAAAGCCAGGGTAATCTCTCTGAAGAGTTGTCAATGTCTCCCATGTAGCGTCCTCCTCAACACGATCCTTCCACTTGATCTTGTATTCCGTGATAAGCGTATGACGCAATCTTTGTTCACGAAATCCAAGAATCTTTTCAGGTTCGTGCGGAACAAATGTCATGTCCTAGACATCTATGATTTCTTGAGGAGTAACTAACTGATCTGCTCCACCCAGTACTTCCTTAAGTCTACTGACATGAAATACAGGATGAACTTTCACATGAGAAGGCAAATCCAATTCATATGCAACTGAACCAATCCGTCGTGTAACACGAAATGGTCCACAGTATCTAGGGGATAATTTCGGAGATCTACCTGTCCGTAAAGTCTCAGAATCTTTCGGAACTCGCAATTACGCCATCGTTCCTTCAAAGAACTCTCTAGGTGAACGATGTCTATTAGAATAAAACCTGTCTCGGTCTTGAGCACTTCTAATAGATTCCTTTGCAACTTGTAACATTTCCTGCATATCTTGCAAAAAATTACGTGCTGCATCATGCTGAAGTCCTGAGAATCCTACTGTAACAAGTGATCTAGGTTGAAAACCGTACATAAGCATGAAAGGACTATATTGAGTGTCGTCTAGCTTTTTACTTTCAAAAGCAACCGGTCTACCATCTTGAAATAAAGCAGCCCCGATAGCATAGTCATTGGCATCAGTTTCAAGAACATAAGGCCGACTAGGATCAGGCAATGCTAAGATAGGTGCTTCCTTGACTTTATCTTTCAAAAGTTTGAAGGCCATATCCAAATCGTTATTCCAAGTGAGAGGCTGATTGGACTTACGTCCACGACCTTTCAATAAGTCGGTCATCGGTAGTGTGAGTTGAGAGTACTCCCGTACAGATTTCCGAAGAAAAACAACAAAACCGAGAAAAGAACGAAGTTGTTTCACTATTCGTGGTATAGGCCAATCCAGAACCTTCTGAACTCGGTCATAGTCAATGCTCAATCCATCTCTAGTGATCTTGTGTCCCAAGTAAATGATGTCGGTCATAAAGAACTCACATTTACTTAACTTAGCATATAGTCGATTTTGTCTTAAAATAGATAAGACAATCATGAGGTGTCTGACATGATCCTCGATAGTACGACTATAAATCAAAATATCATCCAGGAACACCACCACAAATTTCCCCAAATGTTCACGAAAAAGATCGTTCATCATTTGCTAGAAAGTGGCTGGAGCATTGGTTAACTCAAAAGGTAATACGAGAAACTCGTAATGGCTATACCTAGTTCGAAAGGCGGTTCTTTCGACATGCCTTTCATGAATACGTATCTGGTGATAACCAGTACGTAAATCTATCTTCGTGAAATATTTCGCTCCTGCTAATCGGTCAATCAGGTCATCGGATCTAGGGAGAGGATGACGGTTCTTAATTGTCAGCTTGTTCAATCTTTTGTAATCTATACACATTCTCCAAGTATTGTCCTTCTTTCTCCTAAGCAACACAGGTGCACCCCAAGGTGATTTACTTGGACAGATCTGGCCCATCCGCAAATAATCTTCGAGTTGTTTAGCCAACTCATCTTCCTCAGCTTGGCTCATCCTATAAGGTGGAATACTGACAGGATGAGCACCAGGGATCAAGTCAATACGATGATCTACTGCCCGTTCAGGTGGTAAACTCGATGGCAATTCCTTAGGAAATACATCTTGAAACGAATCAAGTATCTTCTATAACTCTTTGCTTTCAAACACACTTAATTCATTCACATCCAAGGAAGGGATGAGAAAAGAAGAAAGTGGAATCAATACACAATGGAAAGCGGTATACAAAGAAGAATTCATTATATTTTCAAAATCAATTGTATTTACAAGAGGTCCCTGAGAGGGATGAATACAATCACCTAAAATACTATACTTGGTGTCCCTATGCTGAAAAGAAAAAATATGACTAGACCAATCTATCTCGACGTCAAGAGTCTTAAACCACTCAATCCCTAATAACAAGTCTACATTTTCCAGATGCATAACATAGCATTCCAGAGTGTCTTTGTAGTCCTGAATCTGGATTGGAAGCATCTCCACCTTGCGATTCCAAACTTGTCTTCCCGCAGGTAGACGTACCTCATAGGTATGGTCGCTGAGTGTCGTATCAAGACTCAATTTCTGCACAAGTTTGTAGTTAACAAAGTTATGCGAACTGCCAGGGTCTAACAGAATGTGAATTTTATAGCCATTCACTTCTCCATAAACTCGGAGAAGATCATGCAAGCCAAATACCTTTGAATTGAACAGACAATCAGAACAAGTACTAGGGCGAGAAAGTACAGTAATTGACGTACCTGTCAAAGACAACTGGTTAGCTGCCTTTGGCTTGGGTCCTGCGTTTGACTTGGTACCCTTTTGCTTCGGGCACTCATTACGCATGTGTCCTTTTTCTTCGCAGATAAAACAACGTCCTTCATTCTTGAGCTTGAGAGCCCTGAGGAGTCGTTTCTTCTTCGCTGGTGTCGAACTTGAATTTTTCGAAGGTTGGTCCGAAGACTTGCCTTCAGTCGTGTTAGCCATAGGTGCGGAGAACTTTCTTTTATGCTTGTTCCCCTGCTCGGTAATGGGTTTCGACTTGGAAGAGACCATCGTATCATCATAGATACGAGCTAAATGAATGGCCTCGTCCAAAGTTTTACATTTGTTATTTTTAACCTGTAATCGGTACGAGTCTGGTAAACCAACTACGAAAAACCCCAAAAGAGTAGTGGGATCCATCTTTGTAGCTTTCATCTGCAAGTCACGGAACTTCTGGAGGTAGACCTCATAAGTGAGGTGCTGCGAGGTCATGGTCAAAGCTGAAAACCGGGCTACAACATCATAATCATCCTCTTTCTTGAGGATTTCTTTCTTGAAAATGTCTTCACATTGTGCCCAAGTCGTTGGCTTAGGGTTCAGTTCCTTCCACCAAAGCAAAGCTTTGCTGGACAGGAAACCTGCTGCTAACTGGATCTTCTTTCCATCATCATATGGATGAAACTGAAAGTGAACTTGCCACTTGTGTAGCCACGTGTCCACGATCTCCTTGGTTCGCTGCTTTTGCTCGCCCCCGAACGGTTCCGGAGTAATATTGGGGCCTAAAGCTGAAGCCAAGATATCCATACTCGAGAAAGTAGAGAGGGTAGTGGTCAATAGAGCGATGGAGTTCTGCAAAGCCTGCATCTGGGCTGCGATTTCTGCCTGACGTTCCGTCGAAGAAGCTTCGAGAGCTACTTTGAACTCTTGGAAATTTGATTTTGACACAAAATCGTCAAAAAGATCGGCATCGGTACCTTCCGTAGCCGGCAAGCCTTTGTGTTCCACGAGGGGCTCCAACTCTGATTCTTGGGTCGACATCGTGAAGAGGGTACGCGGAGAGAAAATTCAATCTTTGCACAATGAAAGTGCGAGCGAACTCGAGAGCTTGAGAGCTTGAAAACTTGAGAACTTGAGAACTCGAGAGATGTGTGGCAAGAAGCCTACGTGAGGGGGGTTTATAAAGGTTTCCCAAAAGCCAAAAAAATCTCGAAAAGCTATGCTTAGCTTTTGCTTTAGCTTTTGTGTTTTTTTTTTCCTTGAATATATATATATATATATATATATATATGGATATATATATTCTCTTTTCTTAAAAAAGAAAAAACACCCTGGAAACCTTAGAGAGGAGAGAACTTTTAAACCTTAAAAATTTTAAACTCCAAAAAAAACTGAAAGCTAAAAAAGAAACGTGCTTTCCTTGTTGTTTTTTGTTTTCTTTCTTCCTTCTCCTGGAAATACCCGCCGGCGTGTGCTGATGCTGACGTCGCCTACTTCCTTGCGCCAACCTGCGCCTGCCACGAATGCTTGGGCGCCCGCCTGCTGTGCGTGGTCTGGGCGCCGACTGCCTGGCGTGAGTGCTGGTCTGCCTGGGCGCCAACCTGCTATACGTGGCCTGGGCCACCTGCGCTAGGCTGCGTAGGCCTAACCTAGGCGCTGCCTGGCTACGTAGGCCTAGGCCGCCTGGCCTGGCCTATATCTGCTGGTAGCCCAACGCCTACGCTTACGCCCAGTACATCAGTACTCAGCCGGCAGTACAAACGACACACACGTGCTCTCTCTCTCCTTGTCCACAAAAAGCAAACTTGCTTTTTCGCTCTCTCTTTTTTCTGTTTCTCTCCCTGCAGGTCATGCGACTGCACAACATCTTTCCTCTTCTTTGCAAAAGCATTCAACCCTTCTAAACCTACCATCTCCCATCAACATGGGGTTCTTTGATGAAGAAAAAACACATACTAATCTGAAAACTGCAGTATGCACAGAAAAACAGCAAGCTTTTTAACACATACCGTTCTTCGACCTCTTCTACTCTACCTACCGACTTGCTCGTTCACGAGGTATGCTCTGATACCATTGTCAAATCCCCACGGATCCCCTCGTGATCGACCTTGGTTCGAAACTCGAATCCTGCAAACAAACGAACAAACAAACAAGCAAGGGGGTGCAGGCCTGACTCACCTCCCAACCATGACAGCCGTGGGCAAGCCCACAGTCTTGGCTGTCCCCACCGAGCCACGAGCTGAGCTAACTAGGATGACGTACCGACCAATCTCCTCCTCGTGACGTCCCATACCGCCACGAAGCTGCCCTCGCGGGCCTCGAGATTGCTGCCGGCCTCGGCTGCATAAAGCAAGTGCACGTCTGCACTAGATCCAGGCTCCAAGACCATAGAGCTCTCACAAACTCGCGAGACTCTCTATAATCCAATAACTAACCTTGGCCACCCTTTTATAGGCTCTTGGCCGGTCATCGGGCGTCCACACTTGGCCGCCCGCCCATCCATACTTGGGTGCCCGCCCGTTAGTATATCCCTAACTCAGCTCGTCAATCAGCCTGCCTAGTTCCAAGCTTCCCCAAGCCTCGAAACTAGTCTTGCATGCGTATAGCACACGGTAGATACCCGCTGTGCACATGACATCCAGGTCCAACTGTTCTTAAATAACAAGGCTTATGCCTGGTGGTGGGACCTACAATCGAGGCCAGTGACTTGGCAAGGGTTTATGGATGCGTTTTGTAAGCAGTTTGCAGTGATACAGTATGGTGGCCTATCAGAAACTGCATGAAACCCTAAACCCTAAACCCTAAACCCTAAACCCTAAAGCCTCGAAACTAGTCTTGCATGCGTATAGCACACGGTAGATACCCACTGTGCACATGACATCCAGGTCCAACTGTTCTTAAATAACAAGGCTTATGCCTGGTGGTGGGACCTACAATCGAGGCCAGTGACTTGGCAAGGGTTTATGGATGCGTTTTGTAAGCAGTTTGCAGTGATACAGTATGGTGGCCCATCTCCCATCAACATGGGGTTCTTTGATGAAGAAAAAACACATACTAATCTGAAAACTGCAGTATGCACAGAAAAACAGCAAGCTTTTTAACACATACCGTTCTTCGACCTCTTCTACTCTACCTACCGACTTGCTCGTTCACGAGGTATGCTCTGATACCATTGTCAAATCCCCACGGATCCCCTCGTGATCGACCTTGGTTCGAAACTCGAATCCTGCAAACAAACGAACAAACAAACAAGCAAGGGGGTGCAGGCCTGACTCACCTCCCAACCATGACAGCCGTGGGCAAGCCCACAGTCTTGGCTGTCCCCACCGAGCCACGAGCTGAGCTAACTAGGATGACGTACCGACCAATCTCCTCCTCGTGACGTCCCATACCGCCACGAAGCTGCCCTCGCGGGCCTCGAGATTGCTGCCGGCCTCGGCTGCATAAAGCAAGTGCACGTCTGCACTAGATCCAGGCTCCAAGACCATAGAGCTCTCACAAACTCGCGAGACTCTCTATAATCCAATAACTAACCTTGGCCACCCTTTTATAGGCTCTTGGCCGGTCATCGGGCGTCCACACTTGGCCGCCCGCCCATCCATACTTGGGTGCCCGCCCGTTAGTATATCCCTAACTCAGCTCGTCAATCAGCCTGCCTAGTTCCAAGCTTCCCCAAGCCTCGAAACTAGTCTTGCATGCGTATAGCACACGGTAGATACCCACTGTGCACATGACATCCAGGTCCAACTGTTCTTAAATAACAAGGCTTATGCCTGGTGGTGGGACCTACAATCGAGGCCAGTGACTTGGCAAGGGTTTATGGATGCGTTTTGTAAGCAGTTTGCAGTGATACAGTATGGTGGCCTATCAGAAACTGCATGAAAATAACATGAAGAGAAAGACGCAAAGATAACATGATCAGCCCTCGGGAAGGATACCATTGTAGTGTTCAGGGACACGGCATGAAGGCAGGGAGACAAAGCGGAACAGATGCACAAATACAAACATGTCAAGGTTTTCAGTGAAAAGGTTGCCAAGAAGGAAGGATGACAAGTTTGGGAGTCCATGGAGAGACAAGGGGATAATGGCAATCATCCAAGGTCAAAGGTTGGAATCCCGTCATCAAGTTTAGCAAGAGGGGATTGCATGTGCACACCTGGACATGGCTAATCTCAAGGCTAATCCTGGATTTGGGCAGCAGATAAACAGTAGTTTAGGGGCACTAACAAGGCTCAGATATATGCAGAAGAAGCCTTAATTGGTCAAGACAGCCGTCAACCACATGGACAAGAGCATACAGATGATGAAGTCGGTTTCATATATATTTATGGGTTTTGTCCTATTTGCTGGCCGACAACAGGTCAGCCTGTTTATGGGCATATTTGGAGCCTATATTAAGGCTAGGCCAGAACTCAGCATAGCATTTGATCCCATTCTTGGGGCAGGTCAAGCGTGAGTCCATTAGAGGTCTGAGTTTACCTTTTTGGAAGGCCAAAGGCCACAGAATCTGTACAGTCATATTGATATCTTTTTGTACCATATAATACAAGGAGAATACAGCTTCCCTCCCTCTCTCTCTCTCTCTCTCTCTCTCTCTCTCTCTCTCTCTCTCTCTGCGCCAGCCCCCTCCGCACCAGCCCTCCCTCCCGCCCTCTCTCTCTCTCTCTCTCTCTCTCTCTCTCTCTCTCTCTTCGCCGCCCTCTCCTCTGTTCGCCGCCCGCTGCTCTCTAATCGCCGCCCTCTCCTCTGTTTGCCGCCCGCTGCTCTCTAATCGCCGCCCTCTCCTCTGTTCGCTACTGTCGCCACTGCCTTCTCCCTGGGCCGCCCCTCCTCACCGCCGCCTTCTCCCCACTGCTTCGCCGCCCTCTCCTCTGTTCCTACTGTCGCCGCTGCCTTCTCCCTGGGCCGCCCCTGCTCACTGACGCCTTCTCCCCGCTCAGCGCTGCTCTCTGTTCGCCGCCCTCTCCTCTGTTCGCTACTGTCGCCGCCGCCTTCTCCCTGGGCCGCCCCTGCTCACCGCCGCCTTCTCCCCGCTGCTCTCTGTTCGCTTCTCCTCTCTCTTGACATCCCTCGCCTACTGTTAATCTCTGTGCGTAGCTGCCCTGTCTGTTCGTCAAGGGCGGCCAGTACTACTAGCAATATGCTGGCCCGCCTCCCTCTCCGCTAGGGTCTGCGCCCCTTTTTCCCTACCTACCCTCGCTCAGGCCCCCAAGGCAGCAACATAACTCTCTCTCTCTCTCTCCTCAATCTCGAGGAATGGCCCCGAGTCTCCAAGAGAAACTCGAGGCCCTCGAGACGGCAATGAAGGCACTAATCAAGGAGAATAAGAAGACATCTGATTCCAACCTCAATGAGGTAAAGAACAAACTACACCGGCACATCATGGCCCTCGAAGCACGGGTCACGGGCCTTGAACAAGAGAACACAGTACTCAAGGAGGAGGTGAGTGCAATGGTGCATTGAAAGTGGAACTGGTAGCCGTCAAGAACACCGAGAAGGAAGAAGGGGAGATCAATGAGAACACTCTCACGGCCATCAAAGAAGAGATCTCCAAGGAGATCACAAAGGACATGGAGGGAAAACTCGAAGCCACGCAGTCAGGATGGATTGAGATGGTGAAGAAGAACATCCGCAAAGAAGTGAGGGAGGAGACTCAAAGGGAAGAACATCAAATCATTCACACCACCATTGAGGAGGAGAAGATGAGGCATGCCCGCCACCTCAACATTCGAGTCACAGGTATAGCCGAGACACCCAACTCCACTCCCGAGAAAGATGGACAGCTTCTATGCATGAAGCCAGGCTACAGGGAAGAGGACCCTCTCCCCTTCACCAAAGCATGGAGAGTGTCCATAGTTGCCAGGCGTTTCAGAAACGGCAGGTATGAAACGGGTTTCATACGTTTTGAAACGTTTCATAAAAGGTAAGAAACGGGTAAAAAAAGGTTTCATACGAAACAGAAAAAACATGTATATTTTTTACTTGAAATATACAAAAGAAAAAAATATTGACAGAACTTTTAAGAGACCACATTGAATTCATTTCAATAAAAACAGAATACACGTAAGATATGATGATATCACAAATCACGTGGGTGATCACTGATGACTAAACAAAAATCAAAAGCATCACCACGTGGGTGATGATTCATGACTCTAAATCCAAGATCAAAATAAATAACATGTCCAAAGTTCAAACTAAATAACATGTCCAAATAAAATGATACTGGCAGCTGCTAGCTACTATCTGCATCCTCATCTGCATCCTCATGCTCATCCTCATCTGCATCTTCTGCCTCTGCAGCCTCACTCTCAAGGTCACTGCCGGTAGCCGAGTCCTCAAAGGCCTCATCCTCTAGAGGTGCAGGTGCACCACTAGTACTAGCCTCTCGAGAAGATCGTGTAGTGCGAGCCGGAGCCATGATCTCCTCATAGAGCATAGAATAGATGTCTCTCTCCTCCTGAGGAATGTCGGGAATCTCCTTGCACTTCATGATATCAATCTTATCTGGATTCACTTGGTGAGGCTCAATGGGATGAATCTTTTGTTCTAGCAAACGGAGATTGCAATGACAAAAGACAAGCCTCTCCAATTGTGCTGAGGACAGTCTATTTCTCTTTTTCGTGTGAAAAAGAGCCCATGTACTCCAGTTTCTCTCACAAGGCCCTGAACTGCAATCCTGGGAGAGAACTCTCAGTGCAATCCGTCTCTACATTGCACAAAAAAGAATGTTAAGTTAGAGTCAAAAAGAGAGTAGCATTTGAATGTAGATTTTGAAAGAATAGGACTCACGAGACAAAGATACAAGATTCAAGAATCAAGAAACCTTACCAAGTTGGGTGTCCCAATACCGTATTTCTCCCACCAAGACACTGGCTCCAACTGTGTCTCCCTGAGCAATGCAGTAGCTCGCCCAAACATATGGCTACCGTTGCGGTAAATGAGAAGCTCATCCTCGAGCTTTCTCATCAGCTGTATATCACCTCCCACTCCCACCAACTTGGTAATGTACTCGATCCATCCTGACTCTAGCTCCTCATTGAGGTATTGCTCCTCATTCCTCCAAAGGGGATGCAAAATGTGAGCAACAGCATGGATTGGCCTATGAAACCAATCCCAACGCCGATTCCAGATCTCCTTAATATCTTGAACTCTGCATGTAACATGTGACACACAAGAGAGATCAAGATTTATAAAATAACTCAAAGACTAAAGTTAAAGCCCAAGGGTGAGCACCTGTCACGCGACAAGGTAGTGAAATCATTGAGAGCTTCACCAATTCTGTCCATGAACTCATAAAGCAGCCCAATGGTACTTCCCTCCATGTCTGTGAGCCGAAGGACACTATACATGGGCTGAAGTGCCTTCACAAGTCCCTCTGCATCCTGCCACCAAGTATCTCTCATGACCATACGAGAGAATGCTATAGACTTGGGCTCATCCTTGTCCTCCCATGCTGTCCATTCACGACACAACAGTGCGTAATAAGCCATGTCGCACTCTCACTAGTCTCTCCACCACAATAAACATATATGCAAACCGAGTTTTGGAGGGCTTTAGAAGCTCAAGATCACTATTGGCCCTGTACATGCTCAAAACCTTTGGCCTCTTTGTGACAAAGTTCACCATGGTAGATGCAGCTGAAAATACATGGCTCACCCAATCAAGCTTTCCCACATCCTCAATCATCAAATCAAGGCTGTGTGCTGCACAAGGTGTCCACACAATCTTGGGGAACTCCTCCTCTAACATCCTGCCCATGGATACACAATTGGACCCATTGTCCGTGATCACCTGCACAATGTTATCAGGCCCAATTTCATTGATTGCCTGGCACATGTGGGACATAATGAACTCCCCTGTAACCACTATCCCTGGCACCGATGCATCTATGGCACGAATGAACATTGTGCCTTTGCAGGAGGACACAAGAATGTTGTACACATTTCTCTTCCGCGCATCTGTCCATCCATCACAAAGCAAAGTACAACCATACTTTGCCCAAGTGGCCTTGAGAGGCTCCATCTCCATCTCCACAGCCAGTTGCTCCTTGCGAAGCTCAGTAGTGCGCAATGTCTCGTAGGAGGGGCCATCCCACTCACACCCAATGCGGGAGATAGCTCTCATTGCCTTCTTCCATCGAGGAGTCCTGACAATGTGGAAGGATAATCCACATTGAATAAACAACTTCATCAACTCCCTCGTTGCCTCTTTCATGGCAGCCTTTTGCATACTTTTGCATACCTGCCTGTACATGTCCTTTCTTGAACACTGGAAGACTAGTTCTTTTGGCTCGAGGTGCCGAGCTAGAACCACCTGCAACACCACCTGCAACCTCACCACTGGTATCTTCCTCTCTGATACTGCGAGTCCTCTTGGAGACACTTTGACGTGCTTCAGGCTCTCCCAGATTGGGGATATCCTCAAGGGGGATACCTAGCTGCATGGCCTTCCAAGCCTTGAGGCTATCATAGATTTCTTGTGGCACATGCTTACATGGCCCAATGCCGAAACCCTTTGTTTGTGAGAAATGTGCCTTCAACCTGGTGACACTGCCATGGTGCTTATTAGCACAAAAGTTGCATTTCCACTTTCCGGAGCCTGAGCCACCATATCTAGACTCGAAGGTGACATTGTTCCAAAGAGAATCACCTATTCGAGGCATCCTACAAGACGAGGATAAATGCAGATTGTTGGCCCTGCAAGTGCGACACCGTGGAAGATATGCCATAAATATTGATGGAAGAGAAAAAAGTGTGCTGTTTTGTGAGTTGTGCAGAGAAAACCAACTTAAAGCAAAACAGGACTTTACCCCTTTGGAAGACCTCCACAAGGCCCGAGGACACCAAGGAGCTGGGGGTCGACAGATGCGATGGAAGGACAAGAAGGATGGCACGCAAATCGGCGAACTCGCATGCGGTGGCCACTGGGAAGCGTGATAATATGCGCCGTACGAATCCAGGAAAGAAAACGTTTTTTAAGGTTTTTAAAAACTGCATGTTGTATGAAACGCGTTTCATACTGTACGAAACGTTTAGAAACGTTTAGAAACGTTTCGTACGTTTCAAAAGTGTATGAAACGCGTTTCTATGCAACACTGAGAGTGTCAAATCCCCACGGATCTCCTTGTGATCATTCCTGATACGAGACTCGAATCCTGCAAACAAACGAATAAACAAACAAGGGGGTGTAGGCCCGACTCACCTCCCAACCATGACAGCCGTGGGCAAGCCCACAGTCTTGGCTGTCCCCACCGAGCCATGAGCTAAGCTAACTAGAATGACGTACTGACCAATCTCCTCCTCGCGACGTCCCATACCGCCACGAAGCTGCCCTCGCGGGCCTCGAGATTGCTGCTGGCCTCAGCTGTGTGAAGCAGGTGCACGTCTACACTAGATCCAAGCTCCAAGACCATAGAGCTCTCACAAACTCGCGAGACTCTCTATATCCCAATAACTAACCTTGGCCACCCTTTTATAGGCTCTTGGCCGGCCATCGGGCGTCCACACTTGGACACCCGCCCGTCCATACTTGGGTGCCCGCCCGTTAGTATATCCCTAACTCAGCTCGTCAATCAGCCTGCCTAGCTCCAAGCTTCCCCAAGCCTCGAAACTAGTCTTGCGTGCATGTAGCACACGGTAGATACACACTGTGCACATAACATATACGAGATTCAAATCCTGCAAACAAACGACCCTACCATCTACCATCCCCATCAACATGGGTTTCTTTGATGAAGAAAAACACATACTATTTCTGAAAACAGCAGTATGCACAGAAAAAATAGCAAGCTTTTTAACACATACCTTTCTTCGACCTCGTCTTCTCTACCTACCGACTTGCTCGTTCACGAGGTATGCTCTGATACCACTGTCAAATCCCCACGGATCTCCTCGTGATCATTCCTGATACAAGACTCGAATCCTGCAAACAAACGAATAAACAAACAAGGGGGTGCACGCCTGACTCACCTCCCAACCATGACAGCCGTGGGCAAACCCACAGTCTTGGCTGTCCCCACCGAGCCACAAGCTGAGCTAACTAGGATGACGTACCGACCAATCTCCTCCTCGCGACGTCCCATACCGCCACGAAGCTGCCCTCGCGGGCCTCGAGATTGCTGCCGGCTTTGGCTGCGTGAAGCAGGTGCACGTCTGCACTAGATCCAGGCTCCAAGACCATAGAGCTCTCACAAACTCGCGAGACTCTCTATATCCCAATAACTAACCTTGGCCACCCTTTTATAGGCTCTTGGCTGGTCATCGGGCGTCCACACTTGGACGCCCGCCCGTCCATACTTGGGTGCCCGCCCGTTAGTATATCCCTAACTCAGCTTGTCAATCAGCCTGCCTAGCTCCAAGCCTCCCCAAGCCTCGAAACTAGTCTTGCGTGCGTGTAGCACACGGTAGATACACACTGTGCACATGACATATACGAGATTCAAATCCTGCAAACAAACGACCCTACCATCTACCATCCCCATCAACATGGGTTTCTTTGATGAAGAAAAACACATACTATTTCTGAAAACAGCAGTATGCACAGAAAAAACAGCAAGCTTTTTAACACATACCTTTCTTCGACCTCATCTTCTCTACCTACCGACTTGCTCGTTCACGAGGTATGCTCTGATACCACTGTCAAATCCCCACGGATCTCCTCGTGATCATTCCTGATACGAGACTCGAATCCTGCAAACAAACGAATAAACAAACAAGGGGGTGCAGGCCTGACTCACCTCCCAACCATGACAGCCGTGGGCAAGCCCACAGTCTTGGCTGTCCCCACCGAGCCACGAGCTGAGCTAACTAGGATGACGTACCGACCAATCTCCTCCTCGCGACGTCCCATACCGCCACGAAGCTGCCCTCGCGGGACTCGAGATTGCTGCCGGCCTTGGCTGCGTGAAGCAAGTGCACGTCTGCACTAGATCCAGGCTCCAAGACCATAGAGCTCTCACAAACTCGCGAGACTCTCTATATCCCAATAACTAACCTTGGCCACCCTTTTATAGGCTCTTGGCCGGTCATCGAGCGTCCACACTTGGGCGCCCGCCCGTCCATACTTGGGTGCCCGCCCGTTAGTATATCCCTAACTCAGCTCGTCAATCAACTTGCCTATCTCCAAGCTTCCCTAAGCCTCGAAACTAGTCTTGCGTGCGTGTAGCACACGGTAGATACACACTGTGCACATGACAGAGAGCCGGGAAAGACTCGGCCAATAGCAAATCAGAGGACTGGCCGGCAATGCATAAAAAATCTGAAATGATGCCTAAAAATAGGCAAAAAAAAAATATTTAGTGCCTAGATGCATACGTAGGGCTTCAAATGGAGCCAGATACAAGCATGAATGTGCATGGGAAAGTCCATCTGGGGATGAAATAATTTCCAACGCCTCCTCTTCAGTGCCAAATGGGTGAACCAACTCCAGCAAGAAACAACCTCCTCATAAAAGGCACAAAACTCGCGAAGATATGGTACCGAGAAGGTCTCTGGAAGAAGCCACAAGAAGATCGAGAAGATATCGAAGACGAAACACCAAGATCAATTGGAGAGAGAAGCCCTCAAGAGATGGAACCATAGATGGCTCCGAAAAATGTGGTACCTCCTCTGCATCTACAACAAGTATTGGGACCGAAGTAGAATCCTCCTCTGAAGAAGAAGGAAATGAAACAACCACTGGAACAAACGGATCATCAATGATAGCTAAATTTGCCAAGTTCGAAGTAGGAACAGGCTCCAAGATAGTGGAAGATGCCTCCTCTGAAACATAAGAAGGAGAAGCAACTGCTAGGAGAGAAGCCACCAAAGTAGGAAGCTCCAAAATATGCGAGGATATCTCAACAAAATCATCCACTTACACTATAGAAGAACCACTATCCTCCTCTGAAAGAGAAGAGAGAAACCGATAAGCTTCATCCATACTCTCCACATACTGATCAGCCTCGATCTTATCCTTTGTATGCAAAATGGGTGGTACCTTCTTCCCTCCTTCCACAATCTCAAAAGGCGCCTTGCCTGTCGAGGTATGAACAGTGTTGTTGTATGCAAACTCCACCAAAGGAAGATACTTTTCCCATTGTTGCTTGTGCTCTGACACATAACACTTGAGAAGATCTAACACTGTAGAGTTGGCCTCTTCCGATTGACCATCTGTTTGTGGATGAAATGATGATGAAAACTTGAGAGTTGTACCCATGTTGTCAAACAACCCTCTCCAAAATAAACTCGTCATCTGTGGATCACGGTCACTATTGAGAGACGTAGGCAAGCCATGATACTTGAAGATGTTCGCCATGAACAACTTCACCATATGATCCACTTTGATCGTCTTACGCACGGGAATGAAATGAGCCTGCTTACTGAACCTGCATATGATAGTCCAAATGCCATCATTGCCCGTTTGTGTCCGTGGAAGATCAAATATAAAATCCATGGCAATGCTCTCCCAAGGTCTATCTGGAATAGGTAAAGGCTGTAGTAACCCTGGTGTCTTTTGACGGTCAAACTTTACCTTCTGACATACGATGCATTGCCTAACAAAGGCATCAACATCTCTTCTCAAGGTTGGCCAATAAAAGAAAGTCTCCACTGCTTTTACCGTGGCGTCAATACCTCTATGACCTGCATACCGTGGAGCATGACTTTCAATCATAACCTTGAGGCGCAATGGCCTGGTAACACACAGTCTGCCATGCATCAATAAAAACCCATCTCTGAGAGTATAATGCTCATGCCGCTGACCCTCAGACATCTGATCATACAACCTTTCAAAGTCCTCATCATGGGCATACTGCTCTTTCATTTCATCAAGCTCATGATGATAAGCAAGTGAAACTGCTGAGACCTCTGGCTTGCGTGACAAAGCATCTGCCACTACATTCTTTTTGCCTTCCACATGCACAATCTGGAAGTGAAACATAGACAAAAAGTTTGCCCAACGCATATGCTTCTCTGAAAGCTTAGTTTGCGTAAGGAAATAACGCAAGGTCTGATGATCTGTCTGCACAATGAAATCAGCCCCAAGCAAATAGTGTTTCCATGTAGAAAGAGCATGAATTACAGCCAACATCTCTTTCTCATAAACCTGTAAATGCTTCTCGGCATCTTGCAATATTCTACTCTCATAGGCTATCACATGTCCCTCTTGCATGAGAACTGCCCCAATGCTACTTCCACATGCATCACACTGGACAACAAAAGCCTTTCGGAGGTCCGGTAACACCAATACTGGATCCGAAGTAAGCTTTTCTTTGAGCTTTTTGAAGGCTGTAATTTCCCGATCAGCCCATCTAAACGGAGTTGCCTTCTTTGTTAAGGCATGAAGAGGCGAAGCAATTTCAGCAAAATACCGTACGTATCGCCTATAATAGGAACACAATCCTAGAAAGCTGCGTACATCATGCACGGTCCTCAAATCTGGCCAATTAAGAATTGCTTCCACCTTCGCTAGATCCATACGGACTCCATGCTTAGACACAATATGCCCCAAGAAATGTATCTCTTGCCAAAAAAACTCACTCTTCTTGCCATTAATAACCAGCCTATGGTTCCTGAGTTCTGCAAACACAATGGCCAAATGCCTTCTATGCTCTTCCTCAGTTTGTGAATGCACAATCATATCATCAAAGAATGTGCCCACAAACGCTCTATGAGGCCTGAAAATCCTGTCCATCATTCTGTTAAATGTGGCAGGTGCATTTGTCAAACCAAAGGGCATAACCAAAAACTCATACAACCCAAACGTGGTTCGAAATGCTGTCTTATGCACATCCTCGGGTCTAATTCGTATTAATCTGATGATACCCGCTTTTCAAGTCAATGCGACTAAAGACTGAAGAGCCCTGTAAGCGGTCCAAAATGTCATCGATCCTCGGAATGGGGAATCGATTCTTGATGGTATTCTTGTTCAACGCCCTGTAATCAATACACATGCGCCAAGAACCATCCTTCTTTTGCACTAAGAGTACAGGTGAGCAAAAGGGTGATGAGCTAGGCTGTATCAACCCCTTATTCAAAAGCTCCTGTACCTGACTCATAATTTCTTCCTATTGGGCTGCACTAACACGGTACGACGGTCTATTTGGTGGAGTACTACCAGGAATTAGATCAATGGCATGATCTTCTGGCCTCTCAGGAGGAAGTTCTCCAGGCAATGACTCGGAAAAACAATCTTGGAACCCACATAAGAAATCAGTCCTGTCCTTATCTAGCATAGACAAATTAGACTTAGACTCATCATCTTGTGCATCCTTTACATAAATCAAGTACACGGAAAGATGCTTTTTCATTACTGATGAAATTGCCGAAACTGATACAATCGGAACAGATTCCCCTTTAAGTTTTACATCCAAAACATGTTCTTTCCCTCTATGAGTCAAAGCAATCTTCCTATTATATGTATCCACCACCGCATGTACTCTGTGGCACCATGGCATACCCAACAAAACATCACATCCATCAAGTGGCATGATGAAAAACTCTTCGCTATCCACATAACCCTACAAATGAAGCCTGAGCTTCCCAATGATAGGAGTGACGGGTTCTGCATACCCTGGACAAGCCATGTTAGCCTCATATAACGGCCCCATCTCCTCTGCACGAATCCCCAATCGGCCAACCAAATCCGGTGAAATAAAGTTGGCTCTAGCACCTGTGTCAAAGAATATCAAGGCATTTTGATCTCTCACTTTGCCCCATGCCCTAAACAACTATGTCTCTTCACCACCTGGCTGTTCCCCCACAAGATCAGGAACTAACCCTACAGAAGGTTTTGGTTTCTTTGACTTGGGCTCTCCTTTATTGTCAGAGTCCTTTTGGGACTTTCTCTTGGGACAATTAAATGACATGTGTCCCTCTTCAGTACAGTAAAAACATTTCCGAGCATCTCTCAAAGCATGTCTCTTCTCAAAAGTTCTCTTGGGCATTGGCAACTTCTTATACCGCGTCTCTGAAGACCCTTTAGCATCACGTGAAGCATGCCCAGATTTTTCAGCTTCCTTGCTCGAGTTCTTACTTCCTTTAAACCCAGATGAACCTCCAGTGAGTAACGCATTAGCTGTCATAGCATTCTCTATCATCTGTGACATGTTTGTTACTCGAGTCTTGATACAATAATCACGCACCTCTTTGGGCAGCCCACAACAATACTTCTCTACCTGCTCAGACAAAGGCACTGCACGGTAAGAAGTCACTGGAAGTAAAGCTTCCCAAAACTTCTTGTTATAATCTTCCAAATTTTCACACTTTGAAGCATCCAACTTGTGCCATGCAGTCATAACATCCACCTCAAATGTAGATGTGAGCCATACGGAAGAGAACACCTGTTTAAATTGTACCCAAGTAGTGGGTGCTATGCCCTGCAAAAGAAGAGTAGACCACCACTGCAATGCATTGCCTTTGAGAAAAGTCGCAACTTTTCTCACCTTTGAGGACTCTGTGTAATTTCCACCAGGAAAAGTAGCATCAAACTGCTGAAAAAAGGTAAGTGCTTTTAACTTATCTTTGGCTCCACTGAATGTATCAAATTTCACAACAGCTCCCCCTTCCTTAAAATCCTTCGCCTTACCCATAGGCGCAAGATTATCGTAAGGAAGTGGCTTCACAAGATTGCTACCCCCAGTATTCATGCCCATCATAGGGTCAACATTACCAATTCCCACACCTGGCATGCCATACATTCCAGCCATGTTTCCAAACATTCTAGGCTGCATACCGGGCTACATGCCACCATACATATTTGCTTGCATTCCAGGTTGCATGCTCCCAAACATGTTTCCTTGCATACCGGACTGCATTCCACCATACATATTCCCCTGCATTCCAAGCTAAAAATTAGCTCCAAAGGGCCTTGGCATACCCATGCCTCCCTGAGGATAACCCCCAGTCATAGATTGGAACACCGAGCCACCACCAAAATAACCTGGATGCATAGTCTGCTGAGGAATAGATGGCTGTCAAAAGAAGGAACTCTGAGAGTTAGCACCAAAAGCATGCTGCATGTTCGGAAACTGTCCAAAAGATGAATCCTGTGGGATGGCACCACTATGACCTTGAGGAAGGTTCTTAGAACGAACCTTCTTCTTCTTCTTTTCAGGCTCAGAACGGGATCTCATAATGTAACACGCGGAAGCTCTGGGAGTCTTCTTTCAGCCCTAAACACTCTTGAAAACCTTCTGATGCAAAACGCACCATCTGATGCAAAAACGCAGGTAGAGAGAGAGTAGAGAGAGAGAGTGAGAAGTGCTGGAAATTCAGTATATACTATGGTACAAAAAGGTACATGTCTTTGCAGCCCTTGGCTGCCCTCTTGAAAAGGTGATAACACACCCAAAACTTGCCCTAGACTAGGATCCTAATGACTCTCACCCCTAGTGGGCGGAATGATTAAAACAAGGAGCAAGGAGCCCTTTTTATATGGGACTTTTGACACTTTATGCTGGCCGACTGCTGGTCAGCCAGTTCCATGTCCAAATAATCCCTTTTAGCCCTGCCCGACTGCTGCTGGTCCTTGTCTTTGATGCGCATGCTGCCCTCCCCTCTGCTGACGTAAGCCGACAGCTCCTCTGGCAGCCAGCATCCACTGTCCTGCAGCCGACAGCCATCTGATCCATGCTTGGCTCCATGTCCACCTCAGATGAGACACCTGAAGCTCCTACATTCTGGTTCTACTGGTTCATAGTCTTTATCTGCTTGCCTCTTCTGGATCTAGCCCTAGAAATGTCCATGGCATCTGTGATGCACATGACATCCCCCTCTGCTAAACTTGATGACGGGAATCCAACCTGCTCTTGGATGACTGTCATCATCCCAATCCTGTCCCGAAGTCCCTCTGTCATCTTCCATCCCTGGCAAACCTTTTTCTCTGAAAATCCGGTCTGTTTCTCCAAACCACTCTCTCTGATGAAGATCTATGCATCTGGTCTTCCTCTAGTCCACAATCCATTCCTGCCCTGACTTTGAACACCGTCTTGGTCTTCATTCCTGGAACTGAGTCTGGCACTCTCACATCACCCTTGGAGGATCAACCTCCCTTGGGACCGTTCCCTTAGAACCTATCTGGCTCACGGACCTGCCACCCCATCTGGCACTGTGGAACACCACCAACAAACCTCCTGGGAGTTCTTCCCGATCTGTGTTCCCGCCTTGGGCTTCGAATCCGTGTACTTTCCTGTACCTTGGACCTGTACACCATCATATGGGACTGAATCAGTGTTTAGCTTTGCTGGGCCTGATGCTCTGATACCAATGTAACACGCGGAAGCTCTGGGAGTCTTCTTTCAGCCCTAAACACTCTTGAAAACCTTCTGATGCAAAACGCACCATCTGATGCAAAAACGCAGGTAGAGAGAGAGAGAGAGAGTGAGAAGTGCTGGAAATTCAGTATATACTATGGTACAAAAAGGTACATGTCTTTGCAGCCCTTGGCTGCCCTCTTGAAAAGGTGATAACACACCCAAAACTTGCCCTAGACTAGGATCCTAATGACTCTCACCCCTAGTGGGTGGAATGATTAAAACAAGGAGCAAGGAGCCCTTTTTATATGGGACTTTTGACACTTTATGCTGGCCGACTGCTGGTCGGCCAGTTCCATGTCCAAATAATCCCTTTTAGCCCTGCCCGACTGCTGCTGGTCCTTGTCTTTGATGCGCATGCTGCCCTCCCCTCTGCTGACGTAAGCCGACAGCTCCTCTGGCAGCCAGCATCCACTGTCCTGCAGCCGACAGCCATCTGATCCATGCTTGGCTCCATGTCCACCTCAGATGAGACACCTGAAGCTCCTACATTCTGGTTCTACTGGTTCATAGTCTTTATCTGCTTGCCTCTTCTGGATCTAGCCCTAGAAATGTCCATGGCATCTGTGATGCACATGACACATAAATTCAGCAAACTTCTCACTTTGTGTGAGCTGCATAAACACATCCATAACACCGGCCAAACGATTTTTAAACTGAGCATCATCTTCCTCTTTACTAGGCACATCTTCTGGCTGTGTTACATCCTCATAATGCTCATCATCTGTAGCCTGTTCTCCTGCAAGAGTATCCTTAGATTCATTTCTTTCAAGAGAGGTCTCTTGCTCTTCCTCTTCATGATAAAAGTACTCGTCTTCTGTATCAGACATGCTGCTGAATTTTTCAGTGATGACACTCCTCGAGTCAACCACGAGCTCACCCCCTTAAGAAAGTTGATGATAGGTCTCGGCAACGGAACCTTGAAACCGGCCTCTGGTAGAAACCAAAGTGCGGTAGACTAGCAGTCACCCTTCCACTTGTAGTCCAGATATAAAAAGAAATGTGATTGGAGCTAGAGTGCCCCAAATCTGAAAAGAGAACGACACCTGTTGGCCCCAAAGCTTGGCGCCCCTTTCGGTATTTCTTTATTCAATTTCAAAAAGATGTAAAGCTGAGTACAACAAAACCAGCCAAGAGAATACACCTGTATGTCCAATCTGGCAGCCCACAATACCTCTTAGCACAGAGGATTCACACACAGATCTGTGTCCCACAAAAGCAACACTCTGTGCTTCCCTCTGATCAGCCAAGACCATTCAGCAGGACAGCCTTGAGCATACATTTGGCATATCTCATGCACATGATTCCACAACTCAGCACAAACATACATTCACTGTCCAATCTCTGTTTCCACCCTTTTCAATCTGAAATACCCCTCCTCTCACAAGGGGCCAGATAGCACAACTCTGCAGCAAACATAAGCCAATGGAAAGAAAGACCGATGGACAAGTTCAGAGCTTACTAAATCAGCTCGTGGTTCTGCACTCGCGAGGCCAATTGTACCAGTCTGTGCATGCCAGAGACTGTCTGTACTTTTCCTCTTGCAACCACCTGACTGTTACTCCAAATATACTCTGGTAGGACACCACCTGCAGCTGTCCGTACAATCTGTATGTTCATCTATTGCTTGCGTTAGAAGAATTTGCAGCAACTGAACCTGTCTGTGTCAGAAAACTACTACTGTGCTGTGCTGTCCTGCACAGTACCCGCCTGCCCAGCTAACAGCGACTGTACTGTTCTGTACAGTATCCACCTGCAGCCCCTAATGCGTACAGGTCAGAACCAACCAGTAGTCGCCTGGGTCTGCAACTGCCTGCTCCGCCAGTTCTCTGATCGCCGACGCCGCCTGCAACCACAGCCGTCACCTACCCTATACGGCCTGTACTGGCCACGTGGACTGTACGTCTGTACGGCCTAGTCAGCTCTCAGCCACTGTCAGCGCCGCCTGTACAAGTAGAAGAACCTGCAGCAGCCGTACTGCTGTACTTGCTGTCGTACAACTATGTACGGCCTGCACACGTGGACTGTACGGGCAGGTTTGCACAAAAAACAACAGCAAAAACCACAGCCAGCAGTCGACCAGCTTCTTTTCTCCTTCTCCACGCTTGAGCTTACACGACTCCCCAAAAGCTAGAGAGAGAGAGAAGTGAGAGAGGCATGCAACTCCAAAAGTGGAGTGGCCTCTCTCCAAAAATGTCCTAGGGCCCCAACTTTAATAAACATTAAAGTTCCCTAGGGGCCACTAAGGCCTAAGGGCAACCATACATAAAACATTAAAATATTAAATTTTAATGTTCTAGTTCCCCCCTTCACACCTGGAGATGTCCATACATCATTCTCTCTGTCCGGGCACCCCAAATGTGAATCATTTAATATTTTTGCTCAGCAACCACCATGCCCACACTTGTGCTATTCCATTTTCACAGGGTCATGACACTAGAGTTGCTTTTTGAAAAGTAGCTTTTGCTTTTCTCTACTTTTTGACCAAAACTAATGCTTTTCCAAGTGCACATTGCAAACCTTAGGGTCCTTGTCCCCATGCCTCCTTCCACTAGTCCACTGTCTTGGCAAGGGTTCCATCATGTGAATAATGCTAGGAAGGCCAAATAATTACACTCGGCCCTGTACAAGAAAGAAATAATACAACTCAAATTCAAGTGGTTGAGAATGAAGATGTCAAATCACAACCCTGTGACCTAGCACTTGGCCTACAAAGAAACGCACTGTGAAGTCCAACCTTGAGGAAAGCATATGAAAATGTGACGATTTGGCTACCCATCTGTATAGATGCACCAATGCTCCTAGTCGGCCAGTAGTATTGCTGTTAGCCAGCTATACCCGACTACCACATCATCAATGCCACGTGACAGTGCCATGTGTCACCTACGTTGTTGGACTCTGCTCATCAGCTGCTATGATGCTATCTGGTGTCCCGCTCTACCCTACATACTCGTAGGTGTGCCACATTCTCCCCTACTTGCATTGCAATTGTCCTCATTTGCATCGTGTCCATATAAAGTGCTCTTCCATAAAAGGAAAAGATCCAAGCAAAGCTCATCCAAGATATCCAAGATCTCGAACAATGCGAGACCACTTTGCTACCACTGCAAAGGCTCACATTCTGTTCTCTCTGCGTTGGCACGAAGACTTGCAAAGAAACTTGCAGATAGCCGACTTTGTCACATGCACACCTATGCCATGGCTAATCCTCGACATGAACAGTCTTAATCCTTGATTAATCCAGCAGTTAGGACAACATATAGGTCATCATCAAGGATCATCATGAGCATCTTCATCATTAGCATCAACATAAGCATCAGCAGCAGCAGCGCATCATCATCATCAGCCACAGAATCATCCTCATCATCAGCAGCCACATCATCATTAGAATCACCATCATCATCATCATCAAGGCAGGTGGAACCCTGTCGGTTGCCATCAGTCTACTGTCAGCAACCAGCAAGGTCCCAACCAACCGACAGCCAAGCGCTAGAAGGAAAGGGCAACATGGCTGGACAGCACGGTAATCAAGCACAGCATTATGGGAACTTTCCTCAATACCATGTCCAGCAGTAGTAGGCGGACTGCCTTCAGGGCTGGCTGACCAGCTCCTCTAAGCATATATAAATACACCAAGTCAAAAGCCATTCATTAATCAGTCATTTCAGCAGTGTAGCAAGTCTAGTTATTAGTAGAAGATATGTAAGGGGCCAAGGATCAACCCCTTTGGGGCTGAACAAGGGCCCAAGCATGTAAAGACAACCATGTCACCTTTTTGTACGATATTAAATACAAGAAAACCTAACAACAATCTCTCTCTTCTTCTCTCTCATATGTCTTAATCATGTTAAGTCAGCATCTTGTTCTTAATCAGCCTTAGGGCTGTGGATCAGTCCAGTAAAGGCTTCCGCGCATGCAACAGACTTCCACTTGATCAAGGACTCTCCGTCTGTCCAACCGTCCAACAATCTCCAAGAAATCTGTATATTGTGAAGATATACACCAACTAGCCTATCCTCCAATGATAAAGACAAATGTGATGACATGTCCTCATGTGGTGCCTCCATGACATCATACACTGAAGTTACTCCACACAATGCAAACGGTAGGTGAGAAGAGTCCTCCTGAATGACCCCAAAAACTAAAGTGACCGCCACTGAAGCCAAAGATTCTCCACTGAGTGCAAACAGTAAATGTGAAGACTCTCCTCTCCCTCAAAGAGACCTGGAAGAAATCTCCCTCTGTTTGTACATGTGGCATGATGCAATGCATTGGAATGTAGAAGCCCGGTCCGATGTAACTCCTCTCGAGAGCGAGGTGAGTATCCACTGTATGGGTGTCCTCCTCCTGGGTTTGACAGAAGCAAGGGGTCAGGGTGGCTGGAGCAGAAGCTCTCTCAAAAAAGTGTCCTTGTGTCTGTGGGGCTCGAGCAAGAAGAGCCCTAGGCAACACTGGTCCGTGAAGTTAATGATCCTGGAATAGACAGTGAAATGCCACGGATCTCGTAGTATCCTTGGCTCCTCTATCTCAACCTGTATGCTCAGCTCTTCCTATCTCCACTCTGAGGCAGTGGGATGAAACCTGTATCTGGCCAATAGCAATCTGGATGGCATGGAACATGTGAACACTAAGGTAGCCCGGTTGCTAGATGAATCCATCCTCAGTGAGCGTGAGGAAGTGATCTCTTTAGTACAGCTTCGGTGAGAACTCCAAAGGTGTGATCCATGTCCAGTGGGTATAGAGGCTGAGAAGATCTAAATAACCGGATAATCCGGTTGGTGTCCTAGAGAAAAGGGGAGTCCAAACTGTACTGAAGGAGTGGGAGGCGGTCCATGCAGAGCCCATATCCCGTGAACCAAGTGGAAACTTGTGCATACCATACTCCAAGGTGGCCCCAGAGAGAGAGAGAGAGAGAGGGGGGGGGGCGACCAGCAGTGTAACACACTGTGCTACTGTACGGGTAGGCTTTTTTGGATGTGCACTAGGCTGCCTACAAGGCAGCAAGTAGAAAGTTGAGGCTGTAAGAGCAGGGGCTGAAGCTGTGCAGACAGTTGTGTGTTGTGTAGACAGCAGGCAGAAGAGAAACGTGGCTGAAAGCAAACATGCAGGCTGCTTTCATGATTATGAAACAATTCAAAGAAGATGGTATGGGTGGCTAGGCCGGAGTGGGTTGTAGTTGCATGCATGTATGCACAACACACAGTAATGGTTCTAGTGCGCCATGTGTGTAGCAGGCATGTGCATTTGCAACACAAGATCAAGTTTTCAGGCTTCATCAACAACAAAAGCAACGTCTACAACCACTATATGGTGCAGTTACTAGAGAGCCCAAGGCCTTAGATACAACTTACATAGAAAAACATATTGTAGTGAAATTACACACAAGAGCTTTCTAGAGAGTCTTAAATCATCTGAAAATTTTCATGAATTCACATATACAAAGGATCGTGTTAGAAATCGGTCCATGTGCTTGTGGGGATGGTTACTGTTAAGAACCAGTAAATAACTGCTGCTAGTTCTTGCATAATAAGAGTCACCTATGAAATCTGGAGGATTCAAAATCCAGGACACTCCATTGGTACGTAGATCAAGCACAAATAAAACACATTTACACTTCCAGAATTGTGGCAAAAATCACATACCCCATCAGATTCACGCGCAGATGAACACTCAGCTCCACAAAAAGCTCATACATCTGGCCCAGATCGGCTGCGTTGCCGTGAGAGTAGAGTAAGGTGAGGCGCGCAGATGGATTGCGGACATAGAGAGCTACAATGTTGTTGCCCCTTTTGGTATTCAGCCACAAGACGTCAACGTTCTCTCGGTTGGGCACGTCAGAAAGCTTCAATTTGCCTGTGGTCTCGTCCTTCACGACCTGGTATGATGGCGGCGTGGGTGGGAAAAAGGCAAATCTGGCTGCAACAGACGAAGTTACTGCTCCCATATTAAAAAAACAGAGGGCAAGATTTGGCGTCAGAAAAGCCTCATCTCCCCTCTGCTGTTCAGGAAGGGCAGAAATGAATCCTAGATAAGCTCCATCTCCTCCCTCTTCTTCAAAAAAGTGCAGAAACCAAACCCTAAAAGAGCTTCATGGCCTCTCTGATGGAGACACAAACCCTTGTGTATTTAAAAAATTCCTTTCCTCTTTGCTGTGAAGAAAGCAGAAGCCTGGATGGTTTGCGTCGATGCAGGAAGCAGCGGAGACGTCTCATCGCTGCAGAGATTTATGGAAGCTTTCCTGTGTGCTGCTGCAGAAGAAACCCTAGAAAAGCTTCAAATTACGTGTGTTTCTGAAGAAATCGCAGGAAGATAAACCCTAGATCACAACTGGGGTTTCTGCGATGAGATCCGACAGATTTCCAGACGCAGGGAGAGAACCCGATTGAGATGAGAAACCCTATGCATGTGTCGGAGAAAAAGAAAACCCAAATAGGGTCAAATTTAGTTAAGCCCCCAAAAAATGTCAAAATAATAACTTTTTGCATAAATTAAAATGCTTGTAGAAATTTGCTGCTTCTGTTAATATTAATATATATAACTATTGTTCCAAAAAAATTTAAAGAAATTTGTAGAAATGTAGAGAGAAAAAAAAAAGGGGGGGGAGGGCAACTTTGTGTATTTTTTCCGGCTTGAATAATGAAAAAATTGCCTAAGATTTCTCATTGCCCTTATTTCGAGGATTCCACTTCTTATATAATTTAGTTATAAAACCGGCATGTAGTATACACTTTGGGGAACTGAAATCGTGTTGTAGACTGAGGAGTTGTCGTTGGTTGAAAATTTTGTTTCTATCGAGCATTGCTATATAGTATAAACTGGATTGTGGAGTTTTGGGGTCATACCCTAATACGTCAAGGGTTAATTATTTTTCACCTTAAATTTAAGGATTAATATGTGGTTTGTATGGGTAATAAGGTTAAGAATGGTCGTTCGAGATGGACGTTTGTGATTATGTGTTGGTTAGGTTTATAAGTGTGATTTTCATCTCAACTTCCACATAATGATACAACCTTCCATGGCAAGAGGCTGTTGTATAAATATTCCTTCTTCATTTATCATTGTTATTTCAATAATTACTTTATTTAATTTTAATCATTACTTTATTATTGTTATTTCAATCATTACTTTATTTAATTTTAATCCAGTTTACTTTAATCTTTAAACAAATGTGCAAAGCTTTTTAATCTATTTGACTTGATACTATCTACATGTAAAACAATACCTTGAAAGAGTATTTGAATTATAGGTTCATTTTAAAACTTGGACTGTGAGACAAATGATGTTAATTGTCTATTTCTTAGTCCTTTTAGGAAGTAGGCAATTTGTATGTTGGTTTTAAAACTTAGATTGTGACTAATGATGTTAATTGTCAATTTCTTAGTCCTTAAGCAAGTTGGTGCCTTGGATGAGTTTTGAGTTCAAAATGGAATGATGGCATTTTGCTCCAATCTTAGCATTGTGTACTCGTATGTTGACATTATAGCAAGCTATTTCAACCATGGCATTTTATTCCTTTAGAGATTTTATTATTCAATGCAATGTATGCGGTTTAGAGATAACTTAAATCAAGTCTTGTTGCTTAGTAATTTGTTGTATTTAATTCACCTGACCATGAGGTTATTTGACGACTTCCTTGAGCATGCAAGGTAATAAGACATCTATACCTTATGTTGACATGATTGTGCTTTTTAGATACGTGATTTGTTTTTATATTGTTTATCTCCATCAAATTAAGCTACGAATTAAGCTACTATATGTGCAAGATAACAAGCTAAGTTTCCCTTTAAGTAATACAATGGAAATTGGTCTAGATTCATATGTTATTTCTAGATTCACACATCCTAAGCTTAAAAGAGGAAGTCCTTTGTTGTCACAAGAGTATACACTCTATTTTTCTAGGCAAATTTCCTAATGAAAACGTGTCATTTAAAATTGCACAAAGTAATGAAAGAGATTTTTGAAAAGAAAATTAGTATTATCATGAGCCAAAAAAAAAAAAGATAGGGTCTTATCGATTGAATACAAAGCTTTATTTAAACAAACATCACTTAGAACACTATCATATAAAATTACACAAGTAATGAAATAGATTTTTGAAAAGAAAATTAGTATTGTCTTGAGACAAATATATATATATATATATATATATATATATATATAGTCTTCGATTAAGTATTCAATCTATTGAATACAAAGCTTTATTTAAACAAACATCATCACACATCAAGCATAACTTAAATAAAATCAATGGCACACCACAACATAGATGTGTTTCATGTAATCGTCATCTATTTGTTGAATTTCAAGTAACAAAAGCACAAAAACAAAAGCCTTGAATTCATCAAACAAATTTTTAAATAAGGATTTATCAACAAAAAAAGGTGTGTAGGCTTTGTAATGTTTGTAAGAAATCAAGAAATCAATTTCCAATGTACTTTTGTCATCTAAATATGTGCACCAACACACCTATAGCATTAGTTGCGAAATTAGATAATAGTGATATTGGAGAACGGCTACGATCCCTATGAATTCATAAGATTTGCATTGCTTTGTGAGCTAGGCTATCAAGGCCAATTTTTGCATTAGAAGGTAGTATTGTTGGTTAATGTGTTTAAATATAAAGAATATTGCCAAGATTTTTAAATGACGAAGCAAGTTTGTTGATCGGAATCAAGCAACTCTAGTACAACAACAAACCTTACCTTGTTGGGTGTGGAAGGCCAATATGTGTTATGCAAGCCATAAAGGATTTGATATCAACACCTCTTTATGTGTATATGAAAATCCACATTGGAAGCATAATTTAGAAACAAACCCAATCTCAAGTTTAGAACCTAAAGATGAAAATGAAAATGAAAATGAACTGGAAGAAGACTATGATGTAGCGATCGATTCACTTATACATAGCATTATTAGTTCAGAGGTGATAGTAGATTATGAATCTCAATGTCTAATGGTAGGCCCTCTAAAGATACTCCCCATAGCCTATTCAAAGATACTTTTACTTCCCACCCCTTTTTTGGCTAAGCTTGATATAAAAGCACAAAAGAGATTCGTTAATTACAAAATGGGAGTTCATTAATTACAAAATGGGAGATTCTATATTTTGAGCGCACATTTGCAAGTAATATACTAAACTTATTTTTCAAAGTTATAAAAGTATACCGGGGATTCTACATTATGAGCACACGTCTATAAGTAATATACCAAAATTAATTTTCAAAGCTATAATAAAACCTTGATTCCATCTCTATATAAGGCTAAGAAAAGGTGCTTTAGAATCCTCAGCATTAAAAGTGAAAGATGTTATTGGTAATACCAATATATAGAACTTACTTGAATTTAAATATTGGGAACACATATATTCCAAAACTTGTGTACATCACCTAACTACAAAAAATAAATGTTAAGAAATGAGATTTTGTAAAGTTAAGTCCATCGGGACCACCACCTACATTTTTGTTGACATTCTCATCTATTAAGCGACAATGATATCCATTGGTGAGTTGCTTTTAAATTATTTTTTTAAGTTTGTAAAAAAATTTAACTACGAAAATGAAGAAGACCTAGCAAAATTCCTCGTACATAAAGATCATAGTGCTTGTGTGTTGAGAAATCGAGCTTAACTAGTGTGGGAATGAATGACATGCCAGGATAATAACTTTGCTCTCTTATGCCATTAGAATGGTTGGTGAGATTATGGTTGATATGTCACCAATGGTTTACAAGATGTATGATAGCCACTTTGGTTACTAGAGTTATGGCATACTTATGGTGCACATAGTCAGGTTCACACTGTGGACCTTGTATGTTTTTGTAGTACAGTACTTTCCCTTATAGTATGTACTCTTATCTTTATGTTTTAGTAGCAAATTATTTTCCTTATAGTATGTACTCTTATCTTTATGTTTTAGTAGTTAATTATTTTCCTTGTAGTACATACTCTCATCTTTATGTTATGGGTGTAGATAAGTAAGAAGAAAGAAGAAAATTCAGCCATCCATCTCTCTCTTATGTGTTTACCTACTCTTGTGTGTGTGTGTGTGTTAAGAAGTTTTCTTACAAGGAGCTCAAGCTCAAGTTTTCTCATTGCCCTTATTTCAAGGATTCACTTCTTATACAGTTTAGTTATAAAACCGACATGTAGTATACACTTTGGGAACTGAAATCGGGTAGACTTAGGAGTTGTCCTTATTCTGTTTGGTTGAAAATTTTGTTTTTATCGAATGTGGTTTGTATGGGTAATAAGGTTAAGAATGGTCGTTCGAGGTGGACGTTTGTGAATATGGCTGCCAAATTTTGTTTGAGAATTAATTAATTTGTTGAGGTGGCATAACCTTAGGAGTGAGAAATGGGACGTGACCTTAGAGTGTAATATATGGAAATGGGAGGTCAAACAAAAAATCGAATTCTGACGGTCTCTCTGGATCCTTCCTTAACTGCCTTAGGGTGGCAATAAAATGGAAAGAGGTTGTGGCCTCCACACACACACACACACAGAGATTCGCCTTGCATTGTCTACGAGAGAGAGCGATCCGGCTTGGTCAAAAAAAAATAAAATTGAAAGCTACGAAGCGATGAATAAGCGATGGTGGTTTAAACCTTAGAACCTTAATTCATTAATCGAGCTCATTAGAGCTCGATTAATTAATTAATGTGTGTAGCCCGAATATGTGTGATTATGTGTTCGTTAGGTTTATAAGTGTGATTTCCATCTCAACTTCCACATAATGATACAACCTTCCATGGGAAAGAGGCTGTTGTATAAATATTCCTTCTTCATTTATTATTGTTATTTCAATAATTACTTTATTTAATTTTAATCATTACTTTATTATTGTTATTTTAATGATTACTTTATTTAATTTTAATCTAGGCTACTCTAATCTTTAAATAAACGTGCAAAGCTTTTTAATTAATTTGACTTGATACTATCTACATGTAAAACAATACCTTGAAAGAGTTTTTGAATTATAGGTTGGTTTCAAAACTTGGATTGTGAGACAAATGATGTTAATTGTCTATTTCTTAGTCCTTAAGAAATAAACAATTTGTATGTTGGTTTTAAAACTTGGATTGTGACTAATGATGTTAAGTGTCGATTTCTTAGTCCTTAAGCAAGTTGGTTCCTTGGATGAGTTTTGAGTTCCAATGGAATGATGGCATTTTGCTCCAATCTTAGCATTGTGTACTTGTGTGTTGACATTACATCAAGTTATTTCAACCATGGCATTTGATTCCTTTAGTGATTTTATTATTCAATGCAATGTATGCGGTGTAGAGATAGCTTAAATCAAGTCTTGTTGCTTAGTAATTTGTTGTATTTAATTTCCTAATGTTTAAGCATTTTACTAATGGTAATCTTTAGTAAGTAATGAAGGCCTTTTCCATGGATCAAAACATACTAATTCACTTTGACCAAGAATTTCACCATGGTAATAGACTAAATATATTATTTTTTTAAACAATATCTTGTACTTTTGGATATCATTTTACCCCATTGTCCTTGTGGCATTTTGTTGTGTCTTATTTACACAATGCAAAAGAAATAATCCACCTGACCATGAGGTCATTTGATGACTTCCTTGAGCATGCAAGGTAATAAGACATCGATACCTCATGTTGACTTGGTTGTGCTTTTTAAATGCGTGATTTGTTTTTATATTGTTTAAGTTAGTATATCTCCATCGAATTAAGCTACTATTTGCAAGATAATAAGCTAAGTTTCCCTTTAAGTAGTACAATGGAAATTGGTCCAGTTACAACTAGAAAACATAAAAGGACTACGTTATTTCTAGATTCACAAATCCTGAAGCTTAAAAGAGGAAGTCCTTTGTTGTCTCACAAGAGTATACACTCTATTTTTCTAAGCAAATTTTCTAATGAAAACATATCATTTAAAACACTATCATATAAAACACTATCATATAAAATTGCACAAAGTAATTAAATAGATTTTTAAAAAGAAAATTAGTATTATCATGAGCCAAAAAAAAATAGTGTCTTATCGATTGAATACAAAGCTTTATTTAAACAAACATCATTTAGAACACTATCATATAAAATTACACAAGTAATGAAATAGATTTTTGAAAAGAAAATTAGTATTATCATGAGCCAAAAATATATAGTCTTAGATTAACTATCCAATTGATTGAATACAAAGCTTTATTTAAACAAGCATCATCACACATCAAGCACAACTTAAATAAAAGTAATGGCACACGACAACATAGATGTGTTTCATGTAATCGTAATCTATTTATTGAATTTCAAGTAGCAAAAGCACAAAAACAAAAGCCTTGAATTCATCAAGAAAATTTTAATTAAGGATTTATCAACAAAAAGGTGTGTAGGCTTTGTAATGTTTGCAAGAAATTAATTTCCAATGTAATTTTGTCATCTAAAATATGTGCACCAACACACCTATAGCATTAGTTGTGGGATTCTACATTATGAGCACACATCTATAAGTAATATACTAAAATTAATTTTCAAAGCTGTAATAAAACCTTGATTCTGTCTATATATAAGGCTAAGAAAAGGTGCTTTAGAATCCTCAACATTAAAAGTGAAAGATGTTATTGGTAATACCGATATATAGAACTTATTTAAATATTAGGAACACATATTTCCAAAACTTGTGTACATCACTAGACTACAAAAAAAAAATGCTAAGAAATAATATTTTGTAATGTTAAGTCCATCGAGACCATCACCTACATTTTTGTTGATTTCCATTGGTGAGTTGCTTTTAAATTTTTTTTTAAGTTTGTAAAAAAATTTAACTACTAAAATGAAGAAGCCCTAGCAAAATACCTTGTACATAAAGATCATAGTGCTTGTGTGTTAAGATATCGAGCCAGGATTATAACTCTGCTCTCTTATGCCATTGGAATGGTTGGTGAGATTATGTTTGATATGCCACCAGTGGTTTACAGGATGTATGATAGCCACTTTGGTTACTAGAGTTATGGCATACTTATGGCGTACATAGTTAGGTTCACACTATGGACCTTGTATGTTTTCGTAGTATTCGTAGTACAATACTTTCCCTTATAGTATGTACTCTTATCTTTATGTTTTAGTAGCAAATTATTTTCCTTATAGTACATACTGTTATCTTTATGTTTTAATAGTAAATTATTTTCCTTGTAGTACATACTCTTATCTTTATGTTATGGTTGTAGATAAGTAAGAAGAAAGAAGAAAATTCAGCCATCCATCTCTCTCTTGTGTGTTTACCTACTCTTGTGTGTGTGTTAAGAAGTTTTCTTACAAGGATCTCAAGATCACCCCCTCCCATGCATTCTTCTCATGGTATCAGAGTGCTAGTTTGTGTGTAACAAGCTCAAGAGGTAAGCATGCTATGAGAATGTATTTTAATCCCTCTTAAAATAATTATTCCACCCTTTTAAATAGTTTGAGGATACCTAGATTATTTTTGTGTCATGCTAAATTATGTAATATCATAGGTGATACCACTATAGATATTAATACGTTTGGTGAAATGACATATGCTTGGGGCCTCCATTGTTTGTTTTACAACTTGTTTGTATAGCAGGGTGATTCCTGGAGTACTTATGCCTAATGAACATTTGTGTGGTGATGGTTTATTTACCTATGGAACATGTATTGAATTTACCAAACTATTTGTTGGATATTTTATAGGTAAGGAGGACATGGAAGATTGAGATTGATGTGCAAAAATAATTATTTTGGAAGGCATTCACAATTTTGAGTAAGCTCTATATATATGTGCAAGCTTTTGCACATTATTTTATTTATTTTCATAATCTTATACTCAAAACATATACTTTAGTAATATTTACTTTTTGATATTTTATAAAACTTAAAAGATTTCCCCTAGGCTCAAGTAATTTGATAAAAATAGAGCTCTCTGATAACACTATGGTGTCCGTTCATACTTGGATGGCCATGAAACAAAAAGTACCAATGGCATCAATACACATCCTCACTATAATACTACCATAAATATCTAATATTAAGTACATTCATCTTCTATAGTTTGTATAGAATAATACCCCTCATTTAGGGAAGAGATACTCCTCTCTAGCGAGCTTATCCCTTAGGAAAAACATCAGACAACATAACTCCTAGGTATAAACTTCGTAGTTGAGATAGTTCTCTAGCACTATCGCTAGGGTAAAGAATCTAGCGAGGTAACCTTGGCGTGACCTTCTAGCTAAGATAGTCCTCTAGCACTACCACTTGGGCAAACCATTCGACAAGGTAACTTAGGCATAAAAGAAAACTCACAGTCCTCTTGCACTACCTCCCAGGTAAATCATCTAGCGAGGTAATCTAAGTATTACTAAAAAATACCATGAGTAAATAGTAGAATCTAAGGCTCAAAGGGGAAACACCACATAAAGTAAATAAAATGGTAAGCATAAACCAAAAAGGTGACCTCAGCCATAACTTAGGCATAAAAGAAAACTCACAGTCCTCTTGCACTACCTCCCAGGTAAATCATCTAGCGAGGTAATCTAAGTATTACTAAAAAATACCATGAGTAAATAGTAGGATCTAAGGCTCAAAGGGGAAACACCACATAAAGTAAATAAAATGGTAAGCATAAACCAAAAAGGTGACCTCAGCCAACACACGTCATGAAAAAAATCATGAGACCTATGGGTTTTTGGAGGATGCCTCCCCTCCTCAGCCTACAACACTCGTGGTGGAGGAGGTGAGAGGATGACCAATGGAATGATGCCTCTCGACAAGGTGTTAAACTAAATAAGATCCTCCTTGGCTATTGTTGAAGTGCCTAAGAGTGGCCAATTCTTGAAGTCTTTAGCTTGCCAGAATTAGGGAAGAGCATACTATCCAGCTATAATGTCAAAATTGGTTCAATCCAAAAACCCTAATTTCTATAAAACATGGTATCCAGTGGAAAAATGGATGTAGCGGATAGCTCAAGTGTCCGAATGGTAAGGTTTAAGGCTAGATGGGAAGCTTAGGGTATGGGGAACCTAACCCTATGCTCACTTTGCCAATTTGAAGCGTTGTTTCTGACTAGGCCCCACAATCCTTCAATAGAAATCATAATATTTCTGATCATCATTTTCCAAAACTCTGAGTCCATTGTATTACAAAAGTGTATCCTCTGAACTCTCTGTTGAAGACCAGCTGGCCAACCAACTAGATCCAGTATCAAAATTTGGTTCCCAAAAATCTTTCCTTTTTGTCCATCCAAAATCTTCTTCGATGTACGCATGGGTGTCCTAGCAACTGCGAGCCCGTGCACCGCCTGGTCAGAACCCTCTAGGATCCTCCTTAGGTGTCCTAGCACTTCACTCAGGGACGGCTTCGTCAGTCCTCGCCCATCATACCGGAAGCACACCATTTTAACCATACCGAGGCTGGTCAAGACCTCGGCGGGCTTTGTCGCGAGCAACGTCCCTTGACGATTCCCTGCCACCAGTTGTTCCAATGAACCTCCTCTTAGAAAAACATAAGCCAAATGCTTCCTCCAGCATTATGGCGTAAAACAATCCTTTGAATGAAAAAAACAGAGGTTCCAATGCAAGTAAAATTCCAGTCTGAGATCGGTTTCAAAAACCCTTTTTCCATAATTCCCAGTTTCATAATGAGGATCCTTGATCTCTCACGAGGGTAATCTACCCATCATTTTGTCCATTTATCCAACTAGATTCTTGGTGAGTTTGGTCAAGAAAAAACTAGATTAGTTTTGGTAGTCTATTCTTTGGATTTAGTAACTGGAATTGGTCACAAAGTTTTTGTTTGATTCAGATCGAGAGAAGGACAATTAGGTTTATTGTCTGTCCCTCACGTAGTTTAACCAAATTCATTCCGTTTAGTTCTATAAGGATTCCCTTCAACTAAACATCTAGATTTTGGGTAAATATCAATTTAGTGATTTCACTAATTAAAATATCCAAAGATATTCCTTCTCCCACATAATTTCTCAACCTTAATTCATTAGGTAGAATTATGATGGAATTTCATCTTTTAACTAAAATATTGAAATACCTATTTTTTTTGAATAAACTTGAAATCCTTCTTTTTCTCATTTCAATGAGTGTAATCCAATTGTCATGGGAATTCCTCTTTTTCCATAAATTAAATCTCTCTTTCTTCTTAAAAAATTACATAAAAATATCCATTAATTTCATTAAGCTAAAAATCCCACTTTTCTCATTTAAATATTTGAATTCCAATATGGTGGGAATTCCTCTTTCATCATTTAAATTTATCTATACAAAAAGATAATTTTAACTATATTTTCTCTTAAAATTTAAATAAAAATCTTTATTAATTCCTTTACACTAGGAATTACACTTTCCTCATATAAATATTTGGATTGCAATATAGTGGGAATTCCTCTTTCATCATTTAAAATTTATCCATGCCAAAAGATAAATTTAACTAAAATCCTTTCTTAATTTTTAAATAAAATATACATTATTTTAGCAATCCAATTTTTTTTCTTAATTCATTGGAATACATGGATTTCTATTGTCATGGGAATTACTCTTTTAACATACAAATGAATTACTAGAAATTTCTCTTTTTTCTGATTTATTATTTATGCATAAACATAAAAATCAATTTTTTTTTCATGATTACTAATGAGAATCATTCAATTAATCTAGGATGATTAATCCTAGAATATGGTAGGAAGTCCTCTTTCCATAATATAAATGAAAACGATTTATGTGTTTTTTTTAAAAAAAATTTACCATAGCTCCGCTGCTGCTATTACTGATAATTCTCAATAAATTTGAAAGAATAAGGTTTAGTATTATTCATGTGATTAGAATAACGCCTAATTGAATCATTATCCAATTATGGATTGATTCTTAATTTTACCATAAAGTAAATAGCATAAAAGTATTAAAAAGCCATTCTTTTGGCCTCCAATTAGACAAGCATAGAAATTACTTTTAGATTAGAGAAATGCTTCATGAGAAGCTTCATTTGAATTGAGAATAGGTCATAGGAATGACCATTCTTTGGGGGAGAGAGAGAAATGCCTAAAAACCATTATAAATTAAGCATAAATGGAAATTTATGTATTTCTTCATTACAATACATTAAAGAACTTCAATAGTACTCAAAAGCCATTCAAATTAATGCTTCTCAAGCTTGAGAGGGATTGAGAAGAGAAACATTCAGAGATTTAAGAAAAAGAAGATAATAATCCACACTTTACCTCCTAAATTACTTGATTCTTTGATCACAGTAGAGGCCCCCAACCAATCAATTGGTTTGGTATGTTGTTGGAGTCTCCAAGGAAGATTGAAGAGAGAGAGAAGCTCCAATCTCTTCAATTTTTAGAGGGTTTCTAGAGGATAATAGAAAATAAGCTTAACTTAGAGTAATACCGGCATAGTTTAGTTCACATATGAGAATACAAAGGAATGAGGGTCTATTTATAGGTGAGGGAGGCCACTTACTGAGTCCAACTGAGTTCTAGAATTTTCCAGCTTCAGTTTGGTGGACCAGTTTGGCTCCCTTTTTGATTTGGTTTGATCCAAGAGAGAGAAGAGATAAAAATATCCTATTATTTTTTGGTTTGACACATGTGAAATAGGCGCCTTCTTGAAGGGCCCCCTTTTCCTTACCTATGTGTCAAAAATGAATGATTACTCCAAAATATCTCATTTTTTTTATTAATACTTCATAATTTTTAACTAATAAACCTAGTACTTAGTCAACTCTTCATCTTATGTGGGCATTTACTCATTTTTGGGTATTTTCTTTTATTCTTTGGATTTATGTTGTCCCAACACTTGGATTAATCTTATTGGTCCATAGAAACCTTAATTGGACCATAATCAAATTTTTTTTGAAAATCTTGACCCTTAGGCTAAGGTCTTCTAAATCATTTTTTATTAATTCCAATTTTTACCACCTTGGAAAATCTATTTTGATTTTCAGTTTTAGGAAAATATTTTTTTGATATTTATAGAATTTATTTATCTAAAAATATCCCAATATTGATTTACCACTCTCTAGAAATTTTTATCTCACTAGGCAAAACAAGGGAAAATAATATTTTCTTGTATTCAGAAACATAGAATGATTACAAGGGATTAAAGTAGAGGCTTAATCAATATTCAGCCCGAGGAGGAATCTTACATCCTCTCCCACTTGAAAAATGCGAGATGTCCTCATCTCGCAAAGTAGAGGCTTAATCAATATTCAGCTCGAGGAGGAATCTTACATCCTCTCCCACTTGAAAAATGCGAGATGTCCTCATCTCGCAAAGTGGGGGTAATCCTTTGCCAACTCTTCTTCTTTCTCCCAGGTGGCGTCTTCTAGAGGAAAGAACTTCCACTTTACTAAGAATTGTCTGAGGACTCTGCTCCTGAGAATCTTCTCCCAAATGTCAAGGAGTTCCTCAAGTTGGAGTACCATTTGGCCTTGAGTCGGAGAGATCAATTGCTCATCACATTAAGCATGTGACTCAGGCTAGGTACATATTTCTTAAGCAAGCTGACATGGAATACATCATGTATCTTGAGATGGGGAGGCAGAAGAAGTTTATAGGGTAGATTGCCCACTTTCTTTATGACAACATATGGCCCACAGTATCTGGGAGAGAGCTTCTTGTACTTCCCTAAGGATAAAGAACTTCTTTTTGGTCGTACTCGAATGAAGACCATATCTGATTCTTCGAACTCTCTCTCAGATCTCTTTTTATCGACATATAGCTTTTGCCTGACTTGGGCTGCCTTTATATCTTTACAGATTTATTACATCTGCTGGTCCATGTCGTCAAGCATTTGTCTGGACATTTTGACTCTAATCAATGGATCAGACCAAGTCAATGGTGTAAGGCAATCTTGTCCATACAAAGCTTTGAAAGGACTCATCCCAATGCTCCGATGATAAGAAGCATTGTAAGCGAATTCGACCAAATGCAGATGACTTAACCACTTCTTGGGTTCCCTGCTGCTGCAGCATGACCGAAGGATATCTTCAATTACTTGATTCACCCTTTCCGTCTGGCCATCTGTTTTGGGGTGATAGGCTATGCTGAGATCCAAGAAAGTTCCTACTGCTTCAAAGAACGCAGTCTGGAATTTCGATGTGAATTTCGGATCTCGGTCACTTACTATCCTCCTGGGTAAACCATGCAATCTGAAGATCTCCTTAAGGAAAACTCTGGCAACATCCACTACAGAGTATGTTTCTTTCACTGGAATTAGATGGGCAACTTTGGTCAGCCTGTCAACTACCACAAAAATGGAGTTGTAACCTCATGCACTGAAGGTAATCCAGTGAGTGACAAAGTCCATACTGATGCATTCCCACTTCATTTGTGGAATGTCTAGAGGCTGCAGTTTCCCTGCAATCTTGACTCTCTCTGCCTTGACTCTTTGGCACATCAAGCATTTTCGCACATGATCAAGTACATCCTTTTTGAGTCCTGGCCAGAAGAAGCCTTTCTTCATAGACATATAGGTTTTTATAAACCCTGGATGTCCAGCTATCAGGCTATCATGGGCTTCTCTCAGAATTCTTCCCTTTATTCCCTCATCATTGGGAATACAGAGCCGATTATTATAATACATGCATCTTTCATCCAGTTTGTACCCAAGAACTGGACTCATTTCCTGAGGAGTCTTGCTTTCCTGCATCAGAAGGGATTTGACCGGCCGATACTTTATTTCAAAATCAAATTCCTGCATCCTTCATCCAAGTTTGTACCCAAGAACTGGACTCATTTCCTGAGGAGTCTTGCTTTCCTTCATTTATCAATGGATTTGACACCACTGTAATTGCAAGAAAGGAGGCTTTTCTGTTGAGCACATCTGTAACCACATTTTCTTTCCCCGATCGATACTTTATTTCAAAATCAAATTCCTGCAGGGTCTGCATCCATCTCCTTTGATGCATGTTAAGATCCCTTTGGGTGAAGATCCACTTCAGACTTTGATGATCTGTCATCAAGGTGAACCTTTGTCCCAAAAGATAATGTCTCCACAACTTCAGAGCATACACTACTGAGAGTAACTCCAAGTCATGGACGGCATAATTCCTCTCATGTATTCTGAGTTTTCGGGATTCATAGGCCACTGCATGACCTTCCTGCATTAGAGCAACGCCTAAGGCAAATCCATTGGTATCAGTAACTACCTCAAAGGGTTTGGTAAAATTTGGCAATTTAAGAACAAGGTTGGTTACTAAGGCTATGTCTTTAGCTTGTCAAAGGCACTCTGACACATTGTAGTCCACTGAAAAAGTGTACTTTTCTTGGGAGAAGGTTAGTCAAAGGGGACGCTAACTGAGCATACCTAGGTATAAAGATCCTATACCATCCGGTTAACCCTAGGAATCCTCTGACTTCCTTTATTGACTTGGGTTCTGGCCATTCAACTTCTGCTTGGATCGTTGCGGGGTCAGGAGAAATCCCATCCTTTGACACTATGAATCTCAAGTATTCAACCTGGTCAACAGATAAGGAACACTTGCTCTTCTTTGCAAAGAGTTGGTGTTTCCTTAGGATTTCCAGGACTTTGCGCACATGATCTTCATGGTCTGCAGCATTCTTTGAGTATAATAAGATATCGTCAAAGAAGACAAGAACAAAATCATCCAAGTATTCTCTAAGAATATCTTGCATAAGACGATTGAATGTCGTCGGGGCATTAGTTAATCCAAACGGCATAACTGTGAACTCATAATGCCCATAGCGAGTATTGAATGTTGTCTTTGGGATGTCTTGATCCTTGATTCTGATCTCGTAGTAACCGGATTTGAGATCTATCTTTGAGAACATTTGGGTCGCACTTAACGGATCTAGAAATTCATCAATCCTAGGAATAGGATACTTATTCTTAATTGTTAATTGATTCAATCCTCTGTAGTCAATACAGAGTCTTAACGTTCCATCTTTCTTCTTTTGAAAGAGAACGGGCGCACCCCAAGGTGAGACATTGGGTCTGACGAATCCTTGCTCTAATAGTTGTCTTAACTGCTCCTTAAGTTCTATGGCTTCAGGGACTGGCATTTTGTATGCACACTGGGCTACTGGCTGAGCTCCGGGGGTTAATTTGATCTCATGATCTACTTCACGAGACGGAGGCATCTCAGTCAGCTCTTCATCAGGAAATACATCTGCATACTCACTTAACCACTCTGGTTCTTTAGCCTTGCATTTATGTCTACTGGATTCATTTTAACGATATACACAGCTTGCCTCTTTTTGAGCCCTTTTAATAATTTTGAAGCCTTGACTAATTGCACCACTGGGGATCCGAAAATTCCAATTCCTTAAACTTTATTCCCGTGAAGGTCAAGGACAGAGATGGTTCCTTTGTGAGACAATGAATGTCAGCCTGATTCTTTTGGAGCCAATCCATTATTCCAAGGATTTCATCATATATTCCCAGGGGTAGGACTCTGAACTGGCACTCTGTTACGTTACCATCTAGGCTAAACTGAATAAGGTCAGTCTCAAGGTGAGTGAAAAGAATCTTCCCACTGACTAATTTCACTTGCATAGGTTTCCTTGATTTTTGATTTAGGACTAATTTACGCAGACGTCCTGGGGAAATAAAAGAATGAGTACTGCTTGAATCAATCAAAAGCTTGAATTTCTTACCCTAGTACTCTGTTGGAGTCTGGAGGACTAAGAATTGACGGTTATTCCCTTGATGCTCAATTGCTGCATAGATCTGTCCTTTCTCTTCCTCCACTTCCTCAGCTATGGTGACTGCTCTGGCTATTACAGTCTGAGGTGGAACTCTCTCTCTCTTTGGTTATTCCAATTTTGGGAGGGAGTTCGGAGACTGCTTTGCATGGAGGCTACAGGCTGCACTGGCACTCTTCTTGGGTTACCCTGATTCTGGCACGGGGGACCCTGATTGGACTGATATAAAGGAGTATGTCTCGGAACTATGGGACCCTCGCTTCCTTGGCCCACAGAAGGAGATGGGCAATCCTTGAGCTGGTGCCCAAGTCCCTGACATCCGAAGCATCTGTTCTCGCTTCGAAGCTCTTCCCTTTGCATTCTGGAGAGAGCTAGAGTTCCTGAGAATGTACTTTGGGGGAAAGGTCTTCCTTCATTTCTGAAGCTTCCCATCTCCACATTTTGGTTAGGACTTGGTGTCTCTTTGGAGGCGGAAAGTTGGAAGAACTTCCCGGAGTCTGAAATCTCTTGAAGGATGAGGGAGCTGGCTTTGGCGGGACTTTTACGATGAAGGCTTTGGCAAAGTCCTTCGCCATTCTGATAGCTTCAGCCATGGACACTGGCTTGGCATTTTTGACCAGTGTGTCCAAGGGTTCGTTCATTCCCCGAATGAATTTGGCCATGAGTTGCTTTTCATCTAGAGGTGGAGAATATTTAAGTAGAAGAGCGAAGGCCTGGTGATATTCCTGGATGGTTTTTCTCCCCTGCTTCAGCTCTAAGAATTCGTTCATTTTGGTTTCCAAAAATCCAGGGGGACAAAATCTCTTCCTTAAATAGGTTTTAAGGTCATTCCAGGACTGAGTATTTCTGTCCAAACGGTTGGTGTCACAATGGGTCCTCCATGCAACCCTGGCTGTTTCCACTATCTTCAGCTTGGCAAGAGCCATTTTGCTTCGCTCATTGTAGTCGGTGACGTCAAAATATTCTTCCATGGCTTCCACCCATTTCTCCACAGCCTCGCCCAGGTTCTCCCCTTCTCCTTTGAAGGGGAGACCCTTCTCCTTTGAAGGGTTCGTTGAGTTCTATCAAGAGCCTTGCGAACGTCAGGGAAGCTCATCGTCTTTAGAGAGAGGTTATGGCTGAGGGCCACGGTTTCCTCGTTTCATGATTCTGCCAAAAATGATATATTATTAAATTTTTATTTTTAATATCGTCCATGAGATCCTAAGACTTAAGAGGTTTGGAAAATAATTTCTTAAATAAGACAAATTATCTTATTGGAGATCTATGACTGGAGATCTATGACATATGTCTAATAACAGATTTTTCTTTATCCATCAGATCGTCCATAAACAATCACATATACAGCAGGGAATTTTTCTCCAGAAAACATTTCTTTATTTATATAAAAGTTTCAATATGTACATAGAGCAGCTCGGCCCCAGAAATCAAAATCTCCTCGGGAGACGCATAAGACGGCGGGGTACTGGGCCATAGCCATGCCCTGATACAAACATTCACTTACTGCCAAGGGAGCTATTATCTTCTCCTTAGGAATAAAGCAACTAACGAGTTTATAGATTTGGCATGAGAGTCTGAAATTCCGAGGCATTGAATGATATTGAATGACACCATGTACCACTTTCAACTTTATCAGAATCATGGGGCCAATGAGAGGTTTTGCCTCAGCATTGCACGCCGGTCGCAAGAGGCATGGACGTACTGCCTTGCAAACCACTTATGCTATCGTCTCTCCGCTGGGGTCAGGAAAATATAAATCCTCGAAATGGCGTGCGAGTCGGCTTGTTCGAGTTGTAGTGGAAGAGATGAGATGCTTAAAGGCAAACGCAGTCATGTCTTGGGACTGGGTGAGGTCAGGAATACCAGATAAGTACGGAACTTCCATCTATAAAAACAATTTCTTTGATTAAAAATTCTTCATTAAAGAAGCTTACGGAACGAAAATACATTATGAAAATGCTTTTTTTTGGGAGTTTTTATTATCAATTTTTGATAAGAATTCATTTATCCTTATTAGCTTTCAACAAAGCTCTGATACCAGCTGTGAGGTCCCCCGCCCACTTCGGGGCTCTTGTCGGTGGTGGCGGAAGTAGCGTCATCGGCCTCCCGCGCGGGGCGGGGTCCACACACTCGAGGCCTTGCCAGCGGATGTCCGGGACGAGAGGCTAGCCCGGGCAGCCCCTCTGAGGTCGGCGGGCCCGGAAGACTCCTCTCGCCTGCAAGGCACGGGCAATTCCGCCAATTGGGAAAAATCTTCTAACGGGGAAATTACTCTAACGAGTCAAGTCTTAACTAGATAAACTGATCTGGCCAAACCTGAAGTCACATGGTCAGATCAAGAAGAGACTTGCACTTGGTCCATGGAATCACCGCTTTTTTCCTCATTTACGTGGCACAACCAATGATCTCTTCCCACAGAACAAGGTCTTCTCAGGATTTAAAACTAATTAACGTAACTAATCGTATCTAGATGTTTCTAAGGAATCCTCTGATATCCAGCATCTGGCCCATGGGTTAGCCAACCACCCGACCACTGAATTGGTGGGATTCCTTTATAAAGATTTGGTTGGGTTTTTGCCCGGGTACTGAGGAAAAGAGTTCCTAGGCCCCCTAGCCAGGCGATTCATGTAAAAATCAAGGTAGGCATACCACATACACACCCAATATGAAATTGCCATTTGTAACAGATTCGACTGGCTTTAAAAAATAATCCTTCAATAGAAATCATAATATTTCTGATCATCATTTTCCAAAATTCTGAGTCCATTGTATTACAAAAGTGTATCCTCTGAACTCTTTGTTGAAGACCAGCAAGCCAACCAACGAGATCGAGTATCAAAATTTGGTTCCCAAAAATCTTTCCTTTTTGTCCATCCAAAATCTTCCTCGACGTACGCATGGATGTCCTAGCAACTACGAGCCCATGCACCGCCTGGTCAGAACCCTCTAGGATCCTCCTTAGGTGTCCTAGCACTTCACTCAGGGACGGCTTCGTCGGTCCTCGCCCATCATACCGGAAGCGCACCATTTTAACCATATCGAGGCTGGTCAAGACCTCGGCAGGCTTTGTCGCAAGCAACGTCCCTTGACGACTCCCCACCCACCAGTTGTTCCAATGAACCTCCTCTTAGAAAAACATAAGCCAAATGCTTCCTCCAGCATTATGGCGTAAAACAGTCCTTTGAATGAAAAAAACAGAGGTTCCAATGCAAGTAAAATTCCAGTTTGAGATCAGTTCCAAAAACCCTTTTTCCATAATTCCCAGTTTCATAATGAGGATCCTTGATCTCTCATGAGGGTAATCTACCCATCATTTTGTCCATTTATCCAACTAGATTCTTGGTGAGTTTGGTCAAGGAAAAACTAGATTAGTTTTGGTAGTTTATTCTTTGGATTTAGTAACTAGAATTGGTCACAAAGTTTTTGTCTGATTCAGATCGAGAGAAGGACAATTAGGTTTACTGTCTGTCCCTCACGTAGTTTAACCAAATTCATTCCGTTTAAGTCTATAAGGATTCCCTTCAACTAAACATCTAGATTTTGGGTAAATATCAATTTAGTGATTTCACTAATTAAAATATCCAAAGATATTCCTTCTCCCACATAATTTCTCAACCTTAATTCATTAGGTAGAATTATGATGGAATTTCATCGTTTAACTAAAATATCAATACCTATTTTTTTTGAATAAACTTGAAATCCTTCTTTTTCTCATTTTTTCAAAGAGTGTAATCCAATTGTCTTGGGAATTCCTCTTTTTCCATAAATTAAATCTCTTTAATTTTCTTCTTAAAAAATTACATAAAAATATCCATTAATTTCATTAAGCTAAAAATCCCACTTTTCTCATTTAAATATTTGAATTCCAATATGGTGGGAATTCCTCTTTCATCATTTAAATTTATCTATACAAAAAGATAATTTTAACTAATTTTTCTCTTAAAATTTAAATAAAAATCTTTATTAATTCCTTTACACTAGGAATTACACTTTCCTCATATAAATATTTGGATTGCAATATAGTGGAAATTCTTCTTTTATCATTTAAAATTTATCTATGCAAAAAGATAAATTTAACTAAATCCTTCCTTAATTTTTAAATAAAATATACATTATTTTAGCAATCCAATTTTTTTTCTTAATTCATTGGAATACATGGATTTCTATTGTCATGGGGATTACTCTTTTAACATACAAATGAATTACTAGAAAGTTCTCTTTTTTTTTGAATAAACTTGAAATCCTTCTTTTTCTCATTTTTCATTGAGTGTAATCCAATCGTCATGGGAATTCCTCTTTTTCCATAAATTAAATCTCTCTAAATTTCTTCTTAAAAAATTACATAAAATATCCATTAATTCCATTAGCTAAAAATTCCACTTTTCTCATTTAAATATTTGAATTCCAATATGGTGGGAATTCCTCTTTCATCATTTAAATTTATCTATACAAAAAGATAATTTTAACTAAATTTTCTCTTAAAATTTAAATAAAAATCTTTATTAATTCCTTTACACTAGGAATTACACTTTCCTCATATAAATATTTGGATTGCAATATAGTGGGAATTCCTCTTTCATCATTTAAAATTTATCTATGCAAAAAGATAAATTTAACTAAAATCCTTCCTTAATTTTTAAGTAAAATATACATTATTTTAGCAATCTAATTTTTTTTCTTAATTCATTGGAATACATCATTTAAATATTTGAATTTCAATATGGTGGGAATTTCTCTTTCATCATTTAAATTTATCTATATAAAAAGATAATTTTAACTAAATTTTCTCTTAAAATTTAAATAAAAATCTTTATTAATTCCTTTACACTAGGAATTACACTTTCCTCATATAAATATTTGGATTGCAATATAGTGGGAATTCCTCTTTCATCATTTAAAATTTTTCTATGCAAAAAGATAAATTTAACTAAAATCCTTCCTTAATTTTTAAATAAAATATACATTATTTTAGCAATCCAATTTTTTTTCTTAATTCATTGGAATACATGGATTTCTATTGTCATGGGGATTACTCTTTTAACATACAAATGAATTATTAGAAATTTCTCTTTTTCTTGATTTATTATTTATGCATAAATATAAAAATCAATTTTTTTTCATGATTACAATGAGAATCATTCAATTAATCTAGGATGATTAATCCTAGAATATGGTAGGAAGTCCTCTTTCCATAATATAAATGAAAATGATTTATGTGTTTTTTTTTCAAAAATTTTTATCATAGCTCCGCTGCTGCTATTACTGATAATTCTCAATAAATTTGAAAGAATAAGGTTTAGTATTATTCATGTGATTAGAATAATGGCTAATTGGATCATTATCCAATTATGGATTGATTCTTAATTTTACCATAAATTAAATAGCATAAAAGTATTAAAAAGCCATTCTTTTGGCCTCCAATTAAACAAGCATAGAAATTACTTTTAGATTAGAGAAGTGCTTTATGACAAGCTTCATTTGAATTGAGAATAGGTCATAGGAATGACCATTCTTTGGGGGAGAGAGAGAAATGCTTAAAAACCATTATAAAGTAAGCATAAATGGAAATTTATGTATTTCTTCATTACAATACATTAAAGAACTTCAATAGTATTCAAAAGCCATTCAAATTAATGCTTAACCACTATGGTTCTTTAGCCTTGCATTTTATGTCTACTGCATTTTATGTCTACTGGTGGATTCATTTTAACGACATACACAGCCTCCCTGTTTCTGAGCCCTTTTAATAATTTGGAGGCCTTGACTAGTTGCACCACTGGGGATCCGAAAATTCCAATCCCTTGAACTTTATTCCCCTGAAGGTCAAGGACAGAGATGGTTCCTTTGTGACAATGAATGTGATTCTTTTTCAGCCAATCCATTATTCCAAAGATTCTATCATATATTCCCAGGGGTAGGACTCTGAACTGGCACTCTGTTACGTTACCATCTAGGCTAAACTGAATAAGGTCAGTCTCAAGGTGAGTGAAAAGAATCTTCCCACTGACTAATTTCACTTGCATAGATTTCCCTGATTTTTGATTTAGGACTAATTTACGTAGACATCCTGGGGAAATAAAAGAATGAGTACTGCTTGAATCAATCAAAAGCTTGAATTTCTTACCCTAGTACTCTGCTGGAGTCTAGAGGACTGAGAATTGACGGTTATTCCCTTGATGCTCAATTGCTGCATAGATCTGTCCTTTCTCTTCCTCCACTTCCTCAGCTATAGTGACTGCTCTGGCTACTGTAGTCTGAGGTGGAACTTGTTACCATATTATAGTAGTGATGTGTGTGAACACACTTAGGACCGCCGGGGCACTTTTTCCCTCACTAGGAGGTTTTTTCCCCCGTGCATTGTATATACGCCCATTATCTTCTAGGGCTTGTAATCTTTCATTTTTGGCACTCATAATACACTACTGTGTTGTGCTCAAGCTTCCTCATCTTCTTGAAGTTGTGTGTGCATTCCTGCAACCCTAATTCCAACAATTGGTATCAGAGCAGGCTTCCTCCTCCCGGGCAGCATCACCGGCACCTGCCGCTTCATCTCCTCCGATTGCGACGAGGTTTCACGAGCGTCTGCAGGTTAGTATATGCCGTGGGAGAGCCCGTAGGGCTCGGTCATTTCAGAATTTTGATCTGAGGTCATTTCGCCCTCCGTTTTTGCATTCCAAGTACTGCGCAGGCAAAATCGTCCTACTGTGCAGATTTTCTGTCAAGATTAAAATCTGCAGGACAGGTGCCCATTCGTCTGTTTTGGGCTGTGCTACATAGCACAGGTCGATTTTATACAGGTTTACCTCTTACAGACAGCATTTACATCTAGTAGTACAGTCATTGGCCATGGCTGACAACAATGATGTATTCCGCATGTTGGCTGCTGAGGATAAGTTGGATGGCACCAACTATCCATTGTGGGCATATATGATGCGACATGTATTGGTAGCAAAGGGGTTATGGAATATTGTGCAGGGTATTGATGCACGTCCTATTGTGGCTGGGAATGCTGTAAACACATCAGAAACAGGTACTGTTGATGATGGTGCAGGCACAAGTGCTGTAGCAGCTGTTCGAGAACCACCACTTTCAGCAGAGCAGATTCGTTGGGATGGTAGAGATGCGCAGGCTCATGCCTTGATTGCGCTGTCTGTCAAACGTACCATTATCCCACATATTCGCTCTTGCAGGACTTCTAAGGATGCTTGGGATGTACTTGCCACATTGTATCAGGCAAGAAATGAGGCTCGTGTTGCTTACCTCCGAAAACAGTTGGAGAGTGAGCATATGAACGAAGGTGATTCTATGGATAGCTTTTTGACAAAGATCAAGGATTTCAAAGAGCAGCTCATTTCTGCAGATGAAATCCTGTCAGACAGTTCACTTGTGCAGACTGTTTTGAATGGTCTACCAGATTCTTATCAGGGTTTTGCTTCCACTCTTCGCTTGATGATGAAAGGCAATCCCAATGCCTTATCATTTGAGGAGTTAGTTTCTGTTTTGCTGCAAGAAGACCAGTCAAGGCAAAACAGGAATATTATGCGTGTCGCAGATCAAGCTTTCGTTGCTAGTCAGAGAGGCGGGAAAGGTAAAGCAGGCTTTTCTTCTAGTAAGCAGAAATCTGCAAATGCTGCGCAACCAAAGAAGGAAGACAAAGATGAGAAGAAGGGTGACAAACAGAAGACATTTTGCAAGTACTGTAAGGGAAATGATCATGTCATCAAAGCGTGTCCTAAGCTGGCTGCGAAAGAGGCTAAGAAGAAAGAGGCTGGTATGGCTGTTGCAGATGCCTCTCCTTCTAACAATGAATCTGCTAATGTTGTGCTAGATACAGAATGGGCATTCAATGCGCAATGCAGTTATGACCCATCTTTGCATGACACATGTATGTCTGCAGTAGATTCAGATGTATGGTACTTTGACAGTGGTGCCACTAAGCATATCACCTCGCAGCGCAGTTTATTCACCTTCCTTGAGTCTGCTCCCACAGGGAATACTGTCACTTGTGCCAATAACTCCTCTTATCCCGTTGAAGGAGTTGGACAGATTGTGCTGAATGTTGCAAATGGCAACACCTTTACACTTTTTGATGCATTGTATGTGCCAGGGATCAAAAAGAATCTGCTGTCAGTCTCCGCATTTGCCAAAACAGGTTTGGTTATAAAATTTGTGGATGACAGATGTACTGTTCATGATCTCTCTTGTGGTGACATCATTGTAGCATCTGGTTCACTATGTCGAGGGCTGTATAAGCTCAATATGGATGGCAAATGTGTAGAGGATTCAGCATGTGCTATTATGGATACGCAGGCTATTTCAAATGCAAAACTGTGGCATGCACGTTTTGGTCATCTGAATTTTGCAAGTTTGCTGCGCCTGCAGAAATCTGAAATGGTGTCTTCTTTGCCTAAGCTTGAGGCACCTGTCAAGCATGTTTGTGAGGGCTGCATATTGGGTAAAATGCAGCGTGCTTCCTTTCCCAAAGATGGATCAGTGAGAGCTGAACGCAGATTGCAGCTTGTTCACAGTGATGTTTGTGGTCCCATGCAAACTCCATCATTTGGAAACTACCTTTACTTCGTGACTTTCATTGATGATTTTACCAGGCATGCATGGGTATATCCTTTGAAGGCAAAGTCCGAAGTGTTTTTGTGCTTCAAACAGTTTTTGGTCATGGCTGAAAATGTGTCACAAAGTAAGATGGGCACCCTCCGTTCAGATCGAGGGGGGGAGTATATGTCTTCAGAATTTAATGCATTTCTGGCTGAGCGTGGGATAAAACACCAATGTACAGTGCCGTATACACCACAGCAAAATGGTGTGGCTGAGAGAAAAAACAGGTCTCTCATGGAAATGGCAAGATGTATGGTTAAGAGTCAAAGTCTACCACATGGTTTTTGGCTTGAGGCTGTCATGTGTGCCACTTATGTACTAAACAGGTGTCCCACCAAAGCATTACAGGTTGTCACTCCATATGAGGCTTGGCATGGCCGCAAGCCATCTGTTGGCCATTTACGTGTTTTTGGTTGCCTGGCATATGCATTAGTGCCTGTGCAACATCGCAGAAAATTGGATGACAAAGCTGTCAAATGTATTTTTGTTGGATATAGTGCTGAGAGCAAAGGCTATCGTTTGTATCATCCACAGACAAAGCGCATTTTGGTTAGCCGTGATGTTGTATTTGTGGAAGATGCAGTTCAGCCCTTGGTTTCATGTACTAAGGAGACAGATATCAGCTCACGTGATGTCTATGATACATTGTTGCCTCTTTTCAGTGGTGCACAGTCAAGTGCAATACCTCATGAGGCAGTTTTTCAGCCTATGCAGGTTTTAAATGATGGCACAGATCAGCCTATATCTGATGCAGATGTGCATGATGCACTTGAGGATGAGAGACAAGAGATTGAAGGCTCTAGGAATATGCCTAGATGGCTGGTGCAGACTTTGCGTGACAGCAAGTTGGATGCCCCTTTGACTAGTCGCACTCGTTCTGGCTCTCATGGTGCCTCTTATGCGTCAGATTGTTATGCATTGGCTGTTTCTAGTATGTGCGATGAAAGTGAGCCTGTTTCATTTGATGAGGCACAAAGTTCAGAAAATTGGATGGCTGCTATGCAAGCAGAATACGATGCTATTATGAAGAATGGTACATGGTCTTTATGTGACTTGCCCCCTGGTAAGAAGGCCATTGGCACTAAGTGGGTATACAAATTGAAGCGTAAGCCTGATGGCACAGTGGATCGCCATAAGGCTAGGCTTGTTGCAAAAGGTTATGCTCAAGAGAAGGGCATTGATTTTGATGAGACTTTTGCTCCCACATGTCGTATGACCACTGTTCGTAGCATCTGTGCATTAGCAGCTCATAATGGTTGGAATGTACATCAGCTGGACATAAAGACTGCGTTCTTAAATGGAGATTTGCATGAGGAGGTGTATGTATCGCAGCCTCGTGGTTTTGTTCAAAGAGGGCAGGAAAACAAAGTGTGCAGGTTAAAAAAGGCTTTATATGGTTTAAAGCAAGCTCCACGAGCTTGGTATGAAAAAATACATGCATATTTGACTGCACATGGGTTTCAGAATAGTCCAACAGAAAGCACTTTGTATGCTAAACGTGTGGATGGTGTACATCTAATCATTGCTCTCTATGTCGATGACATGCTGCTCACAGGACCAAATGAGAGTCATATTGCTGATTTTAAGGCTGATTTGAATGCCTCTTTTGAGATGTCAGATTTGGGGCATTTGCATCATTATTTGGGGATACAATTTAAGCAGTGTGATGGAGGTATTGCTTTGTGTCAGACAAAGTATATTGAAACATTGTTGCAGAGATTTGGCCTTGAAGACTGCAAGCCTATTGCTACTCCAATGGAGACAGGTTTGAAGTTGAGTCTTCATGATGCTGGAGATCACTTTGATGTCACACTCTATCAGACAGCTGTTGGTTGCCTCATTTATGTATGCATTACGAGGCCAGACATTCAGTTTGCAGTCTCACAGGTGAGCAGATTTATGCATAGCCCAGGCATTAAGCATTGGCAGGTAGTGAAGCGTATCTTTCGCTATTTGAGTGGTACTCGGCATCTTGGGTTGTTTTATCCCAAGGGGGGATCATTGCCGCCAGATTTACATGCTTTTTCAGATTCTGACTGGGCTGGTTGTTATGACACACGCGTGTCCACGAGTGGTTTTTGCTTCATGCTTGGAAGCTCATGCATATCATGGTTGAGCAAGAAGCAGCCTACTGTGGCCACTTCTAGTTGTGAAGCTGAGTACAGGGCAGCTTTCACAGCTACGGTTGAGTGTGTGTGGCTCAGACGCCTTATGGCTGATTTGGGTGTTGGGCAGCCATCTGCCACCACCATCTTCACTGACAGTCAGAGCGCATTGGCAGTTGCGCGGAACCCAGTGTTCCATGCTCGTACGAAGCACATTGAGGTGCACTACCATTATGTCAGGGAGAGACTCTCTGCAGGAGAGATCAGTTTGGCTTATGTGCCAACACAGGATAACCTTGCAGACCTTTTCACAAAGGCTCTGCCTCGTGAGAAGTTCGAAGCTTTTCGCAAAGCTTTGGGCTTACTCCCTTTTGTGGATTCGTCCACATAGCTAGACACTTCCCTATACATGAGTGCTAGCTCTTGTTCACCGCATCACTCCAGGGGGGATTTGTTACCATATTATAGTAGTGATGTGTGTGAACACACTTAGGACCGCCGGGGCACTTTTTCCCTCACTAGGAGGTTTTTTCCCCCGTGCATTGTATATACGCCCATTATCTTCTAGGGCTTGTAATCTTTCATTTTTGGCACTCATAATACACTACTGTGTTGTGCTCAAGCTTCCTCATCTTCTTGAAGTTGTGTGTGCATTCCTGCAACCCTAATTCCAACAGAACTCTCTCTCTCTTTGGTTATTCCAATTCTGGGAGGGAGTTGGGACACTGCTTTGCATGGAGGTTGCAGGCTGGACTGGCACTCTTCTTGGGTTACCCTGATTCTGGCGCGGGGGTTTTATTATCAATTTCTGATAAGAATTCGTTTATCCTTATTAGCTTTCAACAAAGCTCTGATACCAGCTGTGAGGTCCCCCGCCCACTCCGGGGCTCCTGTCGCGACGACGACGGAAGCGACGTCGTCGGCCTCCCGCGCGGGGCGGGGTCCACACACTCGAGGCCTCGCCCGCGGATGTCCGGGGCCCGAAAGACTCCCCTCATCCGCAAGGCACGGGCGATTCCACCAATTGGGAAAAATCTTCTAACGAGAAAATTACTCTAACGAGTCAAGTCTTAACTAGATAAACTGATCTGGCCAAACCTGAAGTCACATGGTCAGATCAAGAAGAGACTTGCACTTGGTCCATGGAATCACTGCTTTTTTCCTCATTTACTAGGCATAACCGATGATCTCCTCCCACAGAACAAGGTCTTCTCAGGATTTAAAACTAATTAACGTAACTAATCGTATCTAGATGTTTCTAAGGAATCCTCTGATCCAGCATTCGGCCCATGGGTTAGCCAACCACCCTCGACCACTGAATTGGTGGGATTCCTTTATAAAGATTTGGTTGGGTTTTTGCCCAGGTACCGAGAGGAAAAGAGTTCCCAGGCCCCCTAGCTAGGCGATTCATGCAAAAATCAAGGTAGGCATACCACATACACACCCAATATGAAATTGCCATTTATAACACATTCGATTGGCTTTAAGAAACAATCCTTCGATAGAAATCAGAATATTTCTGATCATCATTTTCTGAAATTTCGAGTCCATTGTATTACAAAAGTGTATCCTCCTCTGAACTCTCCGTTGAAGACCAGCTGGCTAACCAACGAGATCCAGTATCAAAATTTGGTTCCCAAAAATCTTTCCTTTTTGTCCATCCAAAATCTTCCTCGACGTACACATGGGTGTCCTAGCAAAACCGCGAGCCTATGCATCACCTGGTCAGAACCCTCTAGGATCTTCGTTAGGTGTCCTAGCACTTTACTCAGGGACCGCTTCGTCGGTCCTCACCCATCGTACTGGAAGCACACCATTTTAACTGTACCGAGGCTGGTCAAGACCTCGGCAGGCTTTGCCGCGAGCAACGTCCCTTGATTGACTCCCTGCTAGCTGTTCCAACGAACCTCTTCTTAGAAAAACATAAGCCAAATGCTTCCTCCAGCATTTTGGCGTAAAACAGTCCTTTGAATGAAAAAAAAGAGGTTTCAATGCAAGTAAAATTCCAGTTTGAGATCGATTCCAAAAACCCTTTTTCCATAATTCCCAGTTTCATAATGAGGATCCTTGATCTCTCATGAGGGTAATCTACCCATCATTTTGTCCATTTGTCCAACTCGATTCTTGGTGAGTTTGGTCAAGGAAAAACTAGATTAGTTTCGGTAGTCTATTCTTTGGATTTAGTAACTGGAATTGGTCACGAAGTTTTTTGTCTGATTCAGATCGAGAGAAGGACAATTAGGTTTACTGTTCGTCCCTCACGTAGTCTAACCAAATTCATTCGGTTTAGTTCTACAAGGATTCCCTTCAACTAAACATCTACAAGGATTCCCTTCAACTAAACATCTAGATTTTGGATAAATATCAATTTAGTGATTTCACTAATTAAAATATCCAAAGATATTCCTTCTCCCACATAATTTCTCAACCTAGTAGAATTATGATGGAATTTCATCTTGTAACTAAAATATCAATACCTTTTTTTTTTGGGAATAATTTCTGAGTGTAATCCAATTGTCATGGGAATTCCTCTTTTTTCATAAATTAAATCTCTCTAAATTTCTTCTTAAAAAATTATATAAAAATATCCATTAATTTCATTAAGCTAAAAACCCCACTTTTTTGGATTTCCATTGTCATGGGGATTACTCTTTTAACATACAAATGAATTACTAGAAATTCCTCTTTTTTCTAGTTTATTATTTATGCATAAACACAAAAATCAATTTTTTTTCATGATTACAATGAGAATCATTCAATTAATCTAGGATGATTAATCCTAGAATATGGTAAGAAGTCCTCTTTTCATAATATAAATGAAAATGATTTATGTGTTTATTTTTTAATAATTTTACCATTACTGATAATTCTCAATAAATTTGAAATAATAGGGTTTAGTATTATTCATGTGATTAGAATAACCACTAATTTGATCATTATCCAATTATGGATTGATTCTTAATTTTACCATAAATTAAATAGCATAAAAATATTAAAAAGCCATTATTTTGGCCTCCAATTAGACAAGCATAGAAATTACTTTTAGATTAGAGAAATGCTTCATGAGAAGCTTCATTTGAATTGAGAATAGGTCATAGGAATGACCATTCTTTGGGGGAGAGAGAGAAGTGCTTAAAAACCATTATAAATTAAGCATAAATAAAAATTTATGTATTTTTTCATTACAATACATTAAAGAACTTCAATAGTATTCAAAAGCCATTCAAATTAATGCTTCTCAAGCTTGAGAGGGATTGAGAAGAGAAACATTTGGAAATTTAAGAAAAAGAAGATAATAATCCACACTTTAGCTCTCCTAAATTACTTGATTCTTTGATCACAGTAGAGGCCCCCAACCAATCAATTGGTTTGGTATGTTGTTGGAGTTTCCAAGGAAGATTGAAGAGAGAGATAAGCTCCAATCTCTTCAATTTGTAGAGGGTTTTTAGAGGATAATAGAAAATAAGCTTAACTTAGAGTAATACCGGCATAGTTTAGTTCACAGATGAGAATACAAAGGAATGAGGGTCTATTTATAGGTGAGGGAGGCCACTAACTGAGTCCAACTAAGTTCTAGAATTTTCCAGCTTCAGTTTGGCTGAATTTTGACAAGATTTGGACTAGTTTGGCTCCCTTTTTTATTTGGTTTGATCCAGAAGAGAGGAGAGATAAAAATTTCCTATTATTTTTGAGTTTAAAACTCATCCACACATGTGAAATAGGTGCCTCCTTGAAGGGCCCCCTTTTCCTTACCCATGTGTCAAAAATGAATGATTACTCCAAAATATCTCATTTTTTTATTAATACTTCATAATTTTTAACTAATAAACCTAGTACTTAGTCAACTCTTCATCTTATGTGGGCATTTACTCATTTTTGGGTATTTTCTTCTATTCTTTGGAGGAATCTTACTGGTCCATAGGAACCTTAATTGGACCATAATAATTTTTTTTTCAAAAATCTTGACCCTTAGGTTAAGGTCTTCTAAATCAATTTTTATTAATTCCAATTGCACCTTGGAAAATCTATTTTGATTTTCGGTTTCAAGGAAATATTTTTTGGATATTTATAGAATTTATTTATCTAAAAATATCCCAATATTGATTTACCACTCTCTAGAAATTTTTATCTCACTAGGCAAAACAAGGAAAAATAATATTTTCTTGTATTTGAAAACATAGAATGATTACAAGGGATTGAAGTAAAGGCTTAATATATATTAAGCCCGAGGAGGAATCTTACAACAATGAAGGAGGCCCCTATTTCACATGTGTGGAGAAGTTTTAAACTAACAAAATAATGAGATATTTTTATCTCTCCTCTCTCCTATTTCAACTAGATCCAAAAAGTAAGCTAAATTGACCCAAAAAATGGTCAAAAATTGACCAAACTGATCTGGAAAATTCTAGAATCAGTGTGCTTGGTTAGAGGCTCACTTTTTCCTATAAATAGATGACTCCCCCTTTGTAAGAGGTTAATGGTGTTTATGCACTGCTACTCTACTCCTACCCAGAGCCATTTACATTGAATTTTCTTGATAATTCAATTGTTTTTGGCTTAATCCTCTCCAAAGTAATTGGTAGCCACTCTTGCTTCAAACTAGAGTAGACCCCTCAATCCCTCAAGCCAAAGGAAAGCTTACAACTCCATGTAAGCTAAATTTTTCTTACTTTTTAATTTTAAATCTATGGTTTTCTTGATTTTCTTGTTTTATAGTTGATTAAAGTAAACTCTAATGTTATGCCTTGATGAAAAGGCCATCCTCTTCTCTTCTTTACATTCCAGCCTTTCTTTATTCTAGAATGATTAACTAAAAGATTAATTAAACTTTTTTTTGTTTATTCTCTTGAAAATTAAAAATTGTGTAGATTAGAGTACTATACATCTAATTGGGGTTAATTTAAGTTGAAAATAGAATGATAAAAATGAGAAATGGTCAGCCATACAAAGGAGGTTATGGCAAAATTTTCTAGAATTTTGTGGAAAAGAAAGTTTATTCTTATGCTATTCCAAAAGAGTAATTTCCACTGTTTGTGCATTCTAAAAGAAATATTCTAATTTACTCCATGTACATATTCACCTATGAATATGCATGGATATCACTGATATTAATTATTAAAATTGATTTTATGCATAGAAAGATGCATAAAGGATTTTTTTTTTCAAAAGTGTTATTATCATTAAAATTGATTTTATGCATAGAAAGATGAATAAAGGATTTATTTTTATTTCAAAAAGTGTTATTCTCATTAAAATTGATTTTTTGCATAGAAAGATGCATAAAGGATTTATTTTTATTTCAAAAGTGTTATTCTCATTAAAATTGATTTTTTGCATAGAAAGATGCATAAAGGATTTATTTTTATTTCAAAAGTGTTATTCTCATTAAAGTTGATTTTTATGCATAAATAGATGCATAAAAGGATTTTTATAAAAGTGGTATTCCCACTGAAGTTGATTTTTATGCATAAATAGATGCATAAAGAATCTTTATATCAAAATTAGAATTCTCTTAAATTCTATGTTTAAATTCTATGAATCAGATAGATGTGAATAGAGGTAATGAGATGTGAGGTGAATAGATGTGATGAGATGTGATGTGAATCATATAGATGTGAATGAATGGATGGATGGATGTGATGTGAATAGAGGTTATGAGATGTGAGGTGAATAGGTGTGATGAGATGTGATGTGAATCAAATGGATAGATGGATGGATATGATGTGAATAGAGGTAATGAGATGTGAGGTGAATAGATGTGATGTGAATTAGATAGATGTAAATGAATGGATGGATGGATGTGATGTGAATAGAGGTGATGAGATGTGAGGTGAATATATGTGATGAGATGTGATGTGAATCAGATGGATGTGAATGAATGGATGGATGGATGTGATGTGAATAGAGGTGAATAGAGGTGATGAGATGTGAGGTGAATAGATGTAATGAGATGTGATGAGAATCAGATGATAGGTGTGAATGAATGGATGGGTGGATGTGATATGAATAGAGGTGATGAGATGTGAGGCGAATAGATGTGACGAGATGTGATGTGAATCAGATAGATGTGAATGAATGGATGAGATGTGATGTCATGTGAATCAGATAGATGTGAATGAATGGATGAGATGTGATGTCATGTGAATCAGGATGTAAATGAATGATATGGAATATGAGTGGTGGATGACATGTGTTGAAAATGGATGTGAATGTATAAGTGAAGAATGGATGTGAATGTATATGTGAAGAATGGATGTGGATATGTATGTGAAAGAATGGATGTGGATGTGTATGTGAAAGAATGTGATGTGAATGTGTATGTGAAAGAATGTGATGTGAATATGTATGTGAAGAATGGATGTGAATGAATATGTGAAAGAATGGATGTGGATGTATGTGAAATAATGGATATAGATGTGTATGTGAAAGAATGTGATGTGATGTAAAGAGATGTGATGTGTCATGAATATATGTGGATGTGAAGTGATAGATAGGAATGTATGGATAGATGTGAGAAGTCGTACCTGTGAGTGAACGATTGGATGGATGTGGATGAATGAGATGAGATGTGTATGAATGAGATATGATGTGGATAGAAGTGATGTGATATAATGTGGAGAGAATGTATGTGATGGGATGGTTATGAGAATGTATGTGGTGGATATGAATGAATGTGATGTGATGTAAATGGAGATAGATGTGATGGATATGAATGAATGTGATGTGATGTAAATGGAGATAGAGGTGATGTGTGATGTGAACGAATATGATGTGATGAGATGTGGATATGGGTAGATGCGAGTGAATGAGATCTGATGCGGATAAATGAGAAAAGATAGATGAGATGGAAAATGATGTGATGAGAATGGGAATACATATGAAATAAATGTGAATTGATGTGGAACAATATGGAAAGACGAGAGTTCGTTATAGAAACTGTATTTATGATATGTTTTTAAATGACTGTATTTATGATATGTTTTTAAATGACTGTTTTATGTCAAGAATGTTGGGGAAGCATTTTGATCGTCTTGTTGTGAATGAGGTCGTGGAGACCTAATCTGATAAAGTTGCAACAGCTGACGGAGAGTCAATGGAGGACGTCTCACGTAGCAAGGTCGGCCGAGGTCTTGACCAGCCTCGGTTCAATTTAAATAGTGAGCTTCCGGTACGGTGGATGAGGGACCAAGGAAGCGGCCTATGAGTGAAGCGCTAGGTGACCTGCGAAGGATCCTAGAGGGTGCTGAACATACGGTGCTCGGGCTCTGGGTTGCTGAAGATACCACCCACACGTGCGTCGTGGAAGATATTGGAACAAGGAATAAGAGTTGTTTTTTGAATTCGGGCTTGGATCTGGTTGATTGACCTTGCTGGTCCTCAACGGATGAGTCCATGGCTCTTTTATATGGATCCGCTGGTTGATCTTGCTGATCTTCAACAGAGATTCCATTTTGATATATGAATATATTGCCGAGTACTATGAGCTAGGAACTATCGAAAAGGCCCCTGTGAGTGGATAGGTGGTGAGAGCGTTCAGGTTGCCAATGATGCCATAGGTACACCGATGAAAGAATGATTGGAAATGAGGATTCACCGGAGATTTTGGAGGATTATGATCAGTGACACTATGGTTTCATTAAATGATTGTTTTAAAGACAACTGATTCTATGAAAAAGGCAATTTAATATTGGGTGTGTAAGTGGTGTGGCTAGTTTTAAGTTTGCATGAATATCTAGCTAGGGGGCGTGGGAACTCTTTTCCCTAGTACCCGGGACAAAACCTAACCAAATTCTTAAATGGATCCCATCAATACAGTGGTTGGGCGGTTAGCTAACCCACGGGACTCGATGGGGTTAAGCTGGACTGATGGATCCCTAAATTGAGACTCAATTCTGTTATGGTACGATAGATGAAGTAAATCCCGAATAAAAATTGTTCTATGGAAAAGCATCAACGGTTGTGCCTCTCAATGAGGAAAAAAGCGTTGGTGGTCTCCATGATCCAAGTGCAATCTTTTCCTTGATCTAACTATGGGACTTACGGGTTTGGTCAGACCAGTTCAGTTAGTTAAGGCTTTTGACTACGTTAGAGTAAAAATTTATCTTGGAGGAATCACCCGTGCTTTCCGGGCAAGGAAAGTTTTTTCGGGTTCGGTTTTGGAAGAACCGATGGATTAGTCTCTTGTCCGGATATCCGTGGGCGAGGCCCCGAGTGAGGGACCCTGACCCGCACAAGAAGTGCTACTTCCACTGCTAGCACCCTTGAATTCGTTACGCAGTGGGGACAAAGATCTTTCACCCATTAACTTGATTGAAGGAGAGAATAGCACCACTGCCATTCTCAAAGTCTCCCATCAACTTGATTTTGAAAGGGGAGAATGCCACCACTATCATTCTCAAGGCCTCCCATCCCATCATCTTGAGGGGTAGAATGGCACCACTGCCATTTCCAGTGGTTCCATTCAAAGAAGAATGGAACCACTGCCATTCAAAGAAGAATGGTAGTGGCTACGATTCTCAAGGTCTCCCATCCAATCACCTTGAAGGGGTGAATGGCACCACTGTCATTCTCCCTTAGATTAAAGGAAGAATGGCAGTGGTGTCATTCTCAAGGCCTCCCATCCCATTACCTTGAAGGGGTGAATGGTAGTGGTACCATTCTAAAGGGCTTCCATCACTGTTGTGAAGGGGGGGGGGAATGCCCCCATTGTCATTCTCCCTTACATTCAAGGAATAATAGCACTGATTCCATTCTTGAGGCCTCCCATCACCTTGATTAAAGGGGAGAATGGCACCACTGCCATTTTCCCTAAAATTCATGGAAGAATGGCAGTGGTTCCATTCTCAAGGCTTCCCGTCACCTTGAAGGGAATAATGGCACCATTGCCGTTCTCCCCCTTTTATTTACGGAAGAATGGCACTAGTGCCATTCTCAAGGCATCCCATCACCTTGAAGCCTAGGGGAATACGCAGTTGTCCCAAACCGATCACTTTCAAAATGGTTATTCCCAAGAGAACATGTCCCTTGATTTAATTTTACAACAATTTTAGAATATGTTACCAGTCATGTCAAAATCTTGCATCCACATTTCACATAGCAATCATGCAACAAACATACTCACATGAGAGCCATCAAAGGTCTGGGTTGAGACCATACAAGGACTGAAGGACAAAGTGCTGGACAGCACAACAGCAATGGTTGTAGCACAATCATGAGTAACATACAACTTTGCTATGATAATGGTTGTAGAAGTGCTACTTGGTGATATGTGTGGGCCTATGGATAGGGTAGTTATCATTTATTGTGATAACTTGAGTAGAATATAACTAGCCCAGTAACCCAGTCTATCATGCTAGGACGAAGTACAAAAATTATAGCAACAACAAGTGATGTGGATTTAGTACGTGTCAGCATAGAGAATCAAGTGACATCTATTGAAATATACAAGTGAATAGGGTGTGTGCGGGAACAAGCCCTTGGTTAGAGGCTATAAAAGAGAATCTGTAAATGTGAGAGAACCTGTGAAAAGGTGAGAAGAATCTACTAGGAGAGAATAAAGGGTAGCATGAGAAGATTTAGGAAGTGTGGAGATATTCTAGGAGAGGTGGAGAGAATCAAGCAACAGAGGTGGAGAGAATCAAGCAAAAGAGGTGGAGTGAATCAAGGAGAAATCAATGGGATTAGATGCTTGGATGTAAACTCTATAAATTGAGGCATTGGCCTAATGAGAATTTGCTGGTTTTTGATTATCCATGCCTACATTAAGCTATTAGTTAATTACTCACTAATCACGTCTCATCTAATCACTTTGTTAATGATGTTGATTCTAGTATTTGATCCACCAAGCCTAGAATTCATCAAGTTTATGAGCCCATTATCTAGTTAATTAGGATTAGTAGATAATTAGAAAATAATCAAAACTTTAAGTTATTTTCAACTAACCTCTGTACCCCTAGCCAGTGGAGGAGCTCCCTCTCCTTGCACACTCAAAATTAGCCCAAACCCTTCTAGCCCAACATAGCCAGCCTCCTAGCCCATCGAATCAAGCACAAACCGCCGCTGGCGGCGCTGAAATTCGCGATTTATCAAGTGCCTATTTCTGGGAGAAAAACAGAGATCTTCTCTTCCACACAGATCAAATGGGTCTAATTCCTCTTAGCCCCAGGTGTTTTCAAGCATGCTCTACAAGCTGGTGAAGTCAAAAATTGATTTGATCAAGTCTATAGTGAGATCCAAGCTCTTCATCAAATCTGCAGGTGACTTTGGTAAAACAGAGATTAAGCATTCAATGTTTGGTCAAATCTTGTGTTTCTTGGCTTAATCCTCTACTAGACTAATTGCTATTGATGGCCTTGAAAGGATTTGAGATCATTTGAAGTCTAAGGCCCCAGATCTGGGCTCCCCGCATACTCTGTTTTTTTGCACACAAAACAGAGGATTAATTTGCTAATTAGTGATTAATCAATGCTAATCACTATATTTTGGTGCAATTGAGGGTTCAAATTAACCATTAGGTATTTGATACAGATCCCTATAACTTTAGATTGCAATTTGAAGATGGTTTGATACCAACCATTCCGTATAAATTGGTTACCCTTGATTTAATGTAATTTCTGGTGATTTTATGCTGATAAATTTGTTGTAATCATCTCTTAAACACCAGATTGAGTTGTAAAAGGGTAGACACTGCCCTTGAATCTTGAAATTGGATCAAGAGATAAGACCCCCTTCACATCATCATGAGTATAGCACAAGAAATAGTCAAATTTAATGGGGAGCAGTTTTACACATGGCAGACAAAAACCATGTATCTGCTCATGAGAAAAAATCTGTGGGGGCTAGTTGAGGGAAGAGATGAATGCCCAGAGGTGAGAGGGGAAAATGAGTGGAAGAGCAGGAATGAAAAAGCATTGGGACTTATTGCACTCAGTTTAAATGATGAAATCATTCATCACATCACAGGGATACAATGGGCAAAAGATGCATGGGATGAAAATAAATTATTTGGCACACAAAATTCAAAGATAAATCTGTTAATGCAATTCTACAAATTGGATATGAAGGAAAGTGAATCTTTAATCACACACTTGAATAGATATAAAAGCATTAAGTAACAACTGGCAGCTATTGGCAAAAAGGTAAAAGATGATGAGGCACTAGCAGTGCTTCTTAAGAGTGTGGACAAAGGTGAATATGAAAACATTGTAGCAACACTAAAGAATGTACCTGAATTGAAGCTACACGAGATAGAAGGAGCTCTACTAGAGCAAGAGACCGGAGGCAAAGAGAAGAAATGGCTCGACTCAACAGCAGGAGAAGAAAAAGCATTCTTCACATGAGGAGGATTCTCTCGAGGACGAGGACAAGGACGAGGAAGAGGCAGAGTAGGAGGAATGACCTTCACTTGTGACAACTGTGGAAAGCCAGGACACATGGCAAGAGACTGCTATAGAAAAACCAGTGGTGGAGAAGGAACGACATCGGCAAACTTCATGGGCAAACTTTATGGAGGCTCCAAAGGAAGTGGAGTTGGATCATCTTTTCTGAGAGAGAGAGAGAGAGAGAGACCCCACAACCCAATGTAACCTGCCCCAACAAAGTAAAACCACCTCTGAGCCACCGATGATGTAGGCCACGTGGTAGATGTATGTGTGAGCACTTTAGTCAAGGTCGCGGGCACTTGTAGTAGCCTTGGACACATAGAGAGAGAGAGTGTCAAGGACTATGAGTTTAGGGACTTGGGCACTGGTCGTCGCGGACTATCAAGTAAGAGAGAAACTTGGTACAGGGTCCAGGTGTGCTAAGTTCACTTGAGGGGAGGTGTGCTAGACACTGGTCGCGGACTATCAAGTAAGAGGGAAACTTGGTACAGGGTCCAGGTGTGCTAAGTTCACTTGAGGGGAGGTGTGCTAGACACTGGTCGCGGACTATCAAGTAAGAGGGAAACTTGGTATAGGGTCCAGGTGTGCTAGGAGTATTCACTTGAGGGGAGGTGTTGAAATATACAAGTAAATAGGGTGTGTGCGGGAACAAGCCCTTGGTTAGAGGCTATAAAAGAGAATCTGTAAATGTGAGAGAACCTGTGAAAAGGTGAGAAGAATCTACTGGGAGAGAATAAAGGGTAGCATGAGAAGATTTAGGAAGTGTGGAGATATTTTGGGAGAGGTGGAGAGAATCAAGCAAAAGAGGTGGAGTGAATCAAGGAGAAATCAGTGGGATTAGATGCTTGGATGTAAACTCTATAAATCAGGGGGATTAGATGCTTGGATGTAAACTCTATAAATTGAGGCATTGGCCTAATGAGAATTTGCTGGTTTTTGATTATCCATGTCTACATTAAGCTATTAGTTAATTACTCACTAATCACATCTTAAGTTTTGTTTAATTACTTTGTTAATGATGTTGATTCTAGCATTTGATCCACCATAGCTCATCACATTGCTGTAATTTTAACAACATCTTCATGAAGGTATTGGATATGGAAAAGCTCCACAAGTTTAGGAGATTACTTGGAGTGCAGTGTGTGCAGTTAAGCAAAGTGCCTATAAGCTACAACTCTCAGCCCAAGTTAAGGTCCACAATGTATTTTATGTAAGCTTGTTCAAGCCTTATGTATCCAGTCTAGATCATATTCTTGACGATGAGCAAGTTGTAATCCCAACTCAAGGAATCCTTGAGTTGTAGCTAGTAGAATCATAGATTCTAGAGAAAGGTAGCTTCGTAACCTGAAAGATCCCTGCCCCCTCTGCGCAACGAATTCTGGGGTGCTAGCAGCGGAAGTAGCACTTCTTGCGCAGGGCAGAGCCTCTCACTCGGGGCCTCGCCCCACAGATATCTGGACAAGAGACTAATCCCTCGGTTCTTCCAAAACCGAACTCGGAAAAACTTCTCTCGCCCAGAAAGCACGGGCGATTCCTCTAGGATATTTTTATTCTAACGTAGTCAAGAGTCTTAACTAACCAAACTGATCCGACCAAACCAGTACGTCACATGGTCAGATCAAGGAAAGGACTTGCACTTGGATCATAGAGACCAACGCTTTTTTCCTCATCAAGAGGCACAACCGTTGATTCTTTTCCATAGAACAAGGATTGTCCGCTATTTACTTCATCTATCGTACCATAACAGAATTGAGTCTCATTTTAGGGCTCCATCAGTCCCAGCCTAACCCTATCCAGTCCCATGGGTTAGCCAACCGCCCACAACCACTGTAGTGATAGATTCCGTTTAGGAATTTAGTTATGTTTTGTCCCGGGTACCAGGGAAAAGAGTTCCTAGGCTCCCTAGCTGGCGCTTCATGCAAACTTCAAGATAATCACACCACTTACACACCCATATATGAAATTGCCTGTTTCACAGATTCAGCTAACTTTAAAACAATCTTTTAATGAAATCATAGTATCACTGGTCATAATCCTCCAAAATATCGGGTTGAATTCTAGTTTCTAATCATTCCTTCATCGGTGTACCTATGGCATCATTGGCAACCACAACGCTCACCACCTGTCCACTCAGGGGCCTTTTCAATAGTTCCTAGCTCATAGTACCCGGAAATATATTTACTTATAAAAATCTAGATGGACTCTCCGTTGAAAATCAGCAAGATCAACTAACAGATCCCTATAAAAGAGCCATGGACTCATCCATTGAGGACCAGCAAGGTCAATGAACCAAATCCATGCTCGAATTCAGAAAACAACTCTTACTCCTTGTTCCAACATCTTCCTCGATGCATGTGTGGATATCTTCGGTGACCCAGAGCTCGAGCACCGTATGGTCAGCACCCTCTAGGATCCTTCACAGGTCACCTAGCGCTTCACTCATAGGCTGCTTTCTTGGTCCCTCATCCACCGTCTCCATCAGCTATTGCAACTTTATCAGTTAGTTCTCCACACGACCCCATTCATAAGATGGTCAAAATGCTTCCCCAACATTATTGACATAAAATAGTCATTTAAAAACAGGTCATAAATACAGTTTCTAAAGAACTCACATCTTTTCACACTGGTCCACATCATTTCTTGTTATTCCACATTCTTCTAAATCAATTTACTTTACACAATCTACATCCAATCATATGTATTCTCATCGTCCTTCATACATTCTCATCCAATCCCATCATTTTATATCTCATCATGTCTATCCACATCTATCCTCATCACATCTTATCCATTCTCCTCTACCCATATCCACATTACATCCACATCACATCACATTACATCCATTCACATCTCATCTCATCCGTTCACATCCACCCCGATCCACATCACATCACATCCCATCCATTTACATCACATCACATCCATTCACATCTATCCCGCATCACATCACATCTCACCCACTCACATCACATCACATCTCACCCACTCATATCACATTCATTCACATCTCATCCATTCATTCACATCTATCCCGATTCACATCACATCACATCCCATCCATTCACATCACATCACATCCATTCACATCTATCCTGCATCACATCACATCTCATCCACTGACATTACATTCATTCACATCTATCCCGATCCATATCCCCTCACATCTCATCCATTCACATCACATCACATCCATTCACATCACATATCATCCATTCTTCACATCTATCCCAATTTACATCATATCACATCACATCCATTCATATCCATCACATCACATCCATCCATTCACATCCATCACATCACATCCATTCACATCTCATTGCATCCATATTCATTCATTCACATGCACGTCTTCACATCCATCCATTCACTCACATTCACATTTATCACTTCACATCTCATTACATTCACATCCACATGTATTCACATTAAATCACATTTCATTCACATCTCTTATCACATCACATCTCATCCACATCCACATCACATTCACATCCACATCTCTATCACATCTCATCCACATCTACATCACATTCACATCTCTTTTCATCACATCACATCTCATCCACATCCACATCACCTTTACATCACATTCTTTCACATACATATCCACATTCATTTACATCACATTCTTTCACATACACATCCACATCCATTTACATCACATTCTTTCATATACACATTCACATTCATTTACATCACATTCTTTCTCATACACATCCACTTCCATTTACTTCCCATCTCATCCTTTCACATATCCTCTCATCTCATTCTCATTCTCATCATTCACATCCACATCCATTTACTTCGCATCTCATCCACATTCATTTTCATCACACCACATCCTATCACATCCAATTCACATCTTATCGCATCCCATTTACATCTTATCCCATTTACATCTTATCACATCCCATTTACATCTTATCACATCTATTCACATCTATTCACATCCCATTTACATCTTATCGCATCCCATTTACATCGTATCACATCCCATTTACATCATATCACATCTATTCACATCCTATCACATCCCATTTACATCGTATCATATCTATTCACATCCTATCGCATCCTATTTATATCATATCACATCTATTCACATCCTATCACATCCCATTTACATCTTATCACATCCATTCACATCCTATTCCCATTTAGTAACTTTTCCTACTTCGATACACCGATAATGGAACTTTTTCTAAATTTCTGCCAATTACTTGGCCTAGATAAAGGTTCTTTTTCTCGACGACTATTTTCATATTCTTTCTCAATTTCTCAAATGAATTATATTCAATATTCCTCTTTTGAATAAAATAATTCATGCGATTTACAAAAATCAATTCTACCCATATTTCCACTTTTGTGATAAATATTCATAAATTGAATTATACTAAAAATTCAAATATCATGGGAATTCCTCTTTTTACATTTAATTGCTTGAATTCTAAATGTCATGGGAATTCTTCTTTTATCATCAAATAAATTTATCTAAAATTTCTCTTTTCTTTAATGAAAATATCCATTAATTTTATATACCAAGAATTTCACTTTTACTATTTAAATGATTGAATTCCAAATGTCATGGGATCAAGCCTTGTACCTGATTATGCTACCATCACTGTTATGTTTCACCTTATACACTCACTTACAACCAATAGCTTTCTTGCCTTCAGGCAATGGCACCAAATCCCAAGTCTCATTTCCATACAATGCATCCATCTCCTTATCCATAGCTTTCTCCCGGCACACATTTCCAATAGCCTCATAAAAACATGTGGGTTCTACAACCTGCACAACTTTTTCCATATAAGCATAGTGATGTGCCACAATACCATCATAAGTCAACCTCTGCGTGCACAGGGTTTTTGACTCTTCCAGGTCTTTGCAACTTTGCATTCATGGCTTCCACTGCCTTCTTCACACCAGGTGTCCTTATTGCTAGAATCCCAAGCTCCTTTCATCAAGGCTCATCTCCGAGCCATTAGACTCTCCATCAACAAGACAATGCCCTGCATAAATATCAGGCATATCAAGTGGCTCAACCACTTTCTCTTTGCCTTATGTGATGTACTAACTACATTTCCAAGACTGGTATTAAGACGTAGCTTGCTACTCCATGGTCTATCAACAGAACCACTAGAGGAGGATTGTCTTGGTCCACTCAATGAATATGATTGCTGACTTACATTTTGTGCAACCACATTTCTACTTACATCATCAGCCCCCCCAATATCTTTTTCAATACCAGCTACTCATCTCATCAAATACAACATTCTTTCTTAACCTCAATTCGCGTGTAGCAAGATTATAGCATCTATATCCATTTTGCTCAAGGGAATACCCAATAAACACACATTTTTCTGCCTTTGGATCCAGCTTAGTACGCAAATCATCTAGCACATGCACATATGCAATACATCCAAAAACTTTGAAGTGAGACAAATCAAGTTTCTTGTTAAGAAACTTTTCCTCTAGCATTACATCATGTATGGCTACAGTAGGAGTCCTGTTCATGATATAAACTGCTGTAGACACAACCTCAGCCCAATAGCTATGCGGCATATTCTTCTTTGCCATCAATGCTCTTGTTATCTCTGCAATGTGCCTGTTTTTTCGCTCAGCAACTCCATTTTGTTGCGGAGTGTATCTACATGTAAATTGTCTCTAAATGCCATTCTTTTGCAAGAATTTAGAGAACTCATTAGAGAAGTATTCTCCACCTCCATCTAACCTTAGGCACTTCACATGCTTTCCTGTCTGTTTTTCAACCATCACTCTAAAATTCTAAAAATGAGTGAAAACTTCACTCTTCTCCTTCATGAAATACACCCACACTTTCCTCGTGTGGTCATAAATTAATGTCACGTAGTACCTGCAGCCACCCATAGACATAACCTTTGCAAGACCCCATACATCTGAATGCACAACATCTAGTACATTCTTTCTCACATTTTTGTCATGTGGAAATACATGCTTTGTTTGATTTCTAAATTTACATGCTTCACATACTTTCTACATACCTTCAACCTTAAACTTAGGCAGCCCTGTCACAATTTCTTTAGTCTGCATAGACTTCATTCTTTGCACATTTACATTTATGCCAAATGTTTGTATCTGCAACAACTCATGAACCATTTGCAAACATTGCAGCACTCACTTCAGGCATATTTACATTCAATGTAAACATTATTCCCACTCTATTCCTTTTTGCAACCAACTTGCACTTATCTTTAAAGCCTTCTACATAACAAAATCAGGGTTAAACTTGACCTGCAAACCCTGATCAATCATCTCGCCAACTGAAACTAGATTCTTTGTAATGTTCAGAACATGAAGTACATCTACAAGGTACTTCACCTTACCATCCTGCATAGACAATGGCACATCTCCAACATGGGCAATTGGATGAGCAATGTTATCCCCTATTTCAATAAAGCCTGGTCTTTCAAGACTCTCGATTTCCTTGAGCCACTCACCATGACTTCTCATGTGGTTTGAAGCACCTGAATCAACATGCCATACATCATCCTTGAAAAGATGCAGGGGGGAAGAGAGCTTGATCTCTTGCAGGCACACACACACACTCACTAAACCCTAGTAGAGAACACACAAGGTGAGAGGCTGAAAATCTTCTTCTTGTTCACTCAACACTCAACACACCATATACAAGATAAGAGTACACATAATATGAAAGGTACTCAACCAATACATACACGGGTCCTCTATAGTGTGAACCTAACTAAATGAGCTGGTGCTATAACTATGCCAGTCTCTAGAATGGCTGTCACACAGCCTGTCATCCCACTGGCTGCATATCACCCATGATCTCACCAACCATGCCAGTGGTGTAAGTGTGGGGCTTATCCCCCAGGCGGCGGGTCATCAGTGTCCACCGCCTCACTAGACGAGCTCGATATCTCAACACTCCCCCTCGAGCTCAACTCCATCTCATGTACACCAAGTGAAGCCCTCAATCTGCGCAGCTTCTCTGTACCCAATGCTTTGGTGAAGATGTCAGCTACATGATCCTCTGTGCTGACATAAACAAGGTCAAGGTCTCCTGCCAAGACCTTCTCTCTGACGAAATGGTAGTGGACCTCTATATGCTTCGTGCGAGCATGAAAAACTGGGTTCCTGGCCAACTGTATACTGCTAATGTTGTCACAAAAAATGACAACTTGTCTATCCACTGATAGACCCAAATCTGCAAGTAGCTTTCTCAACCAAGCTACCTCACATGCTGCCATAGCAGCTCCTCTGTACTCGGCCTCTATAGTACTGGATAGAGCAACCGTAGGCTGCTTCTTGCTGCTCCAAGTCACAGCAGCACTCCCCAAAGAAAACATGAATCCACTGGTAGATCTTCTATCTGAGATACTACCAGCCCAATCAGCATTTGTGTACCCATGTACACATATCTCTGTCCCAGTCTCATAGAATATTCCACAATGCAAAGTAGACCTCACATACCTCAGTATGCGTCTCAATGCATCCAAATGCGATTTCTGTGGAACCTGCATAAATGGACTCACCAACCCAACAGCATAGCTCAAATCTGGTCTGGTGATCGTCATATAGATCAAGCTTCCTACTATGCGCCTATACATAGTAGGATCCTCCAAAGTCTCTCCTGAATTTGCACTCAACTTGCCATTCTGATCCAATGGCACTGAGATAGGCTTACAGCCTGTCATACCATACTTGGACAACATGTCCAAGCCATACTGTCTCTGCAGTAATCCAATACCATGTGGTGACCTAATCACCTCAATGCCCAAGAAATATCTGAGCTCCCCCAGATCCTTCATCTCAAACTTCTATCTAAGCAAGATCTGTACATCAAAGATCTCTGCATCATGGTCTCCCGTAATGATCAAGTCATCTACATAGATGACAACAAGCACAACCCCTCTATCACCATGTCTCACATACAACGAGAAATCTGCATTGGTTACATGAAAGCCAATAGTGACAAGATATTCAGAAATCTTGTCAGACCATGCTCTTGGTGCTTGCTTTAAGCCATACAAGGCCTACAAACATGCTCGGGGTGACTCGCATCCTCATAACCAGGTGGCTGCAACATATACACCTCTTCTTGCAAATCCCCATGCAAGAATACATTCTTTACATCCATCTGATGTAAAGACCATTGCTTTGACGTAGCCACTGCTATCACAACTCTCACTGTTGCCATCTTGGCAACTGGGCTGAAAGTTTCCTCATAATCAATGCCATATGTCTGCACATATCCTTTGGCTACCAACCTAGCCTTATACATGGTTATGCTTCCATCACTGTTATGTTTTACTTTATACACCCACTTGCATCCAATGGCTTTCTTGCCTTCAGGCAATTGCACTAAGTCCCAAGTTTCATTTCCATATAGTGCATGCATCTCCTCATCCATAGCTTTCTCCCAACACACATTTCCAACAGCCTCATCAATGCATGTGGGCTCAACAACCTGCACAACCTTTGCCATATATGCATAGTGATGTGCCACATAACCATCATAGGTAAATCTCTGCACAGGATTTTTCACTCTCCCAGATCTTCGCAGCTTTTCATTCATGGCTTCCATAGCCTTTTTTACACATGGTTCTCTCATAGCTGGGATCCCAAGCTCCTCATCAAGGCTCATATCTGAGCCACTAGACTCTCCATCAACATGAGAATGCCCTGCAGAAATCTCAGGCATACCAAGGGGCTCAACCACTTTCTCTTTTCCTTTACGTGATGTACTAATCATATTTGCAGGGCTGGTATTATGACGCAACCTGCCACTCCACGGTCTATCAACAGACCCACTAGATGAGGACTCTCTTGGTCTACTCAAAGACTGTGATTGCTGACCTGCATTCTGTGCAACCACACTTCCACTCACATCAGCCCCAATAGCTTCTTTTTCAGCAGCATACTAGCTGCTCATCTCATCAAAAACAACATCCCTGCTTACCCTCAAATCACGCGTAGCAGGGTTATAACACCTGTATCCCTTTTGCTCAAGGGAATATCCAATAAACACATATTTTTCAGCTTTTGGATCCAGCTTAGTTCTCAGCTCATCTGGCACATGCACATATGCAATGCATCCAAAGACTTTCAGATGAGACAAATCAGGTTTTCTGCCAGTAAACCTCTCCTTTGGAGTTACATCATGTATGGCTACAATTGGAGTCCTGTTCATGATGTATACTGCTGTAGAAACAGCCTCAGCCCAATAGCTATGTGGCATATTCTTCTCTTCCATCAATGCTCGCGCAATCTCAGCAATGTGCCTGTTTTTTCGCTCAGCAACTCCATTTTGCTGCGGAGTGTATCTGCATGTAAACTGTCTCCGAATACCATTCTTCTTCAAAAATTCAGAGAACTCATTGGAGAAGTACTCTCCCCCTCCATCTGACCTTAGGCACTTTACATATTTCCCTGTTTGCTTTTCAACCAAAACTATGAAATTATGAAAGTGAGTGAACACCTCACTCTTCTCCTTCATGAAATATACCCACACTTTCCTTGTGTTGTCTCATCAATGAAAGTCACATAATACCTGCAAATAATACCTGCAACCTCCCATAGACATGGTCTTCGTAGGACCCCATACATCTGAATGCACAACATCTAACACATTTCTGCTCACATATCTGTTACGTGGAAATACATGCTTTGTTTGCTTTCCAAATTGGCATGCTTCACATATTCTTTGCATACCTCCCACTTTAAATTTTGGCAGCCCTGTCACAATTCCTTTAGTCTGCATTCTCTGCACATTCACATGTCCAATTCTTTTATGCCAAATGTCTGTGTCTCCAACAATTCTTGAACCATTTGCAAACATCGCAGCACTCATTTCAGGCATGTTTACATTTAACGTAAACATTCTGCCCACTCTGTTGCCTTTTGCAACCAACGTGCACTTGTCTTTAAAGTCTTTAACATAACAACCATCAGGGTTAAACCTAACCTGCAAACCCTGCTCAATCATCTGGCCAACTGAAACCAGATTCTTTGTTATGTTCGGAACGTGAAGTACATCTGCAAGGTACTTCACTTTGCCATCCTGCATAGACAATGGCACATCTCCAACATGGGCAATTGGATGAGCAGTGTCATCCCCTGTTTCCACAAAACCTGGTCTTTTCGGGTTTTTCATCTCCTTGAACCACTCCCCATGACTTGTCATGTGGTTCGAAGCACCTGAATCCACATACCATACATCATCTTTTTGTGCTGCTTCAACATTTTCAGACATGGCATTCACGACATGCTGCATAACAAACAACCTTTCATTATCCTCATTATTTCTGCTTGAGGATGCATAGTTGTTTTGCTGCAATTTCCCATTTTGCATTTCAGCCTGCTTCTTATAACATTCTGCCTGCACATGTCCAGGCTTACCACAATAAAAGCATTCACGTGCATCATTATATTGCCTTTGCCAATTTCCACGACCTCTTTGACTCCCCCTGCCTCTGAATTTGCCTCTTCCACCTGCGTGTTGTTGTTGTTGTTGTGAATTCTGGGATTATTATTGTTGTTGCTGATGACCATAATTCTGATTACCTGTTCGGCCCGCATCCACGGCCTCCTCTACCTCGTCCTCTTCCTGAACTTGTGTAGAAGGCCTGTTGCTCTAAACTATTTTTGCTTTGTGAAGACTGTTGGTCTTCACCCAAGCTCTTCTCTTCTATAATCAGCATAGACACCAAATCTGTAAAATTGGGAATGTTTTCCCGAGTCTGAATAGACGTCTTGAACACCTTGTATTGTGGCCCGAGACCACGTAGACAGACTTCCACCTTATCATCATCATCTACTGACACACCAATAGATGCAAGGGATTCCACAATACCCTTTATCTTCAATGCATAGTCATTCACAGACATGCTCTTTTTCTCCATAGTATGAAGTTCGTTCTTCAACTGTATCATCTTGCGTGCCTTGGTATTTGTTTCATAGAGTTTAACCAAGGTGTCCCACGCCTCCTTGGGGGACTTGGCATCCTGAATGTGCCCAATCATGGTATCCTGTATACTAATGGAGAGCCAATACATAACTTTCTTGGCTCCTTGGTTCCAGTCTTTAAACTCTTTCACATCTGCAGCAGTCAGATTTATGTCCAGTATCTCCGGTGCCTCTTCATGCTCACCTTTTATGTAATCCCAATAGCCCTTTCCCATTAGGAAATTCATCAACCTGAACCTCCAAGCATGGAAGTTGTTCTTATCAAGCTTCTGAGCCACAATTTGGGTTATGCCATCATTTGACATCTTGCGAGACACACAATTTTACCAGAAACAGCACTCTGGTTTGTTCTGCACAAACTGTTGTATTTTCTGCAGCGGTACTGTAGTACTCTTCAATGTGCATACATACACCCAATGGCAACTGTTGACCTCTTTGCAGCACCCACAGTGTTTGCACAGTCAATCTGTCTTCCTGCAGTTCTTAAAACAGAGTTCTGCAGAGAATCGATGACTTACCCGCAGTGCTCGAAATCGCCTGCTTTTTGAAAAATGGAGGTCCAGACGCGCCCGAAATGCGTTTTTGCTCCAGAAAATGAAGTTCGATAGGACAATATAGTTGCCCTATAGCTTTACTCCCGAAAGCTCCTCAATCAAAGATCGTTTGCCGATGCCTCCCGTAGAGCTCCCGACAAGGGTGTAGTCACCAACACAAATAGGGAAGAGTAGTTGAAGCTCTTACCCTCGTACCGCTTCCTGTGGTTCTCTTGCTTGCAGCTCAGCCCTTAGCATGAACCAGGCTCTGATACCATGAAAAGATGCAGGGGGAAGAGAGCTTGAGCTCTTGTAAGCACACACACACTCACTAAACCCTAGTAGAGAACACACAAGGTGAGAGGCTGAAAATCTTCTTCTTGTTCACTCAACACTCAACACACCATATACAAGATAAGAGTACACATAATATGAAAGGTACTCAACCAATACATACACGGGTTCTCTATAGTGTGAACCCAACTAAATGAGCTGGCGCTATAACTATGCCAGTCTCTAGAATGGCTGTCACACAGCCTGTCATCCCACTGGCCGCATATCACCCATGATCTCACCAACCATGCCAGTGGTGTAAGTGTGGGGCCTATCCCAAAGGCGGGTCATCAGTGTCCACCGCCTCACTAGATGAGCTCGATATCTCAACAATCCTTACATGCTGCTACATCATTTCCAGACATAGCATTAACTATGTGTTGCATAATAAACAACCTCTTATTATCCTCATTATTTTTGCTACAGGACTCATAGTTATTTTGTTGCACTTTTCTATTTCACATGTCACTTTGTTTCTTATAGCAATTTTCCTGCACATGTCCAGGCTTACCACAGTAAAAATAGTATCGTGTATCATTATGCTGCCTTTGCTAATTACCACAACCTTGTTGACTCCCCCTACCTCTAAACTGGCCTCTTCCACCTGTGTGTCGTTGTTGCAAATCCTGGGAGGACTATTGTTGCTCCTGGCCATAATTCTAGTTACCTGTTCGGCCACCACCTTGGCCACATCCATGACTTCCTCTACATTGTCCTCTACCTGAACTTGTGTAGAAGGCTTGCTGCTCTGAACTATTTTTGTTTTTTGAAGACTGTTAATCTTCACCCAAATTATTTTCTAAGTAAAACTCCATATCCTCATTAAAATTTGGCAGCACCTCCACGGCCTTCCAAAGGAAACCTGAAGACTTTGAGAGACATATTCTATAGAAAATACAGTATTGCCTCAAGCTATTTTAACTGTGTTGTTCTTCTACACCTCTAGCAGTTGCTCCAAAACATCTGGGGCCGTGCACTGGAGGATTCCACGGCAGTGAAGCAAATTACAAGAGTCCCACCTTTTCTAGCTAAACACGGTTGAGGTTGAGATTGACGTCGAGAACTACTATGAGTTTCTCGAACTCAACAATGGCGCTGTGAACAAACACTATAATCAAAGAAAGCAATGGAGAGAAAAAGTAGCGAGAGCATCAAAACAGAAGATAGTAAAAGAGCACAAATGAAAGATGAAGAGTAGGTGATGAGAATGTTAAATTGTGGGAGTGATATTCCAAACGGCCAAAAGATCTACATAGGATTTCATGAAGATGATGGTAATGAAGGCGCACAACATTTGAAAGGACAAGACGACGAAGTGAATGAAGGGAAGTAAAAGACAGGCTACCCCACAATAAGATAATAATAGCCCAATTTGGATATACATGAACTAATGCATGATGACAATGTGGACGGGGACACATGGCACGTATGTGCATGACCAAAATAGTGTACACTGGAATAGACACCAGCTCTGGTGACCATCCAAAATAAGGCTTTAATCGGAAACCATTCATGGGCTATGATGTGCCGATGCATAGTTTGGAAAACATCTGGTATTGGCCCATCCACCGTAACTTAAGTTTACACTGATGTGGAACCATTTTGGAATTGAATAATAAAACCAGATCATTAACATTAAAAATCAAAATTTTGTATTCCGATCAATCCACAGCTTCCTCTGGCATTGGATGACATCAGATGTCCAGATGCTCTGCAACCTCTTCTCCTCCAAAGCCAGTAACTGTTTTAGTTGGTTTTCTTTGGACTCTTCCAAAGATAATCGGGTAGTCATCGCCACTCTTAAACTAGGTACAACAAATTCTATTGGAACCACTACTTCCAGCCTGTTAACCATGGAAAACAGTGTTTGCCCATAATGCAGAGTACAGCTACTGGTCCCAATCTGTCCGGTTCTCATTGACCACTTTCTTCTAAATTTTTTGTAAAATCTTATTGGAGGATTCGGCCTAACCATTGGCCTGTGGATAATACACTGTAGATTTCTTATGAATGATCATGTGTTATTGAGTTAATCTCTTAATAACTTCATTCATAAAATGTCCAGACTGATCACCAAATTCAATCAGACAACCAAACTTGGTCATGATCATTTCATAAAGAAAATTTGCCACTAAGATGGCTTTATTATCTCTTAATGCCTTGGCTTCCACCCAGAATATACTTATTGCCAGTTTTGCTGAGCTAGAGGCTTAAATGGTTCTAAAAAATCTAGAGCCCATTTTTGTACAGGTTCCATCAGGAGCAATGGAATATGTGGCATCCAATCCACTGCACTCGACTGGCCAAGCTGCTGACAAACATCACACTCTCAAGAAAATTTCCATGCATCTTTGATCACTGTAGGCCACCATAATCGAGCTTGAAAAATTTTCTGACCTTTACTTCTCTAGAAAAATGGCCGCCCACCAACTGACACCTTGATGAGCTTCCATCAATATGGCTTGCTACTCATGTGACTGTACACACTGGTGGTGAATTATTCGATCAATGCCCATTTTGTACGTATGGCTCGCAATCACCAGAAAGGTTTTATTGCGGAGAGTTAAATGCTTTCCATGATCTCTGGTCATGTTTGCTGGAAAATTTCATTCTATCAAGAAAAAAAGCATTTCATCATACCAATCCAGAGCCTTAGCAATCCAGAACAAATTCGCATCCGGCAACTGATCTGATACACCTTTTGGGGGTTCTCCAGTGTCAATCCAAGACAAAAAAGCCACTACGTGCTGATTGTTGACAAACAATGAATTTAAACTCTTGCAGTATCAGCATCATCCACTTGGCTAATTTTCCTGGTAAAATAGGTTTATTGACCAAAAACACCAAAGCCTGATGATCCACATGAAAAGTAAACTTGTTGCCCAAAAGATAACGTTGGAACTTCTTCACTGAATAAATCATTCCAAGTGCTTCTCGCTTTGTAGTAGAATAATTCTTTTCTGGTCTGGACAGCATCCGGTTGGCATAATAAACTAGTCGAACTGTCCATGGTCATATTCTTGCATGAGCACACTCCTAATTACCACATCTGATGCATCAACAAATACATAGACCAATCCGGTTTCGTTCTCATCGACTTCCTTATGTGGCTTTTGGCTCCACTTCTTCTTGTTCTAGTGCTTTGAGTTTGAATCTGAATTCGAATCCGAGTCCGCATCTGAAGTGTCCTCTACTTCCTAGTCTTCATCCAAGGAATTCAAATTGTGCTTATGCTTTCCCTTCTTAGAAGTTTGACTTGTCTAGCTGCGCTCAACACGCAGCTTCCACTAGTGCATCAAAGCCCCCAACAATGAGATCTACCGAGCGACAACTAGTTTCAGCTTCTTGCACAATCCACGAACAAACTAAGGCTTTAGTTGGCTGATCCACAAGATCCACCCGGACTCTGAAGAGTGTAGAAAAGTGATACATAATCCTCCACTGACAAACTCTTATGTGCCAACAACCGATGAAGCCTATCTAGCACCTAGTAAGAGGTCTTGTCTTTCCAAAAATCCCATAGGATCTCAAAGGTAAAGAAATGATTGGGGCCATATTGAGCATGCCAATTGGTTACCTCACCATCAAAAGTGCGACTAAAGGCATTTCGCTCGGTAACTCTGGGAACAGTGGGTGGCATACCATTGGTGTGCTAAATATTCTCAAAGTTGGCGATGCGGGTATTCGGATCCTCCTTTTTCTTGCCATAGAACTTTGGAGACTTTAAGGAAACTCGATGAGCCATTCTGATGGGTGGGAATGCTGCACTACAAAGGCCCAACGGAACCAAGGGTCGGGCATTGGCACTAAGACCCATGAGAAGGAGACTAGAAACTAACAAGTTCTGCGCTCTGACGAGCCCATCCGGACTTCCAAAATAACTGGTGGATCGCCAAAGTGTTGGCGGATAGCCAATGTGTATGGTTAATAGTTATTCATATTAACGCGCTATAGACAAAGGCAAAGAACATAAATGAATAACAGCACAGACAGAAGTAAACAAAGGACAAGTAGTTGTTGGCAAAGCATCTGTATTTGCATATATGCTGCTTCTCTCTGAATACACATATGCTTTCAATTGACTATGCTTTGCGCCATAAGGTGTTTCCGGTTAAGATGCAAAGTGACATATACTTTCAGTATGCCCATTGAATAATGAATAAGGATAAAATATGGATACTTATTGGCAGATACAAGTAGGCTCATTCCATACAAGGGAAGCACTGAGTCTAGTTCATTCAAAAAAGGCATGAGCCTACGGATGTGAGTCTAGAGATGTGAACTTGTTGTATACATGAACCTAGACACATGAGCCTTCAGATGTGAGCCTGGAGATATGAGTCTAGAGATGTGTGAGTTTGAAGACATGAGGTTAGAGGTGTGAACTAGGATAAGTGAGTCTAGAGATGTGAATCTAGACAAGTGAACCTACATACGTGAACCTGCACACGTGAGCTTACATACTTGAACCTACATATGTGAGCCTAGAGACATGAGTCTAGAGGCATGAACCAAGACATGTGAGCCTAGCAACAATAATTAAAAAAATTAATTAAAAAAAACTTGTCTAAAACCATTTTAGACCTAATCTAAAAGCACCACGACCTTTGATGCAAACAGGATCTCAACTAATTATTGGAAACAACAATACAGTCAATTGTAGAACATCAAATCACATTGCATCAAAATCACCAAGCCTTTGAGCCAATCAAACGACCATTCCTTATTACACCCAACAATAAGCACACATAACATAAGCAAGAATCTCACTCTTGATAGGAGCCCATAATAGAAACGCCTTTACCATGGAACGATGTTCCAGTTATTCTCCGTTTAAACATGGGGATGGGTAAGAAGCTAATGTCTGGGACTACCTCATCACAAAGGGATCCATGCAAGCGTTCACAAAAAAGCCTTAGCAGGCAAGCATGCAGCCTCAAAGCTAGGTATGTGGTGGGCAAAGGACAAGTGCCATTGAAAAGCATGCACGATAATCCCAAAGGGTAAGAGATCATGTTACCATGAAATAGAAGGCTTCACACAGTCATCTCCTTAGGTTTCTCTACCACTAGATGTTGAGGTATCAAGCTTAGCTAGTGCTTCAGACATTGATGACCCGCTTGGGTGGTGATAGCTTTTGCACTTATGCCACTTACATAATTAGTGAGATTATGGTTAATATGCTGCCAATGGGGATAATAACAGGCTTTGTGATAGCCACATTTGGATTACTAGAGTATGGCATAGAAATAGCTCCAGGTCATATAGTCGGGTTATGTGATAGCCGCATTTGGATTATTGGATGATGACAGGGTGTGTGATAGCCACATTTGGATTACTAGATGATGATAGGCTATGTGATAGTCACATTTGGATTACTAGAGTATGGCATAATAATAGCTCTAGGTCATATAGTCAGGTTCACACTATGGATTGACCATTGTATGTTATAGTAGGACAGTACTTTCTCTTATAGTATATACTCTTATCTCTTTGGTTTTATGATTGTAAGAGAAGAGAAGAAGATAGAAGAAAATTTAACCATCCATATCTCTCTTGTGTCTTGCTCTCTCTTGTGTGTGTGTTTGCTTGCAAGGAACTCAAGCTCTCCCTCTCCCTCTCCCCCACATTCTATTTATGGTATCAAAGTTTTGATTTGTGTGAGAGCTGAGGAGGCAAGCAAGAGGCAATATGGTCTTCTTCCTTTACCCAAGAGAATGCCACAATCTGAGACAATAACTTCCATGTTTGCCTATATATAGCTCTCACAACTACCAAAGGTGTTGCTCCAAAATCGAAGAGGAAAAGAGATGGAAATATCCTTACTTGTGTATACCGCTTTCTTACCTTGTTCTTGTATGTTTTAGGTCTTTGTATGTCCAAGCTAACACATCTAAGGTGTATATGCTTTAGGTCTTTGTATGTCCAAGCTAACACATCTAAGTAACTATTTAGTAGCTTTCATACAGTATCCTTAAAACCCTTTGCCTGGTTTCTTTTGGAATTTTCACTAGTTTAGGGTTCTTATCTATGCCAAGGTTGACTTCAATAAGCTCTTTATCACCTTGTTTTCTAGTATCATGTAAGTGTTTTCTAGTATCATGTAAGTGTTTGATCTAGCTGAACATGTAGTACTTCTTTGATTATGATGTATACCAATACTCAAAACCTTCTTATGGAGTTGTTTAATAAAATAGGTTGTCTTCACTCAATATACATATACTCAATAAGTTGTCTCCTTTGATTATGATACAACATATAGTCAAAACTTACCATGGAGATGCACAATGAAATATTTTCTATTACCCAATAGGAATATAAAAATTATCCTTGGTGTATTTAGGTTATTTGAGATCTCATTTGGGCCCTCAAAGAAATTCAACATAGCTAAAATAAAGCTACCCAAGTGCTCTGCTGGGTCAAAGGACGAGGGAAAATGGTTTGTATCCTATCCTCTAAAGCTTGAAACTTTTGAAAAGGTTTTTCACATGCAAAACGTTCGATAACTGAATAATCAGGAATGTCGACTACATCTAACTTTTCAAAAACATTTATTATTCATATCTATATATCCTTGTAAAATGTTTTTTACCCATACCTTTTCAACATTTATTACCCATATCTAAGAGATCTCAAAATACATCCTTGCTATTTATGAAATAAATTTTTAAATTTTAAGAATGAGGTCCCACCATAGACTTTCATTGAAAAACAAGAAATTTACATTATATCTTTCGATTTGGATTAGGATTTTTAACTTTCTTATCATCTTTTCTTCTCTTAAAATAGAGGAGGAGTATGCTCCAATCAATAATATTAAAAAATATCAAGAGATGAAATAGAGAACCTTAAAAATAATAAAACACTTACTATGATGTAGGGCTAGATGGTTCACTTTATCCAAAAAAAATATTATAGGTCAATGTTGTACATCCTTTAACAATTCAAAAGTATAATACAATGGGAAATAATGGTGTATAATTTAGTGATTGCCAAAATATGTCTTTGTTGCAAAATGTTGAAGCAACAACATGAAGCATTATGAAAGGATACAATATGTGGTGTATGAAAGAAAACATTCACAAGAAGTAGGATCTTTCACAACACAAAACTTCAAAATATAAGATATTGTAGATTAATAGGGATCGAGAATAATAATCCATCCTCATCATTATTATTGTGTGCGTAACAAGGGCCCCTCATTATGTCTTAAGAATGCCTAAATGCCCAACAATTCCCAATTGTTAATAGATGGTTATGTAGACTTTGCACCATGCCAAGTAGGATTTATGTAAGTGTGAGATGATAGATTGCAGTTAAAGGTAGAAGGAGATATTCCTAGGGACACCTAGTCCTTGGGTGAAAGAGCCACCCACACAACCTCTCATGGGCTTGCAAGCTATGCCATGATCTATGATCTCTTATTTTCCTAGGGACACCTAGTCCTTGGGTTATAGGGCCACCACACAACCTCTCATGGGCGTGAAAGCTATGCCATGATCTGTGATCTCTTATTTAGTTTAATACTATCCCATTTAGCTGATGTGATCTCTTATTTAGTTTAATACTATCCCATTTAGCTGATGTGGTTGGTTTACTCCATCTTAGGGTGGCCGACACCTATGATACTATGAACCTTAGTACTATATATAGACTAGTTTGGTGCATACTATAATATATTGAGACCATCAGTTGAGATCAGGCTCCCGTTCTCTTTCTTTCCCCACCTCACCCCACCCCACCCCACTAACCCTTCCCCATCTCTCCCTTTATCTTCTCCCTTCTCTCCCCTTCTCTTTCCTGATCTCCCCACCAAGGCTCCCCTTCTCTTTCTTTCCCTCTCCCCTCCCCCATAGCCTACTTAACTCATCCTCTTCCCTACTCTCCCTTGCTCTCCTCATTCTCTCTCCTTGCTCTCCCCTTTCCCCGTAGCCTACCCCACCATGTCATGTCTCCTTGCTCTCCTCTCCATTTTTCCCCTCCCCTTGTTTATTTTCCTCTTATTTCTTTTTCTAACTTTAATTTTAATATTTATTGCATTTCTTTTAATCTACTCTATTCTTGTTTTTTTTCTTTTTCTTTTTTCAAAAAAACCCCCACTTTCTTGTTTCTTGTTTCTATCTTTTCTTTTTTCTTTTTTCTTTTTTCCCCTTTTTATTCTTTTTCTTAAAAAAATAATGTTTATTTTTCCTTTTTATCTTTATTTCCAAGACAAAGGCCAATGCACACACATATACTCTCATAATTGAAATGAAAGCATGAAGGCATACAATTAATCTTGAAAACCATATTACTTACAATACCAGATTGAAAATACTCACAATTATTAACATATTCTTATCTTTGCCCAATTTTATTCCTGCATAAAACATTTTATCTTGACTTGCTATTCAGGTCTTCAATCACTTGGTTCTACCATCAAGGAAAGTTCTTAGCTAACCGGGGTGAACCATGCTGAGTATGGTCATTAACCTTTTACTGCTCCTAAATAGGATCTTAATCATTAAGTTATCACTTTCTAATACCTCTATTTAGACCATCAATAACCCTAGAATAGTACTAACAGATGGTCTAAAAACCTCACAATAGGTCTTATAAAGCTCTGCTATACACTACTTTCTCTTATCATCATTAGTTCCTTTCATATATACCATAAAAACACTTCTATATCATCCATATCCATAATCAATTTCATGTATGTAATCTCTCTCAAGGATGGATGGATACTATACTAGTTGAGTTTGAGGAACTTCAAAAAAAATTTAAAGTGTACAACATGACTGAACCCCTAATTTCAAAGCCCTATATCTCTCAAAACATAAGAAATCTAAAGAAGTTATTCCTTGTAAATTACTCTACAAAGCTCTTTTGATGAAAGGTCCCAAAAAAATGGGCCTAAGGTGGTCAAAATTAAACTCAAATGGATTCTCCCTCCATGTCCTCTCTCCCTTCATCCCTCCCTTGATTCCTCTCTCTTTCTCTCCCTTCACAACCTCGTTAAATGCTCTCTCTCTCTCCCCACAATCCCATTAAACACTCCCCCCAACCCCATCAAATGCTATGTGTGTGTGTGTGTGTGTGTGTGTGTAGCTAGGTATAATGCTCTTTGGTGGTCCATAGTGTGAACTTATTTTAACATGACGTGTGTGTTTGGAGTTGATGGAAGTTTTTTTTTGGGGACACTTTCAATAAAAAAAATCTTAACCACCTTTTGTACATTCAATACTAGTATTGTCTCTTTTTTTGTCCACATTTAGGGAAGTATTAGGTGTAGAAGGTTCATATTTCTTTAATTTCTCTTAAAATTGATCCAAAATTGGCTTCATTTATGCATTGCACCACGTTCTTAGGTAATCACAAGTGATTGATAAAGTTATACTTTTGAAGGTGGCATCTTGTTTTTGCATGTTGACTAGATGTTTAAAAGCTTTACTTCCTTTTCATGTCTTCAAGCACACACAAGTGGCAATCATGATTGTTGGGGATCTTAAAGCAGTGTTTCTTGTCAATGGATAGTTATGAGATCCTCTTTTCTATGTCAAAGCTTGAACCCTGCAAAATTTGAGGCATTTTAGTTGTAAATAGAGCTCAAAAGTCTGAAAATTTTCATGATAAGTCCCTAACATTTTTGTATATATGTTTTGATGATTTGTTGAGAAGAATGGTTTTTGTGAACACTGAACTGAGGGTTCTTACAGACAACCCAAACCCTTTAAAAGCTGAGAAATCACCCACCCATGAGCAAGGAAGCTCCCTCGTTCAATCCTAGCCCCTCAGATGGGTATGAAAGCTGTCTGTAAAGGTTTTGGTGACTGTATTCTGGGGGATTAAATGGAGAAACCAAATGGGGAGAGGATGGGGGAGAAGGTTATCAATAATTGACTACATGTGTTTGTCATTAGTGTAACAAATGCTTAAGACATTTTAAATGCAAGAAGATACCGGAAAAATCCATAGAGGCGGCTTCACCCCCCAATGAGAGGAAGGCCAACCGCAGCTACAATCAAAGCTGATGGAAAACCAAAGGCTAAATGTGAGAAGAATGTGAGGTTGTAGCCGAGGAACTGAGCCTTCATGGCTTGCTCACTAACAATGAGATTAGCTGCAGATCCAACTAATGTTAAATTTCCTGCAGTAGTGCTTGCCCATGCTAGGATTAGCCATGCTCTTATCACACTCGCACTGGTGGCAGCTGCAGATTGTGTAACAAGTGATCCCATCAGTAACACTGCAACCAGAAATCAAGAGTTAGATTTTCCAAAAAGAAAACACACACACACACACACACACACACACACACACATTTGCACACGCACTCATGTATATAACTATGCATGTGAAAGTTTCATTGTGGTTACACATGCACAACGTACCCCAAGGGTGATGCCCAGCTGAATTTCTACTAGTGCACCACCACCACAGCCTGGTTTGCAGCTACTTTACCTGTATCTTTGACAGCACTTCCGACCTTTTGATACAGAAAGGCACCCTGTGCACCAATCTTTTCATAGTCATTGCTTTGAAATTCCTTGCAAAAGGTAGTGAGGGGGTGGCAGCTATGCCAGCATATGAAGTTATCCTGGGCAGGTCGAGATGATGTTGGCCCAGGACGAATTGAATCAAGCAAAGGAGGTGGAACAGAAGTAACGTGGGCCCAGCTAGTCATTTGGATGCTGGTACACTTTCAGATAGTGTGCAATAGGAAGGGGGAGGGAGTCCATGGGCTCAGAGTGTTTCCCTTGTGCATCTCATAAACAAAAAATGGCATGGATTGGTAAGTTGGATACATCATACAAAAATCTGGTTTTTCCCCCTAACATGTTACATACCAAAGAATTCTGGTAATCCTAATTCTTTTAATCATGGAAGGGCTTCTTTGCACCATCATGGATGAATGTGGTAATCTATGGAGTGAGCTTTGACATGCACATTTCAGGTGATTCGCATGCAGAATACCAGGGATGTCAAGAGACTGAACTCCTTCCCAAGCACGAATCACTGATCCAGAGATCCAATGCAAAGCTCAGCTTTGCTAGCTAGTGGTTAGAGCATTCTTTCCTGGTACTGAGCCCTGGAAGGATTTCTTCATGTACCATATTTTTAGATTTGCCATGAGAGGGGTGGTGACTATAGTAGGCACATCACACGTTTTATTTTCTCCAAGGCAAATTACTCCCTCCCCCCTCCTCCCCACTGGTTTCCTCCATTATCTGGGCTTGGACTAGAATGCGGATGTTTTTATATCAGAGGCCCCCAAGCTCAGTAAATGAGACGGACAGGAAACCAATTATGTGGAACGACCTTATCAGAGATGATATTGGCTAACGCCTAGGTGCAGCAGGATATATGCGTTGCCAGGCTCTGAGAGATGCACATCGACAATACTTGATTGAAAGAACTTTAAAAATCTTCCAGATGATCACAGAGAGGCATCGATCCAGCATCTCAGAGGGGAACAAAACACTGATGGATTGTACTATACCTAACCACAGTACATTCTTAGATGAGTGTCAGCACTTGAGATTGGGGGGTTTTCCTAGGATAGGCGTGCCCCTTCAGATGATGGGATTCTCGAAACCAGAGGAGGAAGAGGCTGTTGTCTTCTATTCCATTCAGTCTAGAGGCAGATGGAGAGATGTGATGTATAGGTGATCACACCTGCCTCTGCAATCTGTCCAGTGAGAATAGTGGGTTGCTCTGGAAAGCGTTAGTATACTGACCCTTCCCCATTGATGGTTACTCATGCTTCATGGTGCTTGTGGCTATATGGTGAATGCCCTATCAAATATCTACATTGGGACCCTGGTGAGTGGGAATGGACTGATGTGACTAACTCCATGAGGAGCATACCTTTCTTCAGCTACACTGGTGCATAATGCCAGGTGGTTCATGCTTGGACACACCCATAGAGTTCCCACTCTTAGGCCTAACTGGCAGGCATATGACATTACACCCCCCATTTACAGGAGATTCTGGAATCTGGCACTCGTACAGGAGGAGCCAGGTATCCTACTACTTCTGGCTCTACACAATGGGTTTCACACCAACCAGTAGAGATCTATTTTTGGTGCAGACCCCTCTTGTCCTAGATGCCCAATTACATTGTATCATTGCATATGGGAGTGCACAGGAGCACAAAGAAGCTGGGTATCTATAGCCCACCAGCTCTTGGGCAAGTTGAGGAGTGATCCTATCTATATTACTTGGGTGCTATTGTATGGTTGACTCAATCTGGCCCACAACTTTTTGAGGGCAGGACCCCGGAATCGAACACCTGGCAAGCAGATGGTTGCTTACCTCTTGACCGCCCAAGGGGCTGAAGCCTGAGGGTAGGGGACCAGAAAGTATAAATACATCCAAGTAATATCTTGCCTCATCTCTTTTACAACACCCCCCCCCCCCCCCCCCCCCCCCCAAAAAAAAATAAAATAAAAGAGACTTCTATAGAATCACACAAAGGGAGATCTCAAGCCAAAAGCTAGGGAGATCTCAACCAATCGGGGACACTATGCTGTCTGCGCAGCTCTAGAAGATCCTTGTATGTGGGCCCAGGTGGCCAAAAGAATGTGAGTAATGGCACTCCATATACTGCAAATACCCTGGGTGTTATAACCCTGAATACCCTCAAAGGCCTCTGAGCATGTGGTCTTCCAGATATGCCTTGTCATGATACCGGCAATAATCTCCCTGGTGGTGTTAATACTGGGAAGGTGGTGTGTATCGTAACTGGGGGATATCCTGAAGCAAACATCTCTGAGCTATGCTCCTACAGACAAGTATAACAGGATCTGCTCCACTAGTCCCTAGATTAAATGCATTGGATTCTTCTCCAACATGATGGCACAAGCTTCGGTTTCCTAAACTATTATGTCCCTACATCATTGAGAGACAGGATCACTTTCTGACGTGTGGACTACAGGCTCCATTGTGCTGATGCTTTGTGCATGGGAGGTAATTTCAACGTGTTGGGAGTCGCCTAATGACAGATAGGTAGACCATTCTGTCAAGCGGAGAAAGAAGACCTTGACAAGAGGGTCTCTAAATATTCCAATATTGAGGCACGCTGGCCAGGATCAATACAATCAATGAATACAAAAGCAAACAAATATGCCGATGTAGAATCCCTAAGTCGAAGTTAGTGTTGAGGCACGAGATCTCTGATGCCGAGCTCACCACGAGGGACAAGAATCTCTCACCGGGCTAGTACCAAATCCAATATCTAGATCAGAGCATTACTCTTTTGCACAATCAGACCCCCCCCCGAGTTTGCGTCTGCATGGAGTGCGCCTGCAATAAAGCGAGATCCTGGCAGGCACAACCACTTGTTGCCCACAGCCTCCAGCCACGGGGGGGATTCTTAAGTTCACTGGTTGCAAGGCTTTGGTTGTCACGAGCCAAGCAGATTTTCAAATCCGCCAAGCTTTGCCAGGCCAGATGATTCCTCTTCAGCTGCAGCCAGTCTTCTACAAACCAAGGGTTGACTTGGACCACCTCTCTTCCAAAGGCCTCCCAATAGAGATGAAGAGCGTATAGCATTTGATTTAGAACAATTTAGTCCGCATGCCCTCAGGCTACCAATTAGGCACACGTTCTTACATCTTTTGGCACACCTAGGATGCAGGCCCATGCCTAGCTCTACTTTCCCCAGTTCCCTAGTGTCAACAAACAACACGACTATGATGTCGTCAACCATGGACACAATCAGCTTTCTTTCCCCACGACATCCCCATGTGGCTCCTCAGTGAAACAGCCCCTTGAACTCCTGTGCAGCTCCTCCAAGACAAACACACACAAAAACCAACATAGACATGGTGCAGGCAGCTCACCACGTAACCATAACAGCTCTGTCCAGTGCACCCCCAAACTATGACCCTAGACTAAACATTGACACCCAACCGTAACAGCTCCGTCCAGAGTACCCCCAAGCAATGACCGTAGACCAACACCGCTACATACTCTGTGCCCAAACCCGGTGCCCTATACCCAAATTAGCTCTTGCCACTAAGCGGCACATAAGTCACTCATTCCCTAATGTGTCTCATCCTAGCCCTAGGTGTAAGATTAGCCTCAAAATACACACCAGCTACGTTATGACCTTTGAGGCCATAACACAAAGCTTCTAAGAAAGCCCTACGTCCAGTAATCTTCTTCTTGATAGGACATTAAACCCTTCGACCCTGTTGCCATGAAGGAGGACCTCAGAAGCCTTTTTCACTGGATTCAGGTCATTAGTTACCATGCCCACACCTGGCAGAGGGGATCCGTGTGGCATCTTTGGTACATTTGCACTCGGACTAAGGGAAGTGCAGGATCCTACAGAAAAATAGACTCATCCCGCTTTTTCCTTCTTTGTGTAATCTGCCCGCGGCAGGATATTATGTATTTTTTCTCAAATATGCCATTTCTTCACTAATGGAGGTGTTTTTTTTGTTGTTGCGACTATCGAGTACTGAGTCATCAGGGATATTAAGTCAAATTAAAGATGGCCGCATGTCCATGTATCCATCATGGTCCATGGAAAGGCATTGGAAGATCTTATGACGCATCTCGTCCTTGTCATAGATTGGTCAAGACTCAATGTTGGGTTGCAGATATTTTACTTTATTATGGCTAGTGCTCCGCGCTTGTATCCATGATATCAGGCTATCATCCTAGGGCTGACTGAAGCAAGCAAAAGTATAATATTCAAAAGTGTTCACTCCACGTTATATGCTTTGATGACTTACCAGTTGGTACATTCGAAGCAACATTGGACAGAACCATCACAACAAGTGTGAGAACTACTACACCACTCATATCATTGATACGCGCATGTGGCTCCACACTCTCCCAAAACGTCCTAGGGATGCCTGTTGTATTGAAGCCTTCCACAGTAATGAACATTCCTGCAAAGAATACTAGAAGTGGGTATGACACCTGCAACAACAACACACGAGCTGCCCCTTTATCAGTGAGCTCAGACAATAAAGAGAGAGAGGTTTGGACACATATTGAGTAAGGAGGAAGAAACTACAAGATAGTGTTATTGTATGCTCCAAATTGGAAAGGTGACACGAGACAACTTTGGTTACATATCAAGAGCTTGGGTAAAAACTTTCACATCATCACGGGCCACTGTCCTGAATAAGGACACAGAGTTTATGGACCACCGGTGCATTGAGCTTGGCCAGCAAGCAGCAGCATTTGGTTTTTCATTGCCCCATAGACACAAGATGCATGGATGTCATGATTGGGGACAGCTTGAACAGCATTTGCATGCTTAAAAGACACATATGCGATGCTATGAATGCATATGGGACAGCCATGTGATGCTGGAAACAACTTGGTTTATGGCAGTTGCTACGGGTCTATGAATACCAAGAATATGGCCACTGCCATGGGTTTGCAGATACCCACATTCTTGTTGATATGGTTTCTGCCATGGGTTTGGTAATACCCACGTATGTATGGCTGCCGCCATGGGCTTGTTCATGCCCCGGAAACAAATCTTAAATGACTACCTTCATGAGGTGCATGCACAGTCTCTACGCAATATGCATAATGCTTAGCCTATGGTTTTATTCTGGTATGAGTCACGACTAGTCATGCAGGATATGATTAATTGCACATAGCATTAATGGCAATACGTTGCAGGTATTCTTAGACATGCAGTAAGGCTTGTTGAGGGCAACAAACCGTTTTTGCAACTTCGATGAGCTACGGTAACTTGGTTGCATACAAAATCAATGAATGCTTCCAGGAAGCATTATGGGGTTTTATGGCAGATTATGGCTAGTAGATAACTTATCTTGTGACAGCTATGGTTCAGCTTTTTGAATGCCCATACTAATAGTCACGATCTGAACATGTGATGTATACAGTGAGTATCGACTGTATGGATACTATGTATCATATGTATAGTCTGTGGGTTATGAGTACCTGCATTATTTTGCAGGTACCTTAAGCATGCGCAAAGGCATATTTTATGCAACAAAGTGTCGTGAGCAGTTGGTAGCCATGGAAGACTTTGTTGCAAGGCGTAATCAGCTTATGTCTCGAGGAGAGACAGTGGGTTTTGAAGTACATTATGACCAGCATTTGCCTTACCTTGAGAAGGCTATGATTGAGCACTATGGATGATGCATGATATTGTACAAAACAGTCATACTGGCACATGAGGTTGCACATATGTACAGACGTGAAGACATGTTTACGATGCCTAGACTTATGGATATTCAGTTTACAGGTTGTAAGCAGAATATTGCATTGGGCAAGAGTTTTATGAGTAAAGTGTTACTCTCATAAGTGATGATCTGACTCGAGCAAGATGCTTGAGAAATCTTTTGGTGATTAAAAGATGAAGTTGTATTGGCTTCGCCACATGAAGCTAAGTTGTTGTGGTTGCAAGAAATGCATACTAAGAAGCTGTGGTTGCAAGCAATGCATGTGTTGCAGGATCTCATGTTGGGAAAACATACTAAGAAGTATGTGAACCTTGCTAGTGTTGCAATAATTTTTTTCCCTTGGAAAAAGATCCTTCTATTAGTTACCGAATAAAACATCCATAATGGCTAAGTACAAACTCAGCTCCATAGAGGGGGACGAGAATCAAGAAAACTGAAAAAAGGGGAAGGATGCTATCTTCTCCCTCGGCTGGCCGCTCTAGGAGGAGAAGGCTATCTCATACATTGGGAAGGGGGGGGGGGGTGCGGGGGGAAGTGGGGACAGCCACACAGGTGGTCTATAATGCCAAGCGGCTCACCGCCACTGTCAGTAAGAGAAGGACCGTGACGCCAAATCCTCATAAAGGCCTCTCGGCGCTTCTGCATGCGGCCAGAGCCACCCTGAAGCTTCTCCTATTGTCCACGGAGCGTATGAATAATATCAAGCTAGATGCTCTGGATGGAGTCTGCTGGGTGCCCTCAATAGTGTCGCTCTACAACGAGCTCTCCAAATATGCCACCCTGCAATACTGCTGCAAATCTCCCATCTCTGGAAGTCCAGTGATGAATGGAGGGAGCTGGAACTGGAACTGGAACTGCACAGATACGGAGATGAGAGACTTTCAATGCCCCCACCATCCTCCTCATATGCCATGGCGGCCTCAGCCTTGATGGCCCAGGCAACTATGCCCCAAGTAACTGTTCGGGAGGGGGTCCAGTCCATAGTGAAAATGCGAAGAATCCTTTGCCAAACCTGTTGAGCCTTCATGCATTTCCAAAGGCAATGTCATTGGGACTCCTAGGGGTGACTACACCTCGAACAAACTGCTGGCCTGTGAGGACAAAAGAAACCAAAGGACCAAATATATGAAAGATCAGAGTAAAACACACAGCATGCAATGGTGATGTGAATATAAAAGATGAAGTCCAGTACAAGGAGTTCTATGTGAGACTCCAAATAAGCAGAGAGAGCTGCTGTCCCATAAAACGCAGATAGCAGGGCTGGAGTGACCCTGATGAAAGTGTTGAAAAAGAGCCTGATATAAGACTGATGGGAGCCTGAAGTAAGGCTGCTGATGTAGGCAGCGAAAAAGACTGTGGTGAGGCTTAATGTAGGCGGCCAAAATCTGCAGCAGTTAACGCTGCCTGCTGTAGGTGGGCAATACCAACAGTGGTTTTAACGCTGCAAGAGAACCTTCGAACCTGCTGTAGGCAGGCGATACCAGCAGTGGTTTAACGCTGCAAGAGGACCTGCAAACCTGCTGTAGCCGGGCGATATCAGCAGTGGTTTAACGCTGACCAGCAGGAGATGGCGAGGCAAACTGTGCGATGAAACGCAGAGCGTGAAGATCGCAAGGTGCCAAGGATTTCTCGTGGGTTGATGGTTGACAAAAGCAAGTCGAGACCCTTATATTTATATAAGGTGTTTTTATTTGGTCAGCCAATCATGGAAGTCGGCCAGTAAAGAAGCGGCCCTTTTTGGGCTGGGTAAATAGTGGGAATATTTTCACACATGGCCTACCTCTTATGGCCAGCCAAGTGCCAACTGCCAAGCTCGATGTGCTAGTTGCCACAGAAAGAGAGCGATCGTTCGCGGCCTAAAACTGTCCCACAGCCTCCTCCAGAAATCTAAGAGAAACTAAGGGAGGCCCTGAGACTTCCAATGCCGAACTGCTGCTGGAGTGATCTCAAACGTGGGCATCTGAATTCTGCAGCCCAACTGTTCAGTGTCAGCAAAGAAAGGGGTACTGGGAGCCTCCTCTCTATCAAAGGGATCATGCCATGCCCACTTCCCCAGATCCCACTGAAGTCGCCTGAGAGGGAAACCCTCCCATAGCCATAACCACCAGAATCCCTCTCTAGCCACCTTGGCCGGCGGAGTGTCTACGTGCCATCTATGCTCATGGAAACCAATCACCCTCACCCTATGCATGGTGCATCCCCTAAAGTCCTCCAAAGAGGGCTCTATTCTGTCAAATCTGCCATGTGGGGGCCGATAGTGAAGGTGACTGAGGCAGAGTTCTCATCAGTGCCATGGATGGCCAAGGGTCCGGGGGAATGGAAGAGTGGATGTGGAAGCTAAGTTTGTCCTACCCCGTATCCTAGTGAGGCTCCTCTCCTGGGCCTCCGGGGGCAATTGTCTGAAAACAAGTCAATCTCCAAGTGACCCATACTCAAAGCTCCCCACGAAACGTGCGGACAGGCCCCCAACATATGACCACTGGGAAAATGGACCAGGGGGTTCCATATCAAAGGCTAGCGGAGGCGCTCCTTGGATGCAGCGGGAGTGGATTGCTGAAGGGCCATCCTAAGGTAATCCCGAGCATGTAGGAGGCTGGCTGCAAATTTGTCCACGAGCCCGCATCTCCGTAAAAATCCATCTCGTACTCTGGGGCCAAGGACCTCCCAAAACCGAGGTGCGGACGGAGATCTTGGCTAGGAGGAAGTCCTTCCAAGGTTCTCCACACCCAGGAGAAGTCTGCAAACTATCAACTTGCCCAAAAGGGGCGGCTCTAAATAGAGGAGTCGATGATGCCCTAGCCCCCCCTGTGTCGAGGCTGAACGATCACTCTCCAGGCCACCTTGGCTCGGGCAGGCATCCCATCGCTACCAGCCCAAAGAAAGTGAGGATCAACCGCTAAACCTGACCAATGCAAGCCAGGAGAAGGCCCAACAAGAGGTGATGTACCACATGGTAGTGAGAAGAACCTAGTCTGCCACCACAACCCGGCCAGCTAAGGAAAGCCTGGTTGAAGGCAGCTTCTTTCAAATGCTCAGAAGAAGAGGGGCTAGCTAGTTGCTGCCCCGAGAAAATATCGATACCAACCTAGCATCCAAGATAGTGAACTAGAGTGCCACTCGGAATCTACTCAAAAGCCTAAACAAGCCTCCAAGTCGGGGCAGGCAATGAGCCAACCTAGAATCCACACGACTTGTGCCAGTTGATCTGTGCTCTAGATGCACGGCAAAAGATCTCTATCGCATCGGCAAATCTCTAGAGATTCCCTTCATCTCCGAATAAGTATGCTACTGTGTTATTGGCAAACTGAGCCAAGCAACTCCTCTTGCACACGGATGGGAGAGGACAGCCCCTAAAGCCTTATCTCCTGAGCGGAGAGAAAACTGCTCATGGCTGGATGGACTGATTCAGACTGGGCTAGAGATCCGGATACTTAGCGTTCGACCACTGGTTGTGTTTTCTCACTTGGGTCAGGAAGCCATTTATGTAGTAGTAAAAACCAGCCTACTATGGCGCTTTCCTCTACAGAGGCAAAGTATCAAGCAGCTTGCTAAGCTACATGTGAGGTGATTTGGTTGCAGAGACTACTGGGAGAACTTGGCTTTCTTCCTACCGGATCTAGTATTCTTTGGTGTGACAATCAGAGTTGCATCGCGATCGCTAAGAACCCTTTGTTTCATGCTGGAACGAAACACACTGAGATCCAGTATCACTATGTTCGCGAACGGGTTCTTGTGAGAGATTTGTGTTTGGAGTACTGTCCTTAAGCAGACAATGCAACATATTTGTTCACCAAGCTGGTATCTTAGGCTTCCTTGGCTCCTCATCTTTGGCTTCTTGGAGTTTGTTCAGCATCCAATGCTGAGAGGGGGTGTTAGCATTTCATCCCTGTATGCTGCCCATATTTTAGCCCATAGTTGTTCCCTTTTTATGGCCGTTGATTGTGGGCTGACCACCCTATTTTTTCCCCATTTTTCCCCTATTTTTTTGGCATTTTCCCTACGTCAAGTCTTCATGTATTTTTGGTGCATGAGGGTGATTTCAACGTGTTAGAGATGGCGGAGGATAGACTTGAAGGTGGCATGGCCACAGTTTCAGGCACGGAGTACTCGGCCTGGGAGGACCTGATTTTGGCTTTGAGGGGATAGGACCCTTGGCATCTACCAGAGTTCAGGCGTAGCGCTGTGAGTCTGCTTCTCACGATTAGACAGGAAGAGTACAGGCCCCAACCTTTCCAGATTAAGCCAATTTTATGTGGATGAGTGTGCTTGTGGACGAGGTGGCATGGTTGGTATTCTGGCAGGCACTAGTAACTACTCTAAGATCATGCATTTGTCATTCTCGCCCTAGAGGACCCATGGAGGCAAGACATTTGAGCACCCAGATCCCAAATTGCCTCATTCACAATTTCGAGATTTGCAGCAAGATTGAGAAGATTTGAGAGTGTCTGGATTTCCAACCTGGTTTCGCTGTCGTAGGATCTTTGGACGCAAGCCTTGGAGAGATTAGCAAGCTGTTACAAGAGGCTCCACAGAGAAAACTAGCTGGCTTCCGGGAGAGCAGGAGAGGAGCATCCATCAAAGCCTTGCCTCCTTCAATAGAGTACCCAAATAGCCCGTGGATTGAGGCCCGGTTGGTAGCAGCACGTGCTTAGCTCCATTGAGGAGTGAAGGGTGGAGCACAGATACCATGCTAGAGCATCCTTTTGGACCCAAGCGGGCGACAACTGGAGATTTCTTTGAGATTTCAGGCCCACACAGGCAGAGGGATGGTATCCACAGGTCCATAGTTGCGGATCCCTCTAGGTGCGAGCCATTGCCACAGATTTCTTCTGTTCTCGTCTCATGGGTGCCCCCTTATCCTCTCAAATGCTGGATACGCGTGAGCGTGCACCCCTGGCCATAAAAGATGCCATCTACGATGTCCCGCAAGAGCAAGAACGGTGCGAATGGTAGTCATCCAAGCCGTCGGAGCGAAGGTCTAATCGAAGTTGACCCCAGGGCGTTGAGCATAGCCCTTGGCAACCAATCTCACCTTGTGCTTGTCCAAGTTTCAATCAGCTTTATACTTTGTTTTGAAGATCCACCGCACACCAATCACCTTACGCTGTTGTGGCCTAGGCACCAAAATCCAAGTGCCATTCCATTCTATAGAATCTAGCTCTGCTTGCATAGCACGACGCCAGGACTAATGTGAAAGAGGCTTGTCCACAAAAGTGGGATCAGAAGGACCATGACTACTAAAGGACATAAGAGCATAGTTAACAAAAAAGTTGCCCTCATGAATTTGTCCCTGTAACTCCGGAAGATTTCTTTTTAAGCACCAAGCAGAGGAGCAAAAGGAAGCTCTCTCAACCCAGAATCGCGATGGAATCCGAAGCTGGAGGTGTAACAGAAGCAAGGGGAGGACAAGGAAGAGGTGGAGAAGTAGGTGGAGGAGGAAGAAGATGTTGGAGTCTCATCAAACACCACATCGCGGCTCACAACCTTGCTGGCCTGCTGATCATAAAGACGATATGCCTTGGACACCAAGAAAAGTCATATGCTGAGACTTCGCGTCCAACTTAGAGAGATGCTCCTTGGGCACATATACATACGCCGAACACCCAAATACCTGCAAATGAACAATAGAGGGTTTCTCACCATGGAAAGCCTCATATGGAGTTTTTATCTGGAAGAGCAGCTATAGGAGACCTATTCTGAATATAGACAGCAAAAAAAGCCGCCTCAGCCCAAAAAGTCCAGGTAAAGAGGAGTGCTCAAGCATAGCATGGGGCATCTCCATGATAGTTGATTCTTCCTCTCTACAACTCCATTTTGTGATGGAGAGTATGCTGTGGTTAGCTGTCTCCGAATGCCCTGATCCTTGCAATACTGCTGGAACTCCTAGGATGTAAATTCACCCTCTGTCAATCTTGAGAACCTTGACCGAAGAACTGGTCTCTTTATCCACCTCAGTCCTCCAATCACGAAAGTGCTGAAAGAAGCTCACCACCACCCTCTGAAGATGCAGGAGTCTCATCGAGCACCACATTGCGGCTCACAACAACCTTGCTGGCCTGCCGATCATAAAGAGTCAAGACGATATGCCTTGGACACAGAACCATATCCAAGAAAAGTCATGTTGAGACTTTGAGTCCAACTTAGAGCAATGCTCCTTGGGCACATATACATATGCCGAATAGCAAAATACCCGCAAATGAACAACAGAGGGCTTCTCACCATGGAAAGCCTCATATGGAGTTTTTATCTGGAAGAGCAGTTGCACAGGAGACCTATTTTGAATATAGATAGCCGTAGAAGCCGTCTCAGTGTCAAGCATAGCATGGGACATCTCCATGATAGTCCGTTTCTTCGTCTTTGCAACTCCATTTTGTGATGGAGTTTATGCTGTGGTTAGCGCTAAAACTCCTAGGATGTAAACTCACCCCCTTTGTTAGTCCTGAGAACCTTGACCCAAGAATTGGTCTCTTTTTCCACCTCAGTCCTCCAATCATGAAAGTGCTGAAACACCTCATCCTTGGTCTTCAAAAAAAAAAACCAAGTATATCTAGAGAAGTCATCCATCATCACAAGCATGTACAACGCCTTACTCAAAGACGCGGTACTCATCAGACCACACAAGTCTGCATGAACAAGAGCAAGCGATGTCGAAGATCTATGTGTCGCCTCCTTTGGTAAGGCGGCTTGGTGTTTCTTCCCTTGTAAGCAAGAGGGACATATGGAAGCTGGAACCTTGATGGGGTCAGTAAACCCTTGATCAACCCATCCTTTGAAGCTCGTTGAAGAAGTTGATAGCTCAAATGGCTAAACCAAAGAGCTGAAGAAGAACCGTGAGAGATCAAAGCGGTCAATTCGTATAAGCCACTATCCTGGACTTCGCCAAGATGTTACCAGTCTCCTTATCACGAATAGTAATCTCGTGACGTGAGATGATCACCTCCGCACCTTCAGCTGTAAGGGCACTCACTGACAAAAGGTTAAATGCTGATTCCAGAATGTAAAAAACATCAAAGAAGTACCTTTTGTCGTCGGAGGAGCGTAAGATGTGGATGCTGCCACGTCCATGAACTGGCATGGAAGAAGAATCACCCAAGGTGATAGTGCTTGTCGTGGCAGGAAAGTCCTCGAACCAATCCTGATGAGGTGTCATGTGAGTAGTAGCACCACTATCCACAATCCAAGACCTGGCCTGAGAAGCCACAAGCGCCAATGTACGCAAGAAGTACCGGCTAATAGGAGAATACCATCATCCTTCTTGGTCTGGGACACCACTGTAGAGGTAGAGTCCTTTCCTTCTTCATCCCGGTTCTTCTTGTAACATTTGGGCTGTTTATGACCCTTCTTGCCATAGTATAGTGACACTCCACGTCCTTGTTTTTAGAAGATTTATCTTTGTTTTTGTCATTGTCCTTGGAGCTCTTGTCAAAACCCCCTTTCCCTTTCTTTTGTCGATTCTTCCCTTTATCTTGAGCAGCCAAAGCTCCATCAGAACCACCAAAGGTGCCGATCCTCTCCTCAAAGTGAGACTCAATCTGCATAATGGAGGGAAGCACTTCCTCCCAAGTAACTAGAACAACTCGAGGAGAAGAAACAAGAGAATGAAAATAAGCATCAAACCTCTCTAGAAGCTGGGAGAGAAGCCGACTAGCCATATCCTGAGTCCAGGTATTCTTGCCACATATAGCAAGCTCGTCTCAAAGATCTTTCATCTTCATGATGAAAGCAAATAAAGAAGGAAAGGTAGAAACCGAAAGATTCATAAGCTGCTTTTCCAAAGCCAAATTCGTCCCGGAGACTTAATCTCGTAAAGATCTGCAAGGTCCTTCCAAACTACATGTGCAGCATTTGTGATTCTGTTGTACGCACATGAGAGAGTACAGAATCCTGACAATTCAACATGAGAAAGGAGAAAACACGTTGATCATTTGCCTCCCAAGCATCAACCTGTGCCTGAGTCACACCAACTGTAGAGAGGGCGGGAGCGGTGGCATTGGTAGTTGTGACTAGCCAATTCTAGAGATTCACTCCACGCAAGGCCGACTTCGCCTTCATCTTCCACAAAGTATAGTTGGAGCCATCCAACTTGGCAGTCTCAGAAAACATGTGAAGCACAATTGAGGCAGCCATCACTGAACTCAGGCTCAACTCTCAGAAAAGAAAACGCACAAGTCAGAAGAAAGAAGTGTCCACCACATGTACCAAGATGCCTCAGAGCAACCAGCCACACCATACCCCCCTTTGCAAGTGATTTGTGTCCACTGGAGAAGAAAACACAGCCAACAAAGAGGCTGTTGTACAGGCCGATAAGCAACAGCAAATCTGAGAAAGAACGCAGGAAGGAGAGGCTGAAAACAGGGCTGAAGATGAGGCAAAAAATGAACAAGCCTAGAGTGATGATACCATGATAGAGTGTGCACAAAGCCGAAGCAAAGGGAGCACTAGAATATGCTGAGCTGAGAGTGCAAGAGAGAGAGAGATATGAAGCCAAAGGGTCGAATATACTGCAGTGAATACAATCCCGAGCAACAGACCTAGTAGTCTCATAAGTGAAGGATACAAAAGGGAGCAAGTGTGTCAACACATGAACCACACAACTCAACTAATGAACATATGGAATAGGAGAGGCCAGCCCACCTATATATAGGTGCCGACTGGACATGAAGACCCAACTTGGGAAAAATGCCAAAAAAATAGGGGAAAAATGGGGAAAAAGTAGGGTGGCAAGCCCACAATCAAGGGCCATAAAAAGGGAACAAATATAGGCTAAAATATCGGCTGCATACAAGGATGAAATGCTAGCACGAGGGACATAAGGAGCCGAAAAGGAGGGGGGGGGTTGACTATGGGGGGATGAGGGCTGAGGAGGGAGCTTGGAGGAAGAAGGGCTCACTTGCAAGGGAGGGGAGGCTGAGGCTACCAGAGCTATCTACCTATGGGCCGGCCTGAGGTGATCCCAGGCTTGAAGTAAACTAGCTGCAAATCTGTCCTCAAAAGTTGGGCTAAATCTGCGGGTCTGCATCTCTATGAAAATCCATCTAGTACTCTGCGGCCAAGGGCCCCCTAGACTCGGGGTGCGGACTAAAATCCGGGTCAAGAGGAAGTCCTTCCAAGGCTCACCACCAGGAAGGAGTCAATCAGTTTGCCCAGCAGGGCGCGGCTTTGAATAGCAGAGTCAATGATGCCTAGCCCCCTCTACCTCATGGCCGAATGATCACTCTCCATGCCACCTTGGCCCTAGTAGGCCTCCCGTCATTGTCAATCCATAAGAAGTTCCGGATCAACCGCTGTATCTGGCCAATACATGCTTGGGAGAAGGCCCAGCAAGAAGTAACGTACCACATGGTGGCCAAAAGGACCTAGTTCGCCACCACCACTCTACCAGCTAGGGAGTGCCTCGCAGAACTCAAGTACAAAAGCTTCTTCTGAATGCTTAAAAGAAGAGGGGCGAGCTGCTGCTCCGAGAGAATGTCGATGCCCACTTGGCATCCGAGATAGTGAACTGGAGTGCCCCTCCGGATCCACTGGAAAGCCTCAACTGGGTGCCAAGTCGGGACCGGTGCAGAACCTACCCAAAAACCACACGACTTGTGCCAATTGATTTGTGCTCCTGATGCGTGACAAAAGATCTCGATCGCCTAAGCGAATCTCTGGAGATTTCCCACATCTCCTGATAGGTAAGCTGTTGTGTCGTCTGCAAACTTTGAGTCTAGCAGCTCCTTCTGAGTACGAAGACATTTTATGTGTTTTTCTAGAGGAAGAATGTTGATGGAATGTCTTGTTACAAAAGAAGGCGTTTGGCTATGGTCCAAAGTGGCTACTTTATGCTTTTTGTTTAGAGGCTATGCAGCTCATGATCCAGGAAGTTAGGAACATTTCTCAAGTATATGTGGTCTAAAACCTAATTATGCACCAACTCGACTTCCCTCATGAAATATCTTCCTATAATAATATCATATAAGTCTAGTTGGCGCAAGAAGTTAATAACCACAAATGTATGATGATAGTGGAACTTGAAGACTTTCATCTTTAGATTTTGCAAAACTCGTATCAAATTCTTGGTGAAGTTCTCGTGAAGTTCCATCCACCATTTTCACTATGAGATCCGTTGTGTGTTTTAATATGTACTACAAATATATATTTATATATTAAATATGTATATAATATATAATAGATATTTTTTTATAGTGGATTTATAAAAAGTTATATATATATATATATATATATATATATATATATATATATATATATATATATATATATATATATATTATATAATAAATAAATGAATATATATATATTATATAATAAAAATATATATTTATCATAGAAGGAGCATAATGCGTGTAAATTACAATAAATCTAATAAGAGAGAGAGAGAGAGAGAGAGAGAGAGAGAGAGAGAGAATGTATGGCGATAGTTTGCCATGTTGGATATATGCCCTGGATTCAGATGATGAGGGAGTGCAAGTACACTAGAAGGCTGGTAAAACTCATTTAAATATATTTTCTTGAGCCCACCTGTCCTCTACCTTTGAAGTCAAACTGGAGTGTATGTAGTAGAGCATCCCTTTGCTTGAGCCCACATCTCCTCTACCTTTGAAGTCAAACATGGAGTGTATGTAGTAGAGCATCCCTTTGCTTAAGCTGACCTCTCACCTATGTTTGGAATCAAACACGGAGTACATGTGGTAGAGTTGACTTGAGCTCATCAATCCTCGGTGTTTGGAGTTAAACACCGAGGTGCATATGGTAGAGTTGACTTGAGCCCATCCCTCCTTGGTGTTTGGAGTTAAACATTGGGTGCATATGGTAGAGTCGTCTGCCATTTCTGTTTCCTAGATCATTTCTGTTGTGTGGAGACATCATCCGTTTTAGTTGTCGTTTCCGTTGCATGCAACTATGGGTTGAGTAGCAGGCATGTCTCCCCTAGCTTAGTGGCTTTGGTAGTGGTGCCTCTACTCCTACTGAGTGGCAGCTTGGGTAGCACTCAGGCGTCTCCCCTTGTTGAGTGGCTTAAGGGGTGGTGTCTCTACTCTTGCTGAGTGGCTTGAGTAGCACGCATACGTGGAGTTCTCCCCTTAATGAGTGGCTTGGGCGGTGGTTAGTTGATCCTACCCTGTTCATTTTCATATACTTGCAATCCTTATTGTCCCAGGTGTGTTACAGTACACGTCGTCCTATCAGAGTCATTTGGAAGCATCTAGTGTGTGTGAACCCTTGCACAAGGTACAAACAACACTATATGCTTGAGGGGACATGGTTAAAGGGACACAGAAGGCTTTAGTCAGCCCTTTGGGCCACCCCAAATGGGGTCGTGGGATGGGACAGGTGCCCAAGGACCTGATTTGAGGGTGCCCATTCACTGTTCAGGCACACCTTGTTAGGTGCTTTTTAGCCTACATTCAGCATCACGACCAGGTTGGCCAGCCCCCTATATGAAGCATGTGCTTCAGCTCATTCAGGCATCTCTCACAGTCATTCACCCCTAAACGCAAGCAGCAGAGATCACCCTTCTGCTATTCCTTGAGTTGAAGCAAACGCATGCATCCGCAGTCCAATAAAGGGAAAACACAGAAACGTCAGGCAAGCAGGACAAGTCTACACAGCACTGGAGGAAAATGCAGCAACCAGGGGCTGTCCACCTGTGTGCACAGGCCGGCCACCACATCATCACTGCCCTGGGCACCTGCAAGTCCTCAAGGTCAGTCCACTTCAGGTATATTTCAGCCCTACAGTCAGTCTTTTACATTCATACAGCAATAAAAGCAAATACATTGAGCGGTTGGGGGCCATCTGAGGGTTATTGGGACCCAATCCTGTCTCATAGGTTGAGTTCAGCCTCTAGTAGACATTAATACAGCTTCCTTTCTTTCTTTCTTTCTTTCTCTCTCTCTACATTCCATCTCTCTTGCATAATTCAGTTTTGTAAGATGTTCTCTGTTAATCAAGTAAAAAGTTCTATTAAGCTTCCGCATGTAAAGGGGAGGGTTTTTTTTTTTGCCTGGGGGTGTGTTGGGGGGGGTGGGGGGGGTGGGAGGAGGTGTGTGTGTCAGATGTCTGTGTGCAAGTTGTCCCATGGATTCCTTTGCCAAAAGAGGAATATGCATGCAAAAGTGCTAGGCCATGGCAAGCAGAGTATGCAAGACTGCTTGAATGATATGGTCCACTATAGCACTCGAGTGATGAAAAAGGTGTTGGTATGAACTCATGATGCAGAGACTTGTGTGCTTCGAATGAACCTTGTGCAAGACTTGTGGGCAAGCCAAGTATAAATCAGGCCTGGTAATGGTGCATATGCATGTAAATTGATGTTCAGACAGCCAATCAAGCACCATCTTGGTGTAAAACAGGCTATAAGGCTACATGGACTCTAAGGCCATGCTTGCCTTACTTTTGTACTCAAGAGAGCTGTTCTTGTCTAAGCACTCTTTTTTCCTAACCATCATCTGAGTCATAGAGTACACAGTTAACCCTAACAAATTTTCCACCTCGACTAACTCTGATCAAGGGCTGGGGTTGCTTAACTTCTGTCTAAGGTACCTAAGCTTGATTTTAGTGTCAGATACATATCTAACACCTTTTGGTGTGGAGCTGGTAAGGACTTCCATGAGGTTTTATGAGTTTCTATATCTGATGGTGACTGGCATAGCATCTTGACCTCTTTGGCTAAGATCCGTGAGCTTCCGTTGTTGCGGTACCTTGGCTTTTTGTCCTCAAGATGAACCACTTAAGGATGGGAATGATGAGAATGCAAGGGCCATCCTGTGAGTTGTATTTCAAAAAACATTCAGACCACACATATAGAAGAAAGCAGGAAGCAGGAACATAATTGCCTTCCGTACTACCTACCCCTGTCATCAGTTCAGTACTTTGAGTACCGCTTGCATGCTCTTTCAAAATGTACAACCTTTTGTACGAATTTTGTTAGCCAGGACCCAAAACATCCTGTGATACCTTTATTGACCTTCTTCAATGCAGCTTGACAACCACACAAGGGAATGTAATCTAGACTAGATACCCTTCCTCAGGGAGGACCGAGCACGACACCAGACAGCGAGATAATCAATCAATCTGATACTACTAAAGCAACTTTGAATAGCATTTTTCCATTAACTTTGTATGAATTTTTAACAGACATTTAGATGGGTAAAAGAATCATTATATACCTTCTCAAGGTTGGGTCCAGCATCATGGAAATCAAGAGCCATCAAAGTAACGGCGGCTGTGAGTGCTGTCCATGACAAATCTAGTCCATAAAGAAGTGCTGCAAGCATTGCAGCTGTCACGCAGTACACAGCAGACTTCCACACCCTCCTCTTCCACTTCTGAATCCCACTCAATTCTTTGGTAGAGAGAGAGTAAGAAGAGTGTATCCTTGATGGTGGCTGTGTGTTGCTTTGTTGTTTTCTGATTGGTGCCTTGGACCCAAATTCAAATATGGGGTAGCCTCCATCACCATGATGAGGAGGTGTCTCTATGTCTGCAGCATCACAAACGTTTGACTCTATTTTGGGGGCTTGACTTGCTTCTTCTGGAGGTGGAAAGCCAATGTCTTCAGATGTGAAAATCTCTCTTGAGCTTTCGAGATTCTCAGATTGAAAAGGTGTCCAAGGTGAGGCAGTCAGCTGCTCCTTGTTGACTCTGCCACTGCCCAAGCTTGACAGTGCAGCTTGGCCCAATTCTTCTACTGGTGGCGACAGTTGCTTCCAGTACATCAAAAGCAAAAGAATGGTGTTCACTAGGACCCCCAAGACCGTGGAGGGCAGCAAGCCCAGGACAAATTTCCCAAAAGTGATACCACTCTCGACTGCAATGACAAGGTTCTGTGGGTTTCCAATGGGGGTCACCACAGAGCCGATGTTTGCACTGGTTGCGAGTGCGATGAGGAAAGGCTTGGGTGGCAGATTCTTCTGCCTGCAAAGCTTCAGAACAAACTCCGTCAGTACAAGGCAGCACGTGTCATTGGTGAAGAGGGCACTGGAGATGGCACTTAGCATGCAAACTCTACATAGGAGGTCCTTCCCACCTCTGCTTTTCCATGAAAGCATATTGCCCAAATACCTGAACATATCAGCTTTTTCCAAATACACACTTACCACCATGGTGCCAAATAGGAGACCCAGGATGGGGAGGTCCACAGCCCCATAAGCCTGGGAGGGAGTTGCCACCTTGAAGACAACAGTGAGAACGGCCCCTGCTAGGGCCCCTGCAGTCCGCCCAATGGGCAGAAGCCCGAAAGATGGGAAAATTGCAAGAACCCAGAACACCAAGAAGGCAAAAGTGCCTAGACAAACAACTCGTATGGGTGCAAGGGCCATGTTCAGTGAGAGCCAAGATACAAAAACTGCAGGCAAACTGTACGAAAATGCATGAATTCAGCGACCCAATTCATGCACAGAAGTGGGTTGCTGCTACACAAAGACAGGCGAAATTGTCCTGGACAAGCACTAATGTGGGCGGAATACCCATGTTTAATAAGAACCCAGATACAAGAGCTATGTTTAATAAGAACCCATGCGCGGTATACCCATGTTTAATAAGAATCCAGATACAAGAACTATGGAGAGGGTGTTAAGAAATGTTGGATTTAGCAACCCAATTCATGCCCAAGAAGTGCGCGCAGCTGCGATTCTACAAATACAGCAAAGGTTTTAGCAACCCAACACGCAGCAAGAGGTTTTTAAGCTTCCTGTTACCGGTGCTTCAAGCAGTACCTGCTTTTTACAGCAGATCTTCCTGTGCTTTCTCTTTGCCTCGCTTCAAGGCGGAATGAGCGTTCACTCTGTGTGCGTGCGTGCGTGTCCCTGCGTCAAAGTTGGCCATATTGTAAAAGCCCTGACAGTCCAGCCATCTTCTTGTTTGCAACTTCGTGTCTCAGCTTTTGTACAGAGTACGCTGCTCTGAGCTCTCGTGTCACGACTGCAAGTATTGCCATCGATAGTCGGCCTTTTTTTTTAAATAGAGAGGGTACTAATCTAGTCGCCTTTTTTCTCTCTCTCTCTCTCTCTCTCTCTCTTATAGTCAGCTTTTTCTTTGTCTTTTTTAAATTATTAGAACCTCTCTTAAAAGGGTACTATGATTTTATTTAATTTTTGATATGATAGATGGTATTGAATTTCATTGCCAAGGGTGGATTCCAACCTTATAGCGAATTGTAGATTCTAACCTTATACCTCAATTTTTTATGGGATAGATGGTACTCAATCACATTGCCAAGGATGGCTACACATCCAATCCTATTGTTGCTATGTCCAATCTTTTCGCCTCACAATCTTGCTAATTGTTTATATCGCATTGCACGCAATGCTCGAGACCCTAGTATGTACCAATAGGCATCCATTTTCTTACAACGTACCTTACCACCTTGTCACACCGACCAAGGCCACGACCAAGGCCATGCGTTATTTTAATTTAAACTATTTCTCGAGGATGCCCTTCAAAAGCTTGATAGTTCTTTCCAAAAGGACTTTGAAAGAACTATTACCTTTTGTAAACCTCGTGGGTCCACCCTCTCTCTCTCTCTCTCTCTCTCTCTCTCTCTCTCTCTCTCTCTCTCTCTCTCTCTCTCTCTATATATATATATATATATATATATATATATATATATATATTCAATACACACCTATGCACATATATGCAATACAAAAACATGCACATGTGAACAACTCAAACCTCCAAGGACATGTCCCGTGGGTGATATTCACACTCACTTGGTTTGTACGTACTCTAAAGTGGGCTTATACCTTCCAACATTTAATGGATGCTATTAAAATGAATTCCATTAGAACCACTGCTGAAAACGGTGTTTGTTGCTATCTTATAAGTCGTCTGAAATGTCTAGAGGGCATAATGAAGTTTCTAGTCTAATTTTGTTTCATCTATACCCAGGAAGCATCGTAGCTCACCCAAATCCTTCATTTCAAACTTCATCTTCAATACAAACATGCGATGTGGACTTGTGTGGTGTTTGACAATAATGAAAGCTTCTCAATTATTATCGGTGTGGACTTATGTGGTGTTGACAGCCAAATCATATCATGGTCAGGACATAGTGTGGTCCCCTCATAAAAGGAATGGAATAATGCAATTTAAAAATGTATTTCTTGGCGTGTTTCATGAACAATTTGCATACTATGTGGCCCCCTCATAAAAGGAACGGAATACAATTAAAAAATGTATTTCTAGGCGTGTTTCATGAGTAATCTGCATACTACTATGTCACTTGCAACTATGTAGAGTCATTACACTAAAACACACAAGGATCACCATCCAAAATTTTGCATTGATAAACCATGTAAATGTTACTTTTAAGGTACCTAGAGATGAATTTAAGACGAAGAGGTGAAATTAGCACATTAAAGAATTAATTCTTGTTAAAACTCGATCAACTTAGCATGGAACCAAAGTATTTAAGTTAGGTATAGAAAGAAATAAGAAAAAACAAAGGCTTATCAACACTACTTCATGTGTTGAAAGTATTTAGACTTCAGGATTGTTGCACATGGTTTTGTTCGGGTGACTAATATATTGGTCAATATATTAAACACATAGAAAATAATAGTCTTCTTGTCGTGTAAAAACTTGTCATGTAAAAATTATGTTATAGGTTTGAGGAACAAGAAAGAATCATTGAAAGACTAAGACATTACTATCACGGTGCCAACATTATGAGTTGTTGGATATTGCATCAATCATGAATGGAGGGGATATACTAGTATTACACAAAGAATCTAAGCCACACTTTTTGTAATACTAAACAAACATGCATTGAAAAATATAGCCAAGTTTTTCTTTATTATACTTGTGCCATAAATATATGTTTTTACTTAAGCATCTTCCATGTTGTTCTTGTAGAAGCTACCATGTTTTCTATTATTATGTATACCTATAAAAATAGCAAATGCTATGATTTGTTAATGAACTATGAGAAAAGCATGCATCTTTATGGTAATGAAGCTAATGTATTCCACTATAAGAAAAAGTTCCATAATAAAAGGTAGTTAGTAGCTTCCCTTTTGGCTTACTACTTACAAGGTGATTTTACATGTTGCCCTTTTGGGCATGCCCTTCTTTAAAGTCTAGTTAAATATTGTCGACCTTTTCTTAGTATGTACAAAAAGGGCGGCCATGCATTGGCCTCTTTTTTCTCTTCAAGCAAAAAGAGGGTAGCCATACTAACTTCTCATTTTAAAAATCAAGAAACAAAAAAGAGTGGCTAGTGCATGGCTACCCTTTTTTTTAAATGAGATAAAAAAAGGATGGTGTCCATTCAAGTGGTAAAAATCCCTTAGGTAATATATTAGTTGAAGCTATGGAGGATATTAGACAAGTTTTGGTGACCTAAAGGAACAATATTCAAGTTATTCCAACAAGGCCTAAAGCAAGACTTGAATATGAGTTACAGTTAGAAAAACGATGCTACCAAAGGAGATGTAGAGGGTAGATGCAGGATTTCTTTCATCAAGCCATGTGAGGCATCTATGGTCTTCATCTAACATTGGATTTTGAAAGATGCTCTTCGTAATTGGTATCAAAAGAAGGGAGAAGGGATTTTCCACATAAAGGGTCAATGATAAAATACCTAAATCCTTAGACCACTCTAAGAAGTTACAACAGTTCAATGCAAGACACTTGTACTTATCATGAAATACATGCTACATAGTAACAAAATGTGGGTGGAAACCATCCTTCACTTTAGGGACACTTAGAAGGTCATTAATTGGCATGCGCTTTGGAATCCTAAGTATATATATATTTAAGGGTTCATTTGGAAAAAGCAAGGCACAAGGTCATAAAATACAAAGACTAGTTCAACAAGCAAAAATTCACAAATAAACCCAAGCCTAGGAAAACACTAACTTGTACTCTCCCATTTCCCTCTCTTTGTAAAATACAAAGACTAGTTTAACAAGTAAAAATGCACAAATAAACCCAAGCCTAGGAATACACTTACTCAATACCTCCCATTTCCAACTCTTCTTACTCGTAGAATCTTTGAATTAGTGTGTGTGTGTACACACGTACACACACACACACACACACACACGTATTTATGTACTAAGTTGAATTATTCATGTCAAATTTTTTTTAATGCAAATTATACAATGTTATTTGTGTATTCTCATAATAATGAGTTGAGAAATGAATTTTATTTACTTGTTTCATATTAAGGATTTTTGAATGAATAGCTTTCATACAAATAAATACTCTAAAAAATATTGAGCATAAGGCTTTCATTTGATTTCATTTTGAGAGAGAGAGAGAGAGAGAGAGAGAGAGAGAGAGAGGTAATAATCTCTCTTCTCTTTCTTTGTGTGTGTTTGGTTTAGTGTACGCATTTTGGTACCACTTTGGGTGTGGCCAGTGTGAACATTTTGAATCGTGTTTTTTATATTAGTGTTTTTAATTTTATTTAAGTTTTATTATTTATTAAATTAGAATTTAGTTTTGGTTTTTAAATGAATTATTTGTTTTAATTATTAAAATGTTCCTTGCAATGTTTCTTAGAGGATGTATGCATTGAACCACCTCGCACATTATCTGTGACATTCCCTCTCGCCCCTTGAAATGTTATTAGGTGTGCCTACTTTTTATAACACTTCTTGGCTTCTGAAATCATTTGCTATGTGTAGAAGACATTGACAATGTCTTCTCTTTACCTTCCCTTTCATTCCTTGTTTTTAAGTTAAATATTTACTTAACATGACATGTAAGTATGGAGGAGGCACATAACAATGATTTACATTCATGCCGAGGGGAGAACACACAAATGTTCTTTAATTCTTGTGGAACTACCTAAAAAATTATGGGCACACCAGCTCCATAAAAGTGAGGTTATCCTACCATGATTTAACTCTTCCACATACACCCATTCTAGTCTTTGCATTGTTTGTTAAATTTGAGGCGGCATAATAAAGTAAGATAGTTTTAATCTATTCTACATAATAATATTATATATTACAGTAACAAATATTACAACAATTGAAATGTCCAATTTTACACTTCAATCTATCACTATAATATCATTTCACTACTTAGAATTTAAATTTTCATACACTTCAATTTCAATATACATTGTAATGTACAACTATTATTTACTAGTAAGTTAGAAAATGCAAAGCAAGCATTACCATATGCTACCTTATCATTAGTAAATAATTTAATTCCACACTTTGTTAGTAGTTTGACAAATGTAAAGCAAGCTTCAACACATGGAAATTTATTCCTACCTTAAGGAAATTCTCGCATAATTGACAAATGCAATCTTAAAGCTGAAAGACATGCCATTTAAACAAAGATTTTCATACTAATACAAAATCCATTTTTCTTTAACCTCCTTACTCTATTGGGATCTTTGGAGGATTCCTTCTTATGTGACCCCAACGGAAGTGCAACCTCATATATGATGAAATCCATTTTTCTTTATTCTCCTTACTCTATTGGGATCTTTGGAGGAGGATTCCTTCTTATGTGACCCCAATGGAGTAACCTCATATATGATGAAATGGAATAAAGTAATGTTTTTTATTTTGTTCTTTTATGCGAAAAATTTTATCGAAAGATTTTTCATACAAAATGTGTCAGGAACTTTATGAAAACATCGTCCTTGCATCTTTCTTACCATGAAAATTCTAGAATGTAAAAGCTTTATAACTGATTTTCTTCCCTTTTTATTGTTCTTGCTCTCGAAAAGTCTCCTTGTTGATGATATGTCGACTGATGTCAAGGACTTCGAGCTTGTTTCTTGCTAAAGATTAGTTCTTCCACTTCTATTCTCTTCACTTGTTCCTCATTTAATTGAGCTTGTAGTGAGAGAAGTTGCTCAAGAATAGAAGGTGGTTGTGGATTTGACATAATATGGAATGAAGAAGGAAAAATAAAATTACAAAAATTTGATAGTAAATATGATAAGCAAGAAATAATATGTGTGGAATAATACTGATAGCCTTGCTTTGAATTTGATGAAATTCATATGTTGTACCAATTTTTTCGGAGTATGGCGTATGACGATATAGCATAAAGATATGGCATTAGAGCTTAAGATTGTCATTGAGATACTGCTCTAGTTAAGAAAGAGTGAGGATTAAGAGAGTGAGAAATAGCTACATGTTGCAAGCTCCAAGAGCCTAGATTAAGAGAGAGAGAGAGAGAGAGAGAGAGAGAGAGAGAGAGAGAGAGAGAGAGAGAGAGAGAGAGAGAGAGTGAGAAATAGCTACATGTCTGAAGGAGGCATCTTCTTCATGAGCCTACGAACACAAAATATAACACAACGCACTTTTGGAGATTATCACTAATGCTCCCAATAAATTGCAAACCACAAAATATAGGAAATCACCAAAAGAGGCTTGTAACACTAGCATTGCTCCAACCATACAAGTTTGCAAGTTAAGCTCCAAGGTCACATGAAGGGTTTAGTATTCACACCCCTCATATAATGGAGTCATCATTGCTTATCATAGCTGTGCTTCATCCCATGTGATTTCAACCTCCTCGTCTCCTTCTTTCTCAAAGAAGTTTGATCTTGTGGGGTTCTTCGCTCTCATGACCTCATTCACATCAATAAGGTCTCTAAATTTCCTCCGTTAACTTACCACTCACTATAGAATAATGAGGCATTGAATCTTGCATTCTATGAATGATTCTCTTCCTCATCATCATCCTAAAATTAATGCACAATCTTATTAATAGCATAATCAGATGCGTACATTAGAGAAAAATTTAACATATAATGTACTCATCGAAGAATGTAGATGCCTTATTTCATTGAATTGAACACAATCTTGCATGTGATTTTCATCCTTAAATGCATAATTTCCCTTGCATCTTTCACATGGACACAAAATCTTTGGCGCAACCACTCATATTAACTTCCATGGGAGTCGAGTCAGCCTCAAATGATGAAGGTGAGCCTCACATTTACGATTGATAAGCATTCACTAAAATCTCACGTTAAACAAATCTAACTCTATCTCTATTCTCACATTAAACAAATCTCACATTAAACAAATCTAATTCTGTCTCTATTCCCACACATAATTTTTCTTAAGAAATATTGTCTCGGGTTTCTTTGGATTTTTTTTCCAGCCTATGTGACTATACATGCGACTACAACTGTGTTAATAGCTGTGTAGATAGCCACATCGATTTAGGAAAAAATTGCATTCTCCCGTTGGGGTTGAGATGCCTTGTCTTCCCCAAATTTCTTGTTTGCATGACCTAGCTATCTCTCTTGATTTCTCCTTCCTTTCCTTCATCTCCTACCTTCCTTGCTCTTCCATAAGCATAGTGCTCTCAAGAATGGCAAAGTATTTGTCTCCTCGCTTCTATGTTTTTCAATCAAAAGGTGTGTTTTGCCATTCCTCCTCTCCAATACCTCTCTCTATATTGATTTAATATTTCTTTATTGCTCTCACTTTCTCTATTTCTCTTACTATTCTTGTACTTCTATGCATAAGCCCATCTCTTATGATTATCAAACATGCATATATGTAGTGTGGTTAGATATGCATATGAAAACAAATCAAAAGATAGGATTAAGAATAGACTCACCTCTATGTTATTGCTTCCTCTCTTCCTCTTCACACACTTATTTTTCTCACTCCTCCTCTCTTTAATAAAATTAGGACTGCTTTATTTCTGGTTTACCTTTTGACTTGATGCTAACTTAACTTTATTCTATTTTATAGGTCTGTTTTGTGTGTTGTGAACATTCTTGAAAGCTCATATCTTAAGGTAAGCTCTTATACTTACCCACTAATTTTATTTTGTTTATTGGCATGTATTCACTTGCCCAAAAGGTAAGCTCTTAATTTTATTTTGTTTATTGGCATGTATTCACTTGCCCAAAAGTATACTTATTGTTTCTTGGCATAAGGCATTAGAGCAATGCATAAGGTATGAGACAAATGCATAAGCTCTCTTTATTTGTGAGCTAACTAAACTTTGTGTGTGTGTGTGTGTGTGTGTGTGTGTGTGTTTGGTTTCATATTCATGTAAAGACTCTTTAGGGAATCCCCTCTTTAGCTACCTCTTGAGGTAGGCTTTAACCCTAAATCCAATCTTTTTTTAATGGTTTTTTGCTTTTTTATTCTATGTTTATGCCTTTTTATTCAAGCTCTCTACTCTATACTCTATGCATAGGGTACTATGCTATATGCCTTTGATATGTTGAAATAGCAAGTGATGTGGGTAAAATGTTTGGAGCAAGGGAGAGTGATATGCAACCCTCAAACATTTGTAAGAGTTGCATAAGCCATGGACTATGGTTAAAAGTGTCAAAAGGAATCCAAAGGATGAAGAGGCCAGCCCATGTGGAGGCCAAAAGTAGGTGCCTAGAAGAAGAGGAAAAGGATGCCAAATGGGTGCTCACTTCAAGGAAGATGTTGCTCAAATCTAGAAAAGATTAGGGGATGTTTAAGAAAGCTTATTGGATATGATTAATGGCTAATGGAGGTGTACTTAAAGAGAATGCGGGGGAGAGGGAGAGCTTGATTTCCTTGGAAGAAAATACACACACACAAGAGTGAGAGATGGATGACACAAGAGAGAAAAAGACACAAGAGAGAGATGGATGGTTGAATTTTCTTCTATCTTTTTCTCTTCTCTACAACCATATAACTAAAAAGATAAGAGTACATACTATAAGGGAAAGTACTCTCCTACAATAACATACAATGGTCGGTCCATAGTGTGAACTCAACTATACGAGCTAGTGCTATAACTATGCCATAACTCTAGTACTCCAAAGTGGCTGTCATAGCCTATCATCCACTAGCGGCATATCAATCATAATCTCACCAACCATGCTAGTGGCATAAGTGCAAAAGTTATCACCCAGGTGGGTAGTTAATGTTTTCCAGCACTAGTTGAGCTCGATATCTCAACACTCCCCCTTGAGCTCAACTCCACACACTATGCTCCAACTAAACTCCTAAACCTGTGGAGCCTCTCTGTGCTGCCAATGCATTTATGAAGATGTTAGCCACCTGGTCCTCTGTGTTGACATATACCAGATCTACATCACCCGTCCGTTAAGAACCTTCTCCCTCACAAAGTGATAATGCACCTTAATGTGCTTTGTTCTAGCATGGTATATGGGTCTGAAAATTTTATTGATAAGTTCTTGTTTCGTTCACCGTGCGATATATCTATTATCCATGTTTTTGAATTGAAATATCGCTCCGTGGGGACGGGTTTGAAAATTTTATTGATAAGTTCTTGTTTCGTTCACCGTGTGAAAAGAATGTTGGTCTAGATTTGGATTCCCCTTATCGCGCGGTGGATGGTGGTTGTGTGACTTGGCTAATTACTCTGCCTTCTCTTTTCTACTAGTGCTGTAATGGCATGCACAAAACAGACCATCAGGAGAGTTTCAGTGCCAGAGCCAGATCTAGTGCCCGATCCAGCCCCGAATCTAGTTTTGGTTCCAGATATTCCATATAAAATTCCAAAGGATGTCTTAAGTAAACCTATGCTTCCTGATGTCAAACCCAGCACCAGCAGGAACATTTCAAAGGCCAGGGTCACTTTGTAGAGGCAAAGAAAAATATTTGCAGAGATAAGGAAGGCGCAGGCGGCTGTCAATCTCCTCATCCCCAAAGCTCCTTTCTTGAGGATTGTCAAATCCATAAGCGACAGAATAAAGTGAAAAGGTTACTTTAAATGGCAGAGTAGCGCCATCGCATGTCTTCAAGAGTCATGCGAGGACTTCCTTATAGACTTATTAAATGATAGTAACATTTGTGCTGCCCATGCCAGGAGGGTCACACTAATGGACAAGGACATGACATTAGTAAGTAGAGTTAGGTATAGGTATGGACATTTGTGCTGCCCATGCCAGGAGGGTCACACTAATGGACAAGGACATGACATTAGTAAGTAGAGTTAGGTATGATAAATTCATGCGACCCCTACGATTCAGGGATAGGAAGGCAGCAAAAATCCTCTCCATTCCTCCTGCTTTGAAGAGGAACATGGCTTTTGACAAGGTGGTTATTGAAGAGGTGACAACACTAGGTCCACCAGAGCTTAAGAGGCTTGTAAAGGGGGCGGATTTGAAGGGAAAGGAGACATTATTAGAAGAGAATGTCGAAAGGGATGATTTGGCAGAAAACCTTCTAAAGTTAGAGGGAGAGAAAAATGACAGACTTAAGGCAGTGCCTAGTCAGATTATCTGCAATGTCTCGTATAACACCGAGCAGGAGGAGTACCTCCATATCTCTCCATGCTCGTTGAAAAGAATAAAGAGATCAATGACAATATTGTCGTTACTTATTTAAGGTGTGTACTCTTTGCCTTTTTTTGAATGCTTTTTTCCCTTTCCCTTTTTTTGAATGTTTTCTTATTTTGATTTCTTTTTCCCTTTCCTAATGTTTTTAATTCAATCTGTAGGGTACTGTTGAAAGAGCTTTTGCCAGACCAGGCAAAGCAAGTATGTATTTGTGATCCTTTGGTAGTACCAACTATCCTGGTTGACTCGTCGAGGTCTGACGAGGACCTTGCTTCTTATTGATGAAAAACAGGTAGAGGGAGAGGAGACACACACACATGAGCAAACCCTAATGTATTATCAAACCCTATCAAACCATAGAGGGAAGCTATCTCCCTTCTCACACAATGCATAAAGCCATAATCCATAATCTACAACACACTACTTGTATTGTGTCCACACACAGCTAACCCTAGCTAATGTCCACACGCTATGACCAGCTGGATGCGGTCATAGCGGGAAGCCATAGAGGGAAGCCATCTCCCTTCTCACACAATGCATAAAGCCATAATCCATAATCTACAACACACTACTTGTGTTGTGTCCACACACAGCTAACCCTAGCTAATGTCCACATGCTATGACCAGCTGGACGCGGTCATTTATGTCTCACACATGTTACTACCTAACATGCCAGCACATAGTGCAACTGGCACAAGTTGACATCGAGCTTGAATCTCAACAGCCCCTCTCAAGCTCATGATGTACTGCCATAGATGAAGATGTAGATGAGCTTGGGCTATCAAAGCTCTCAACACTCCCCCTCAAGCTCATCCCATGTACTCCCAACTTAGTACGGAAGTACTCAAACTTCTCCCTGCTAAGTGGCTTTGTAAAGATGTCGGCCACCTGCTTTTCAATCTTCACATACTGCAAATCCACTATACCATCCAACACTTTCTCTCTGATAAAATGATGATGGACCTCTATATGTTTGGTCCGCGTATGAAAAACTGGATTCTTGGCCAATTGTATGCTCCTCATGTTGTCACAATGAATGACAACCTTGCCATCAATAGGCTCACCGAAATCAGCCAAGAGACTCTTTAACCATACTCGTTCACATGTAGCAATGGCTGCACCCCTGTATTTAGCCTTTGTACTAGATAAAGCAACAGTAGGTTGCTTCTTGCTACTCCAACTCACCACTACACTTCCAAATGTAAAGGCATAACCACTAGTAGACCTCCTGTCATACGAGCTACCTGCTAAATCTGTGTCTGTGTAGCCGTGTACATCTAAGCCTTTACCATGCTCATAAAGAAGACCATAATGTACAGTGGTCTTTACATAGTGCATAATGCGTCTCACTGCATCCAAATGAGGTTTTCTGGGGCTCTGCATAAATTGGCTTGCTAGCCCCACAGCATAACTGAGATCCGGGCGTGTGATAGTCATGTAAATAAGATTGCCAACCATCTTTCTATACATAGATGGATCATCCAACTCTTCACCAAAATCAGCCCGTAGCTTCACATTTTTCTCCAAAGGTGTACTCATTGGCTTACACCCCGTCATCCCATATTTTGCCAACATATCCAATGCATATTGGCGTTGCACTAACTATGTCCCTGCATGGTCTTTGATCACTTCAATCCCAAGAAAATATCTTAATTCACCCGTCTTTCATATCAAACTGCCCACTCAATGCCTTCTTGACATGCATAACATCTGTAGCATGATCTCCTTTGACAATCAAGTTATCCACATAGATGACAAGCAAGACAATCCCATGATCTGTTTTCTTCACATAGAGTGAAGAATCTGCTGAAGAAACCTGAAATCCAAGGGAGATAAGATATTGGCTTATCTTATCACTCCAAGCACGAGGTGCTTGCTTCAAACCATATAATGCTTTCTTTAACCTGCATACATGAGTGGGGTACCTTGGGTGTACATATCCTTCTGGCTGTGCCATATAAAATTCCTCTTGTAAATCACCATTTAAACTTGGGTACCTTGGGGTACATATCCTTCTAGCTGTGCCATATAAACTTCCTCTTGTAAAAATACATGAAATGCATTTTTCACATCCATTTGATGCATTTCCCACCCATTTGCTGCAGCCATAGTGATGACTGCTCTCACTATTCCCATCTGCAGTAGCAGCTGGACTAAATGTTTCATCATAGTCCAAGCCTTGGGTTTGTGTATAACCCTTAGCTACCAACCGCGCTTTATGGCGCTCAATGGAACCATCTGATTTGCATTTCACCTTATAAACCCATTTGCAACCAATGACATTTTTGTCTTGTGGTAAGGCAACCGAAAATTCAAGTTTCATTATGGACCAATGCATCTATCTCAACATCCATTGCCTTCTCCCATATATGCTTCCCAATAGCTTCTTTATAGCATGTAGGTTCCACATGCTTCACCAAAGAGGTCATATATGCGTAATCCATAGCAAAGTCATGATATGTCAACCTGTCACAACTGGATACCTGACCCTTCCGCAATGCATGCGGATCACTCTGAACACCTATCACTCTAGCATGTGGAGGCACATATCTATCCTGCCTTGTACCTGGTGTGCGTAAAATTGGTATGCCAAGTTTCTCATCCAAACTTTCTGAACTTGACGACTCATAACTTGTAATGCCAATTCCTTTAACCTTCTTTTTCCCTTTATCCATAGAACTACTCCCAGTGCTCACACTCTCATGTCTTAAGCGTCCTGACCATGGACGTATAGTACTACTCTCAGACTCTGCTGGCCCAGACATAGAAATAGAACTTGCTTGTGGAAGTTCACATGCACATCAGCATCAACGGAATCAATGACACCCTCGTAGATTATGGATTATGGCTTTATGCATTGTGTGAGAAGGAAGTTGGCTTCCCTCTATGGTTAGGGTTTGATAATACATTAGGGTTTGCTCCTGTGTGTTTATCTCCTCTCCCTCTACCTGTTTTTCATCATGGTATCAGAGCCTGGTGCTCTCTATTAGGGTTTATGAGAGAGTGAGAGAAGAGGGAGAAGAAGCTGTGAAGCTTGCCATTGGAGTTGTGACGCTTGGAGCACACCGATTTTCATCCAATCTGAGAGCTTGGCCTACCAGGTAAGGACTACCAAACATCCTTGAGTGCATTGCAAGTGCAAAAAACACAAACAACACCACATTTGAGTTGCCCAAAGCAAACAAAAATTTTTGTTTTGCAAGCTCTCCATTGAGGCTTGAGTGTGGTGAATGTATGAGGCAAATGCTTGCAAATCTGATAAAGAATCATGTATCTGGCAAATGGGAATGCATTGGCAACTCATGAAAATGAAATTTTTGATTACAAATGAATTTTGATATGGTTTTTTGGGGGGATCTCAAAAATTTCAAAATTTTAAGAATTTTTTGAGCCACGAAAATGGTGGGACCATACCTACCCTAAACCCCCTACTTTTTTAAAGGGACAAGTGTAATTATTAGTACTGAAAGCCTAGTCCCCCTCCCTATAGCCTAGTCTCCCTCCCTATATTCAAAGGAGACCAAATGTGCACAATCCTTATGCCTATTGGTCCATTGCTAATTACTGTCATTAGTAAAAGGCCTAAAATATGTCCAAATGCCCCCTAATGTACAGACAGAAGTTGCTACGTACCATAATGCCAAATGAAAAACTTGCATAAATGCCTTTGTAGGAACCATAAAACCCGGTGGTAGAATGCAAAAATGTGGAAATTGTTCAGGACTGTGACACATATATTCCAGAAGTTACCATCAGGATAAAAGGTGAGACATTAGTAAGAGTCAATCATCTGGATAGTGGGTCAGGGGGGGTAAACATAATATCATATAGCTTGGCTAAAAGGCTAGGAATCACTAACATACAACCTGCTTTCTTCTAGATTTGCATGGCTAATTAGAGAAAGGTCTGACCTGTCAGGATAATTAGGGGAGAAAAGATAGAGGTGGCAGGATGTAGCTTCACTGCATCATTGTCCTCAAGATGATTGAGATAGTAGGTGTATATCCCATGCTCCTAGGAAGGCCTTGTCGTCAGAGTGGAATAATAAAGTATAATTGGGAGACGGACAAGATCACTATCAGAAGAGGTAAAAAGAAGGTTCACATCTCGGTAGTAGGAAGAGATAGGCAAAGCCTAGGAAACTGATCAATGCATGCAGAAGCCTTGAACTACCTAAAGGGGGTAGAAGATTATGAAGAAGAGCATATCTTGAAGGAGAACCCAGATTTGCTTTCCCTATTTGAGTGAACATAGAACGAGTCATGCAAAGGTATGACCCGCTAGAGGTCCTAGTAACTCATCTTGAGGTGATGGTCAACAAGGAAAGCGTGTGTGAGGAGGAAGAGGACACTCAGGATAATGGGGAAGCGCTACAAGAAGAGCAAGAAAAAGCCATGGTGGCTCTAAAATAGGAAGAAGCTGAGCTCAGGAAAAGAAATATCAAGGTATAGGAAGATGAGCTTGAGGAGGTGAATTTAGGGGATGCTTAAGAACCCAAAACAGTCAGGATTAGTGCTACATTGAATCAGGAATTCAGAGGAAGTCTCCTTGAGCTACTGAATTCCTATAAGGATGTCTTTGCTTGGAACTATTTTGACATGAAAGGGATTGACCCCAATTTCTATCAGCACAAAATTAACTTGAAGGAAGATGCAACCCCTATAAGACAGAGTAGATACAGGATGAGCCCAAACTACACCAAGCAGGTAAAAGAAGAGATTGACAAATTACTGAAGGTAGGATTCATCTATCCTGTGGATCAGGCAGAATGGCTATCACTAATAGTCATTGTTCCAAAAAATAATGGGAAGTTGAGGGTGTGCATTGACTACTGCAAGCTCAATGCTTCCACTATATCGAACCCATTTCCACTACCTTTCATTGATTCATGGTTGGATGCAATAGCGAGACATGAAACATATTCTTTCTTAGATGGATTTAGTGGGTGCAAATGGCCTAGGAAGATAAAGAAAAAATTACCTTCGTAACAGAATGGGGAGCCTTTGCCTCCAATGTGATGACATTTGGGCTGAAAAATGCTCTTGCTACATTCCAGAGGATGGTGCAGGAAATATTCTACGAGTAACTGACCACCTTCATGAGGGTGTTTGTGGATGACTTTAGCGTGTTTGGGAAGAAAGAGGAACACATTACACAATTCACAATGTGCCTGGAAAAGTGCAAAAGGGCTAGACTGAGCCTAAATCCAGCCAAATGTGCCTTCGTTGCTATAAGTAGTGGATATCTCTTGGGACACATAGTGTCTGCAGAAGGACTGGCGGTGGATCTAGCCAAGGTTGCGGTCATTGTAAAGCTACAACCTCCCAAGAATGCCAAAGAGCTTGCAAGGTTCCTAGGGCTAATCAAGTGGCACAGTAGGTTCATGAGGTTCCTGGCTAATGTGGCAATGACCTTATATAGCCTAGTGGTGAAGGATGCAGAATTTATTGGGTCCGAATCCTATCAAGAGGCATTCCGGAATCTGAAGAGGATACTGTCAGAGCTGCACCCATCCTACAGCAGCCCAACTATGACGTAGTGTTCCATGTGTTTGTCGATGCCTTAAATGTGGCCATTGGCAGTGCCCTGATGTAGGAAGCACATGATTGATGGTACTGACTAGTGTTCCATAAAACATTCTACCCACTCACCTTTGCAAACACTATGTCTATGAGTGCAAAAGTTGAACTTGCAATACAACTAAGCATTCTAATACATCCTACAACATATCCATGTGAAATTGAGTTCCATAATTGATCATGTAGGCTTTGGTCCTATCATAATGCTCATTAGCATCCTCCACCACATCATTGGGTGGACAAGCCTCCTCCTCCTCCTTTTTTTTAAAACTATTAATTTTCCCTTTCTAGCTTTCCTCCTTTTTTTTTGGGGAAGAGCTCATATAGTCATCATCACCTTCGCTCACTACCTTATGTTTGTTCCTTTGTCTATTGGACTTCCTTAATCTCTCTCTCTCTCTCTCTCTCTCTCTCTCTCTCTCTCTCTCTCACCATTGCTTAAGCTCTTCTATCATGTGGATTTGGTAAGATGCTCCTTTCTCCCCCCCCCCTCTCTCTCTCAAAAGATCTAAGCTCTTGGAGATTGAAATTTATAGCTATTTCTCCCTCTCCTCCTATCCTTTCTTAATTGGAGTTGTATCCCAATTGCAATCTTAATCTTTAGAAGAACCCCTAATGCCATATCTTCATGCATATGTATATAATGTAAGAGAAGAGGGTGTGTGGAGGCCTAAGAACTTTAAGATTCATGATTGGGTTCTCGAGTTCAAAATAGGAAGTGGTGTGTGGTTCGCAAAGGTGCAACATGTGTACATGGCTAGAAATATGAACTTGGATCCATCTACCCTAGCAACTACACTCCAAGATCATAAGCTTCTCCTCAATGTTACCTATTATATTTTACAAGTTTTTATATCTATTTTATTTATAATTTCCTTCTCGTGTGGTGTTTTTGACATGATTTCAAAAACTAGGACATTTGAATCCTTGCATATGATGGTGAGTTAGGGATGGTCTTATTTCGAGACACGCCTTCTTGTGGTGTTGTTGACATGATTTAAGAAATTGGTACATTTGAAGCCATGCATGATGTTGAGTTAGGGATGGTCTTGTTTAGAGACATGCCCTCTTCCTTTTTTATAAACTAAGGTTTATTTTTGTATAAAGCTAAATACATTATCCCTCCCAATTCCCAAGCATATGATGGTAGACACGAAATTCTACCCTTTTAAGGTCTTCCTTCTCTTACTTTGATTGGGAATTGTTGGACAAGGATACATTAGCCTCATTCAAATCCAAGGTTGTATTAGATATTTAGAAATCCATTAAGGTTGGAAGGATTTCTAAGAGACTCAAGAAAGATGCATGTTATTTCAAGACAATTGTAGTTTTCTTTAAATGTCTGTGCATTTTCTATATGACATCAGGAGTTAACCAAAGAAACTCATAACCCATCAATAATCGAATTGTTGTCTCTTCATGATGTTGTAAAACTCCATTTCGCTAACATTTCTTAATTTTAATTGTAGATATTTTGCATCTATGCTTTTACTATGTGACGTTTGGGAGTAAATTCTTGATCCATCAATCATCAAAATCATCTCTCTTCATTATGTTGTAGAACTCCATTTCATTAACTGTATAAAGTAGACAACCACAACATATAGAGCTTAGTGAGAACTAAGTTTGTTCATGTGGTGAAAGCACATTGTTGTCATTTTTTAGAATTTCTGAAAAAGATATGATGAACTTGCATATGATCAAAATTCAAAAACTTAATAGACGATACAATGATACTTACTTCCTCCATCTTGATCATTGTCAACTACACAAACACATCCATAAATAATTATTAAAAAATCATCATATTGAAAGACCTAGTTTAGTATGAATGTAGATACGATTTATTTTAAGAGAAAAGAAGATAATTATAGTTACATAGTAACGTAAGAAGAAATAGTATATTTTGAACCATCCACATACATTCTTCTATCATGGCTCCAAGTTCTTCATCAGTTATATGCTCACCAAGATCTCTTGCAACCTTCCTCAAATTTTTGAGCTAATTTAAAGCATAATGTTGGATCAGGTAATGGTTGTTACAAATGTCAAGCATAACTAAATATGAAGACTTGTTTTAGATTTTCATCCATATGCTAAATATAATAATTTATTATTATAACCATTGGTACTTTTAGTGTCCCACTCATATAAAATAAATATTTTGATATTATGATTTGGAAATTTATGATGGAGTAAGAAAAGATGCATGCCAAAAGCAAAGTTTTAACAAAAGAAAATGATCTAATAGGAAACGTTCTATATAGATATTACCCCCAACAACATTAATAAAAACCTTTTAATTTTTGAATTTGATAATTTGATAAATAAACCACCATGAAATTTGAATTAATACTTGTGATTTTGTCATTCAAAATAATATAGATACTAATTAATATGCTATTAACTAAATTATTGAAATGGTTCTAGTATCTCTCTCTCTCCCTCCCTCTCTCTCTCTCTCTCTCTCTCTCTCTCTCTCACACACACACACACACACACACACACACACACACACACACACACACACACACGCACATGCACGCGCGCGCACACACACACACACACACATGTATGCACACTCATGTACACATGTGTGTATGTGTATGTGTGTGTATGGGACACACATATACACACATGTATGTATGCATACATGCACATGTACACAAGCACACACATATACACATGTGTGTATGCATATGTATAAACATATATATATATGGAGAGAGAGAGAGAGAGAGAGAGAGAGAGAGAGAGAGAGAGAGAGAGAGAGAGAGAGAGAGAGAGAGAGGACTAGTTAGAGTTCTAGCATAATGTGATGATAAAAAGTGTAATAATAGAAAGGCTCTACTATTTTAGCTTTTATAAATAATAGGAGAATTTTAAAATTTAGCATCAAAGAGAAAAAGAATCAATGTATTAAATATATATTTACAAAACATGGAAGGAGAATCACATGGAAGGAATACTATGAAAGCTATAATGTTTTAGTGTACGATTACATACATTGCCTTGACAATGTGGCATACATCTACTAGCATAGCTAACTATCATAAAGAAAATACATGTAAACAAATATATCTTAGTAAGATTTTTTTAAAAAAAGAAACTAAATTTATAAGTTAAGCTGTATTGAAAAGTGGCATCAATATATCTAAGGCTAAAAAATAGTGAGAGAATTTATGTTTTGAAACATGAATCACATAAGAGAAGCATAAGTAGGAATTTAAAGTTCCAAATGGAAAGAAAGGAGGAAATTTACTGTTATCTTTCCTGTGCCCTCTTCATCAAAAAATTTGAAAGCTTTTGCAAGTTCTTCATCAGGATCTCTATCCTTGTATTTTAAGGAGACTGTTATATAGACCAAGCATTACATTTTGCAACTTTAACGAATAAAAACGGTTTCCAAAACTTTTAATGTTGAATAGACAAATGTGTTTTTTAAATTGTGTAAGGAAGGCAAAACTTAAATGTAAAGTTGTCATTTCCACATGATTTGTTTTTATAAGAAAAAAATGGATGTGCCATCATAAAAGTATATACTATTTAAAAGCTTTGATTAAGAGAAATGCAAAGAAAAGCAATTGTGATTTAACATTGCTTACATGCACTTTAAGATAAACTAGCTACAAAGAATTTATATATGAAGTTCTTTTATGGAAATGTTAATCGATAATACGATGAGCTACTAGTTTAACATTGCATTTCATTGAAAGTATTTTGGCCTACCTTGGTAGTAAGACAAAAGTGTCTGTATGATTTTCTATTATTCTAAGGAGACTTTGTACTTAATACTTTCTTCCCAAATATATTTTAGTTATGACACCTAGTAACTCCTCCTTATGCACCTAATGTCATGTTCTATGTAATGAAAAATCCAAGGTAAGTTTATTCATATTTTCTACTTGATAAAAATTGTGACTATAAAAAACAAGTCAGCATATTATCTTTTATTTTACATGTGTATTTATTATTAATAGACCACTTAACCTCTAGATAATAAAGAGGTGTGTTCTTTGGCATGCATTTCTTGACAAGAAAAATGAAGTTTTTGCAAGCATTCTCTCCGTATTCCTCTCTTTCTTTCTCTCATCGTCATCGTCATCGTCATCGGTCAATCATCATCATCATCATCATCATCATCATCATCATCATCATCATCCTCATCCTCATCTCACATCACTTTTTGTCTCCACTAATCATAAACTTATTTCCTTATTCCTTATCTTTTATAGCACAATCTAGAACACCAAAAAATATACCATATATAATGTCTTATTCATGTTTAGTACTACATGGCAAAATTTAATAATGTATTTTTTTGCAAGGATCTGCCCACACTAGGAACATTAAGGTTTGAAAAGCACTCTCCTAGAGTCATTTAGTTTTTTCCACCACTAAGAGCCCATTCTCTACACTTGTTCCTCCTTTTCTCTACACTTTCCTTGTTCTTTCTCTATCACTTTGAATATTTATCTTCAACACTACCTTCCTCTCTTTTTACCTTCCCATTTCTTTATCTAAACATTTAAAAATCTATCTTTGTCAAATTATAGCCTTAATGGAGAGGCCTCAAGAAGCAAAAGTGTATAGTTTTTAAAGCTCTATGTAATTGTTCATTTTATGATGTCGTAGGGTGTCACATCACATGACATATTGTCACAACATTGAAAAGGGAATAGTTACATAGTATTTGACATACTATACACTTTTAATTTTTTAATCTCCTTGATTAGAGCTATATTTTGAGAGAGATGGTCTTTCAAATATTGTGCAAACACATATGTCTTCAATGAACTTGAATATTAGAATTTATAAAGTTGAAGGTACATGTAAGATTCCTCCCCCCCCGCTTTTGAGGTATACAGGAGTAAGAACCTCCCTTTCTGATCTTATAATTCTTCCCCTCTCTGAAATAAAAGAAAGATTTTGTTTTACCCTGTTTTGACCTAGAGAGAGAAAATGTCTAGAGAGAGGTAGTCCAAAATTGAGATATTTTATGATATAAAAATCCTCCTAGTGTCTAAAATGAATTCCCTTGAAACAAAAATTCAAAAAGAACTTTCCAATGTGCAATTGGAATTAATTGGAAATGGGTATAAAGGACCTTAGCCTAAGAGTCTAGATTTTCAGAAATTTTTGGATTATGGTCCAATTAAGGTTCCTATGGGCCAATAAGATCAATCCATGTGTGGGGAGGAGATAAATCCAATTTGTAAAAGAAAATACCCAAAAATGAGTAAATGCTCAAATAAGATGAAGAGTTGACTATGTACAAGGGTTATTAGTAAAAAACTATGAGTATTACTAAAAAAATAAGATATTTTGGGTATAATGATTCCATTTTAACACATGTGTAAGAAAGGGGAGTACCTTCAAGGAGGCGCCTACTTCACATGCAACTAAAAAATAATGTGATATTTTTATCTCTCCTCTCTCTTGGATCAAACCGAATAAAAAAGGAACCAAACTAGGTCCAAATCTGGTCCAAATTCAACCAAATTGAATCTGAAAATTTCTAGAAATCAGTTGGTCTTGTTTAGAGCCTCCCTCTCCTATAGATAGAACCTGAGCCCTTTGTAAAAAAATAGGAGAATTATACTATGCCAGAATTATGCTCAAATAATGATAATTTTTACTATTCTCTAAAATTCTCTCCAAATTGAAGAAATTGGATCTTCCCTCCTTCTTCAATCTCCATTGGTGGCTCTATCAACATACCAAACCAATTGATTGGTTTGGGGCCTCTACTGTGATCAAAGAATCAAGCAATTTGTAAGGTGAAGGGTGAATTTTGATCTTTTTCTATAATTTCTCAATGTTTCTCTCTTCTCAACCCCTCTCAAGCTTGAGAAGCTTAATTGGAATGGCTTTTTAATGCTATTGAAGTTAATTGATGAATCGTAGTAAGGAAATACATAAATTTCTATTTATGCTTAATTTTAATGATTTTAATGATTTTTATCTTCTCTAAAATGAATATGATGTTATGCCTCATTGAAAAAAGGCATTCCCCTCTCTTCTTTAGTAAATCCAACCATTCTTTATCCTAGATGAATGATTAATGGATAAAATCAAGCTTTTCATAATGTTTCTCTTTGATAAGTAGAAAATGTTTACATTAGAATGATTTAAATACTCTTAGTGAATTTTTAATTAATTTTAGAGAGTTAAAAATTAAAAAATGGTCAGCCATACAAAGGCGATTATGGTGAAATTTTTTAAAATTGTGAAAAAATAAGTTTTACTTTTTTTATTCAAAAAGAGTAATTCCCATCGTATATGTATTCTTAAAGTGTTATTTTTCATCCTAAGCATAGAAAAATGCATACTAAAAATATTTTATTAAAAAAGTGTTACCTTCTTTAGAATTAAATTCTATGCATAGAAGGAAGCATATTGAAATTGTTATTTTGATTATAAAAGTGTTATTTTCATCATAAATGATTTTTATGCATAAATGGATACATAAAAGAAATTCTTTTATATTAAAAGAGTGATTTGCATCATAAATGATTTGTATGCATAAACATATGCATAAAAGATATTTTTTATATATTAAAAGTGTGATTTTTATCATAAATAATTGTTATGCATAAAAGAAATTCTTTTATATTAAAAGAGTGATTTTCATCATAAAAGATTTGTATGCATAAACATATGCATAAGAGATATTTTTTGTATTAAAAGTGTGATTTTTATCAAATGATTTTTATGCATAAATGGATGCATAAAAGAAATTCCTTTATATTAAAAGAGTGATTTTCATCATAAATGATTTGTATGCATAAAAGATATTTTTTTATTAAAAGTGTGATTTTCATCATAAATGGATTTTATGCATAAATTAGATGCATAAGAGAAATTCTTTTATTCTAAAAGTGTAATTCTTACTAAATTGGATTTATGCATGGAAAGATGCATAAAGAATATATTTTAATCCAAAAGTGTTATTCTCATCAACTTGATTTTATGCATAAAGAAATCTATTTTTATTTCAAAAGAGTTATTTTCATCAATTTTGATTTTATGCATAAAAAGATGCATACAAAAATCTATTTTTATTTCAAAAGAGTTATTTTCATCAATTTTGATTTTATGCATAGAAAGATGCATAAAGAAATCCATTTTTATTTCAAAAGAGTTATTTTTATCAATTTTGATTTTATGCATAGAAAGATGCATAAAAGATTTATTTTTATTTCGAAAGTATTATTTTCATTGAAATTGAATTTATGCATAGTAAAATGCATTGAAGATTTATTGTTATTTTGAGAGTGTTTTTCTCATTAAAATAAAATTTATGCATAGTACAATGCATAAAAGGTTTATTTTTAATTCGAAAGAGTTATTTTCCTTAAAATTGAATTTATGCCTAAATAGATGCAAAAAAGGATTTTTATAAAAGTGTTATTCCTACTAAAGTTGTCTTTATGCCTAATTAGATGCGTAAAGAATCTTTATATCAAAAAAATTAGAATTCTCTTACATTCTATAAATAGATGTGATGAGATGTGATAGGAATCAAATAGATGTAAATGGATGGATGGAAGTGAAATGAATCAGATAAATGAAAATGGATGAATGGATGTGATGTCCTGTGAATTAGGATGTGAATGAATGGTATAGGATGTGAAGGAATGGAAATCGTGATATGAATGAATGATAAGGGATGTGAATGAATGACGGCATGTGAATCGGATGTGAATGGATGATGTGGTTTGATGTGTGAATGATGTAGGTTAATGTAGATTGATGTATGGATGATGTGGTTTGATGTGTGAATGCTGTGGGTTGATGTAGATGGCTGTATAGATGTAGATGTGAATGTGGATGTATGAATGTGGATGTGTATGGATGTAGATGTGAATGTGGATGTATGGATGTAGATGTGGATGTGGATGTAGGGATGTGGATGTATGAATGTGGATGTGAAAATGGATGTATGGATGTAGATGTGAATGTGGATGTGGATGTGAAAATGGATGTATGGATGTAGATGTGGATGTGGATGTATAAATATGGATGTGGATGTGGATGTATGAATGTGGATGTGAAAATGGATGTATGGATGTAGATGTGAATGTGGATGTATGGATATGGATGTGGATGTGGATGTGGATGTATGAATGTGGATGTGAAAATGGATGTATGGATATAGATGTGAATGTGGATGTATGAATGTGGATGTGGATGTGGATGTGAAAATAGATGTATGGATGTAGATGTGGATGTGGATGTATGGATGTGGATGTATGAATGTGGATGTGAAAATGTATGTATGGATGTAGATGTGAATGTGGATGTATGAATGTGGATGTGGATGTGAAAATGGGATGTATGGATGTAGACGTGAATGTGGATGTATGAATGTAGATGTGGATGTGGATGTAGGGATGTGGATGTATGAATGTGGATGTGAAAATGGATGCATGGATGTAGATGTGAATGTGGATGTGGATGTGAAAATGGATGTATGGATGTAGATGTGGATGTGGATGTATGGATGTAGATGTAAGGATATGGATGTATGAATGTGGATGTGAAAAT